>NC_134115.1:13534410-13845331 GCF_040939455.1 Microcebus murinus
TTTACATAGGAAAAATACTGATCCTTCTTTGGTCAAGATGTTCATTTTGCCAAGCATATAAAGTATAGTAGTGTTTAAGGACATGGTTTCCTGCAGTCAGATTACATGGCTGTGACTTCTAGCTTTGTGATCTTGAATGACCTCCTTATCTTCCACATGCCTCAGTTTTCCCACCTGTAAACAGGGGATGATAATACCTGACTGGCAGTGATGTTGAGAAATTCATGTAAAAGCACTTAGACCAGCACCTGCATGTGTGAGAGCAGCAAAAAGCTTGTGGTGCCGATTCCATTGATGTGTCGTTACCTCTGCAGGGTACTGCCATGCCTGCAGGCCCCAGCATTCTTCCTGCTGGAGGCTTCACACATTGGAAAGCAGAATTTTACTATAATTTTATAATTTGTTTTAAAGTGGGAGAAATAGGGATGCCTGGCATTACCAATTGACAGTAAGTTGGATTTCTGTAATTACCTTCTCAGTAAAAGATTTACTACAGAGAAAATTTATTACAATAATTATGGTACTTTATATAAGAAAAAATGAAAACATTTATAGGTGGTTAAAATCCATCCAATAAATTAAACTCTTCCAGTATGTATACGACAGATTAAGTTTTTCCTTGATAAATGTATGCAAATCACTTACATTGTTATAAGTGTGAAATAATATCTCAACTGTAAGTAGTATTGATTTCTCCAAAGTTCTTCCTTTCCATAGTATTAAGTCTGTCTGTGACCCACAAGCAGTTTCCTAGGAGAGCGTGTTGGTACAGACAGCCCCTGCTCTCATACTTTAGCTGTACTGACCTTTGGCAAGAGGTTTAGCTTCTCTGAGCACCAGCTGTCCACTCCATTGAATTGGTGGTAACACCACCTATCTTACAGGGTGCTAGAGAAGATAAAAGCACCCACCCACAGTAAGCACTCAGGTTCTTTCCTCTCTGGATACTTACCTCCATGCCTTTCTACTACTAGGCTGCATATAGTTCGTAACTCCCAAACTAGACAGTAGTGGACAGAAAGTTCCAAGGATTTCCTTCTTCCTCATTGTTACTCCCTCCCCCATGTACACACAGCTAACACAGTGCCTTACATATTCAATAAGTTTTATTGATTAAATGTGAACACATTTTAAAGAAATAAGACTAAGTGGGAGAATGGTTAAGAACATTAGTGTTGGCCAGACATAGTGGCTCACACCTGTAATCCCAGCACTTTGGAGGCCAAGGTGGGAGGATCACTTGAGACCAGGAGCTCAAGACCAGCCTGGGCAATGCAGCCAGACACTGTCTCTACAAAAAATAAAAAAGTTAACCAGGCATAGTGGTGCACGCCTATAGTCCTAGCTACTTGGGAGGCTGAGGCAGGAGGATCACTTGAGTCCAGGAGTTCAAGGCTGCAGCAAACCATGATGATGCCCCTGCACTCCAGTCAGAGTGAGATCCTTACTAAAAAAAATAAATAAAATGTGAGTTTTAGTCATACCCTTGGGTTTGAAATCCAGCCCAAACATTTATTAGTTGTGTGACCTCTATCAAGTTATCTGTGCCTCAGTTTCCCTATTGGTAAATTGGGCTAACACCTCACAGGACTATTGGGCAGATTAACTTCATACAGATAAAGCACTCAACACAGCAGCAGACACAGACACTTCACTCAATAAATTATCACTCCCCTTGCCCTAATCAACCCAGGGCCAAATAACCAGGCAGCCTCTATACCCTGAAACCCACTGAAATTATTCAAACTATTAATATCTAACTCTAAACCTGTTTAGCCTGCCTCTCCCATTCCTTCCCACAAAATCCACAATAAACACTCTCGCCAACATTCTCCTTTTCCTCTTTTTTTTTTTCCCCTTGGAAACAGCTTTATTTACAAAACACATCTAAGATAACATGAAATGACAAGCTTTTGGGAAATGCAGGCGAGGTGGCTCTTGGGGACCCATGTGTGAAGCCCAGACATCCAAACGACCTAAAGGAGGGCCAGGTGTGTGACAGGGACCTAAAATTTGAACTCCTTGTATTTCTTGCTGCCCCCACGGCTGTCCTGGGGCTGAGCTTTCCGCTTCTTTTGCTTCTGTTTGGCAGCATGCTCCGCCACCATGTCACTGAAGTCTTCCTTCTCCACTTGTGCCTGCTGCTCCCGCACGTGCTCCTCATACTTCTGGGTCATGGCCATGGGATCCAACTCCAACTCTTCAGGTGCCAGGGCCACTTCCACACCTTGCAGCTGGGGGGCCGGGCCCTTCCGGCTCATAACTGTGGACATGTCATAAATGTGGGTTGATCCCATCATAGCTCCCCCAACGGTGGCTGTTCTCTTCTCTGGCAATACAGTGAACAGCTGAGGAGTCTCACTTCCATCCATTGCCTCCTCAATCTTCTTCTTTCTCAGCTCAATGATGAGTTCAGGGGTCTCCATTCCAGCTGGGACTGATGAGAACCCTCCAGGAGTGATGAGGCCACTGTCTGCAGGGGTAATAAAGCCTGTCTCATCTGGTTTGTCTTCATCGCTATCCTCTTCTTCCTCTTCTTCTGAAGATTCTTCATCAGATGGCTCCAGTTCCCCCCAAGGGGTCCGATCAATCTCTTCTTCCTCAGTCTTGGTCTGAAATTCAGCAGCATTGGTTCCAAACACGTCCCCATAGAGTGGTTTCCCAGTCTCATCTACTGGGGGTTTGCCCCAGCCACCAGCATGGTACCCAAAGGAACAGCTCTCAGGGATGGGCGAGTGCAGGCCGGGGATTTTCAGGTTGGGGTAGGACGGGGGTGGCCCATATCTCTGCATGGCAATCAGCCACGGAGGAGGGACCTTGTGGGCATTTGGTCCTACTGGCATCCCCAAGGAAATCCTTAGCTCGTCGGACAAATCTCTTGGCTTCTTCTTCAGTCGTGTCTCAAACTCCTTCCCCTCATAGTATAGGTCCCCATGGATGGTCAGCTTTGGTTTGGTCTGCCACTTGAAGAAGGCATCATGCAGTTTCTGGTAGTCAATGTCAATCTTGCCCATCTTGGGCCGAACCTTCTCTCGCATTTTTGACTTCATGGTCTTCTGTTCTTCCTTTTCCTGCAGGGCCTCCCGCATCTCCTGGATGCCTGTGCGTTTGATGAAGTCTGGCAGCTCGAACGGGGGCTTCTCGATACCCCGTTTACCCTGCAGGTACTTGCGCTTAAAACACCAGTGGCGTGGCACAGGCACGGAGTTCCGAGTGGCCTTGAGGTGAACCAAGAGCTTAGGGTCCTGTGCTGTCACATCATGCATCTCCACGACGTCAGGCCGAGCCACCAGCTGCTTGAGCTCAGCCACAGTGAAGCGATTCATCCGGCGCATCTTCTTCTTGGACAGCTTGGGGGCTTCTGGCTTTTCCTGTTCATCATCACTGCTGTCATCGTCACTGTCCTTGTGCTCCTCCTCAAAGCCCTTCTTCTTGGGGGCTGCAGAATTCTCCAGTTTGTCAAGTTTCTCTGGCTCCTTCTCTTTCTCCTTCTTCACATCGTCGGTGAGCTTGAAAGCCTCAAAGATCCTGTTGAAGAAGATGAAGTTGGGCTCGTAGATTTCAGGTTCTTTGGTCACATACTCGATCTCAACATCAGCAGCTGGGGAGTCAGAGCCCCGGGACCGGGCTGAGTCTTTCTCTCGGTCCCCAGAGCTCTCAGATGACACCCCCCCCGCACCCGCTGGGGTTTTTTCTTCTTCTTTCGGTTCCGACGCTTCCGGTTTTTCTCTTTTTTGGATATGGACACTGTGTCCTCCTCAGTCTCTGATGCTGACTGGCCCAGGGATGAGCGAGTGTCTGTTTCCATTTCCTCTTCCTCCTGCTGAGAGTTCATCTCCTCCTGGCGGCTCTCCTTCAGCTGCAGGATCTTCTCCAGGGCCTGGGGTATCTTGGGGCCCACAGAGGGGTCATCCATCTCTCTGTTCTCATCTCCAGGGGGTGGGGGGGGGACCACGAGGCCGAGGAACAGGGGCTCCCATGGGCAAAACAGTGGGAGTGGGGCCCACTGGAGCAGCCACTCGAGGACCCAAAGGAGTGCGCACACCCATCTGGCCCAAGTCTTGTGGGGGCCGAGGGACAGGGGTGCCCATCTTGGCAATCTCCTGCTGCCGTTCCTGCTCCAGTAACCCGGCTGCCCGCTTCTGCTGCTCCAAAAGCTCATGTTCCTTCAGTGAATGATCTCCCTGCTGCTTGGCACGCTCCTCTTGCTGCATCAACAACGCCGCCTGCTGTTGTGCTAGCTTCAGCAGCTCCTCCTCTGACAGTCCCACAGGCTCACCCACACGGAGGGAGTGTGGGGGGCCCAAATTTGGGGGATGGGCCATAGGAAAGCCAAGGCCTGGTGGAGGTGGTGGGGGTGGCGGAGGAGGTTGCAGAGGGGGGAGTCCCATCGGTGGCGGTGGCATGGGAATGCCAGAAAGCTGTGCTGACATGGGAGGTGGGGCAGCTTTGTCCCCATCTTCCCCTCTCAAAATCGGGGGCCGATTCAGCACAATGCCAGTCTGGCGAGTGTAGCTCTGCAGCCGCTCCACCAGCTCCTCGCAACTCCCCTGGATCGGAGCGCCGATCTCTGCCAACTTGGCCTGCAGCTCCTGGGCAGCCCAGGCGCCATAATGCCCAGGAGGTGGCTGCGGCGGCAGCTGCAATTCGGCTTTGGGAGGCTCGGGGATCTCGGTCGCCATCTTAGCCGCAGGAAGGCTCGCGCCTCCTTTTCCTCTTTTGCCTCCTGACCAACCCTGATGTTCCACCATGTGCCCTGCATGGCACAGGCTGCCTTCTTTTCTTGGGAACTGTGACTAACAAACTATCTTTGCAATGGCTATCATTTCTTGATCTATTGGCCTTACCACATTTGAATAAGAATAAAACCCACTTTGGGAACCTGAAGTGGGAGAATCACTTGAGGCTAGGAGTTCTAGACAAGCCTGGCCAACATAGTGGGACCCTGTCTCTACCCCAGAAATTTACAAATTAGCTGGGTGTGGTGGTGTGTGTCTGTATTTCTAGCTAATTGGTAGGCTCAGGTGGGAGGATTGCTTGAGCCCAGCAGTTAGAGGCTGTGGTGAGCTGCGACAGTGCTACTCCATTCTTGCCTGGGTGACAGAACAATTCATCTCTACAAAAAAATTTAAAAATTAGCTGGGCATGGGAGAGCACACCTGTAGTGCTAGCTACCCTGGAGGCTGAGGCAGGAGGATTGCTTGAGGCCAGGAACTCAAAGCTGCAGGGGTGCATATGTGGGAATATCCAGAGCTGCTCTGTCCCAGGTATGTGCCCAGTTATGTGTGATGTCTGAACTTGCTGCCCCAGCCCTGGCTCAGTGACCACCTTGCTGTAGCCCTCCCAGTCTGACCACCATGCACCCTATGCCTCATGCCGTGCTGCTGGGAGAGAGGCTCCTGATGCCCTGACTGCCTCTGTTTGCTCACCTGCCAGCCTCAGCCCCCCTGCACTCCAGGGGTTATTTCCCAAGGCCCTCCCAGTGTGAACACTGCACAAGCAAGGCCTCAGCTTACCCCAGCTAGAGTGCAGTGGCACCATCATTGCTCACTACAACCTCAAGCTCCTGGGCTCAAGCAATCCTTCCTCCGCCTACTGAGTAGATGGCACTAAAGGCACATGCTACCATGCCTGGCTAATGTTTCTAGGTTTTGTAGAGACTGGGTCTCTGCTCTTGCTTAGGCTGGTCTCAAATTCCTGGCCTCAAGCAATCCTCCTCCTTTGGCCTTCCAAAGCACTAGGATTGCAGGATTGAGTCACCATGCCTGGCCCTTGTTTGTGCCCTTTTTCTTTCATCAGTGTTTTGTAGCTTTCAGTGTACTAGTCTTTCACTTCTTTAGTTAAGCTTACTCTTAAGTGTTTTATTCTTTTTGGTACTACATTAAATAGGATTATTTTCCTAATTTCCTTTTCAGATAGTTCATTGTTAATGTATAGAAGTACAACTGATTTGTGTATGTATGTTGATTTTGTATCAACTTTACTGAATTTATTAGTTCTAACAGTTTTTTTTTTTTAAATGGGGTCTTAAGGTTTTCTACACATAAGATCATACTGTTTATAGACAGAGACAATGTTACTTCTTCCTTTCCAATTTGAATCTCATTTTTTTCTTGTCTAATTGCTCGGGCTAGGACTACATTGAATAGATGTGGCAAGAGCGGGCATTCTTCTTTGATTTCTGATCTTAGAAACGCTTTTAATTTTTCATTCTTGACTATGATGTTAACTGTGACCTTTTTATATATGGTATTCATTATGCTGCCATAGTTTCCTTCTATTCCTACTTTGTTGAGTGTTTTTTATCATCAAAGATTGTTGAATTTTTATCAAAAGCTTTTTCTGCAGCTATTTGAGATAACCGTGTGATATTTTTTTTATCCTTTACTCTGTTAATGTGCTGTATCACATTAATTGATTTTCATGTTTTCATGCATATACTTCATTCAATATGATTTTTTTTTTTTTTTTTTTTTGAGGCACTCTACCTGGGCTAGAGTACGGTGGCATCAGCCTAGCTCACAGCAACTTCAAACTCCTAGGCTCAAGCAATCCCTTCCTAGGCTTCAGTCTCCGGAGTAGCTGGGAATATAGGCATGCACCACCACACCTGGATAATTTTTACTATTTTTAGCACAGATGGGGTCTCACTCTTGCTCAGGCTGGTCTTGAACTCCTGAGCTCAACCAGTCCTCCTTCATTGGCCTCCCAGAGTGCTAGGATTACAGGCATAAGCCACTGCGCCCGGCCCTTCAATATGATTTTTATCCTTGCATCCTAGGGATAAATCCCACTTCGTAATGGTGTATGATCTTTTTAATGTGCTGTTCAATTTGGTTTGCTAGTATTTTGTTGAGGATTTCTGCATCAATATTCATTAGGAATATTGGCCTGTAGTTTTCTTGTGTCTGGCTTTGGTATTAGGATAATTCTGGCCTCATAGGATGAGTTTGAAAGTGTTACTTCCTCTTCAGTTTTATTGGAAATCTTTAAGAAGACTGGTATTAATTCTTCTTTAAGTGTTTTGTAGAATTACACAGGGAAGCCATCTGGCCCTGGGCCTTTTTTTGTTAGGGGATATTTGATTATTGATTCTATCTCCATACTAGTTACAGGCCTCCACAGTAGTTATAGGTCCAACTTTCTATTTTCTCCATGATTGAGTCTTGGTTTTATCTTTCTTTTTCTAAGCTATCCACTCTGTTGGTATATAATTTTTCACAGTCGCTTATGATCCTTTTTATTTCTGTGGTATCATTTGTAATGTGTTCTCTTTCCTGATCTTAAAGATTCCTGATCTTATTTTAATCTTCTGAATATTTTCTTAATTATATTAGCCAAGGGCTTGTTAATTTTATCTTCTTAAAAAAACCTCTTATTTTAGTTGATGTTTCTATTGTTTTTTTTCTATTTTCTGATTCATTTATTTATGTTCTAATATTATTTATTTCCAACCTTCTGCTAACTCTGGACTTAGTTTGTTCTTCTTTTTCTGACTCCTTGAGGTGTAAAGTTTGGTTGTTTATTTGAAGTATTTCTACTTTTGTAATGTAGGCATTTATTGTATAAATAATAAACTTCCCTCTTAATACTGCTTTAGCTTTAAATTTTGGTATGTTGTGTTTTCATTTTTTGTTTGTTGTTGAAGCATTTTCCAACTTCCTTTTTGATTTATTCCATGGCTTAATGGCTGTTCAAGAATGTGTTTATGTAATTTCCACAAATTTGTGATTGTTCTAGTTTTCCCTCTGTTATTGATATCTAGTTTCACTCTACTTTGTCAGTAAAGATACTTTGCGTGATTTCAGTTTTTAAATTTGTTAAACTTGTTTTGTGACCTAACATGATTAATCCTGAAGAAAGTTGTGTGTGTGCTTGAGAAGAATGTATATTCTGCTGCTGCTGGGTGGAATGTTCTGTATATGTCTGTTACACCTATTTGGTCTATAGTGTCTTTCAAGTCCTCTGTTTCCTTATCAATCAGTGGATGTTCCATCCATTATTGAAAATGAAATATTGAAGTCTTCTATTATAATTGTATTGTTGTCTATTGAAAGGAAATGGTTTAGGCTGGGTACAGTGGCTCACGCCTATATTCCTAACATTCTGGGAGGCCAAGGTGAGAGAATCGCTTAAGCTCAGGAGTTCGAGACCAGCCTGAGCAAGAGCAGACACTGTCTCCACTAAAAATAGAAAAATTAGCCATGCATCACACTGTGTGCCTGTAGTCCCAGCTACTTAGGAGGCTGAGGCAAGAGGATCACTTGAGCCCAGGAGTTTAAAGTTGCAGTAAGCTACAATGATGTCACTACACTCTAGGGTGACAGAGTAAGACTCTGTCCCAAAAAAAAAAAAGAAAAAGAAAGAAAATGATTTAATATCGCCATTTTGTTTTTTTCTGTTTTGTGTTTTCTTTTAGTCTTTAGTTCTTTTCTCTGTCCTCCTTTGTGTTTTGTTGATTTTTTTTTTTTGCATTCATATGCTTTGATTCCTTTCTCTTTTTCTTTTGTATAATTTCTGCAGTTTTGTTTTTTTTTTGTAGTTACTTTGTAGCTTACATGACACAGCTTATAGTTATAACAGTCTATTTTAAGGTGATAAGTTCAACCACACAAAAAAATTCTACATTTAACTCCTCCCCCACCCGCTTTGTTCTTGTCACGATTTACATCTATTCATATTGAGTATCTTTTAATATATTTTTACATTAGAGCTATTTTTAATACTTTAGTATTTTAACTTTTATACTACAATTGAAAGTGATTTGCCCACCATCCTTACAGCAAAATATTATGTATTTATCTATATATATTTATCTTTACCAATGAGTTTCATACTTTCTTATGCTATAGTATTGCTGTTTAGCAGTTTTGCATTTCAACTTGAAGAACTCCCTTTAGCATTTCTTATAAGGCATACCTAGTGGTGATGCACTCCCTTTTAGCTTTTGTTTGTTTGGGGAAGTCTTTATGTATTCTTAATATTTTTTTATATTATTATTATTATTATATTTTTGAGACAGAGTCTCACTCTGTTGCCTAGGCTAGAGTGCCATGGCGCCAGCCTAGCTCACAGCAACCTTCACTCCTGGGCTCAAGTGAGCCTACTGCCTCAGCCTCCCGATAAGCTGGGGCTACAGGCATGCGCCACCATGCCCGGCTAATTTTTTCTATATATTTTTAGTTGGCCAATTAATTTCTTTCTATTTTTACTAGAGAAGGGGCCTTGCTTTTGCTCAGGCTGGTTTCAAACTCCTGACCTTGAGGGATCCTCCCACCTTGGCCTCCCAGAGTGCTAGGATTATAGGCGTGAGCCACCATGCCCGGCCTGTATCCTTAATTTTTGAAGGACAGTTTTTCTGAGTATAATACTTCTGTTCAGCAGTTATTTTCTTTCAGCACTTGAGAGCATCATCTCACTGCATTCTAGCCTATAAAGTTTATGGTGAAAAATCCATTCATAGTTTTATGGATGTTCCCTTATATGTATGTAACAAGTCACTTTTCTCTTGCTGCTTTCAAAATTCTTGCTGTCTTTGATTCTGACCAATTTGACTATAATGTGTCTCACTGTGCATTTCTTTGAGTTCACCTTTTGTGGTGTCCTTTGGGCTTCTTCAGTCTGGATGTCTGTTTCCTTCCTCAGATTTGGGAATTTTTCAGTGTTGTTTCTTTGAATAAGCTTTCTGGTCCTTTCTCTCTTTCTGCAATTCTTATAATACATCAATTAGTTCACTTGATGGTATACCATAAATTCCTTAAGCTTTGTTTACTCTTTTCATTCCTTTTTCTTTTGGCTCTTCTGAATTATTTCCATTCACTTGTCTTCAAGTTTGCAGATCCCTTCTGTTTGATATAGTCTGCAGCTGAACCAATATAATGAATTTTTTGGTTTAGTTACTATGTTCTTAGCCTAGTGATTTTTGCTTGGTACTTTTTAGTATTTTCTATTTCTTTGTTGAAGTTCTCATTTTGTTCATCCATTGCTCTTGACTTCAGTGAGCATCCCTGTGATAGTTATTTTGAATTCTCTGTCAGATAAATAATTCCATTAGAGTCAGTCACATACATAAACCTTATATTTTAGAGCAGTATTAGGTACCCAGAAAAATCAAGTGAAAGGTATAGAGAGTTCCCATGTATCCTATGCTTCCCACATGTACAACCTCTCCTATGATCAGCATCCCACACCAGAGGGGTACATTTGTTACAATTGATGGACATACACTGATATATCATTATTACTCAAAGCCCACAGATTACATTAGAGTTCACTCTTGGTGTGAACTCTCTGATATAGAACATTAGATTATTTAGTTTTTAATGACTGGAAAGCCTTATTTCTTCAAAAAATATTAAATATCTGTTGAAACACACCACCTATCTAGTGACAAATAACCATTCAAGATTCATTAGGTAAGCACTCAAATTAGTTTTATATAATAAAAATAAACAGGAATTGTGCATGTTGGCTATACTTCATTTTACACATTATTTTTTAGGCCTTCATTTATAAGATATAAAACTTAAAAAACTTCTCTATTGGCATTTTCATTAGATTTAAATGATTCATACTACCAACAATGCTAGGCTAAGCACTGTCCTTTCCTTTAAAATCTAAGTTTCTAAAAATTTTATCTTTCAATCAATACAAAAGTGATCTGGTTCACACTATTAACTGCCCAACAACTTGTTTAAAAAATTAAATATTCTTTGTTACATACAAGAAATGTTTTCCATGCTCTTATTTTTAAAAAACAAGATTCTTATATACATAATGAATATAAATCCAAACTTACAAACACAATTGCAAAGATGCAGAAACAACCCAAGTACCCATCAATACATGAGTGGATTAATAAAATGTGGTACATGTATATCATGGAGTACTACTCAGCCATAAAAAGTGGTGAACTAATACCTCTTATATTATTAACCTGGATGGAGCTAGAGACCATACTTCTAAATGAAGTATTACAAGAATGGAAAAACAAACACCACATGTACTCACCATGAAATTGGAACAAATCGAACACTTATGTGCACATATAGAAATAACATTCTTGGAAATGAAGCAGGTGGGAAGGGGGGGAGGGGGAGAGGGAATGGGTAAATTCACACCTAAGGGATTGTACAATGCACACTATCTGGGAGGTAGGCACACTTATAACTCTGACTGCCATGATACAAAAGCAATTTATGTAACCAAAATGTTTGTACCTCTATAATATTCTGAAATAATAAATTTAAAAAACTTATAATAAACCCACATGGTAGCTGAAATCCTGTCAACCTCCAGCCCAATACAACATAAATCCACAGTTTTATGCATAAATAATTCAAAATTAATGTTTATAATGGAAATGTCAAGAAGTCATAACTACTCCACATAACTACTGAGGGGATTCCACTATACTTCAACCAGGCATGGCAGATGTGCACACCTGATAGACAGTTTAAAAAACTAAAGCTATCAGAGCTATAAACGAGGAATAAATATGAACATATAGCAATGCCAAAGCATTAAAGCCCTTAAAAGAAAGTGAGTACAATGTGATGTAAACCAATCTCTGCAGTAAGCCACTTTCCACTGATTTATAAAGCTATGATTTTATAATTCTTTGAAAAAAATTTTTTTTCTACACTGCTGTACACAGTAATTTCAGTGTATATCCTTGACTACAATGCAATCTTCAAACCCTCTTGTAGAGCGTGGCATACCTCAACAGAATTTCTCCAGAAAGTCAGCTCTACTTGCCATGCTGCCGAAGAAGGCAGGAGAAGCCTCCATGGCTTGACGGCTCACTTCTTTTTAGATCTGAGTAATAATCCATGTGTAAGTGTACCACAGTTTATCCATTCACCCACTTAAGCACATTTCTATTGTTTCTAACTTTTGGCTATTACAAATAAAGCTGCAATAAACATCCATGTGCAGGTTTTTATGTGGATGTAAGTTTTTCACTCCTTTGAATAAATACCAAGGAATACGATTGCTGAATCATATGGTAAGTGTAAGTTTTGTAAGGACCTGCTAAACTGTCTTCCAAAGTGGCTGTACCATTTTGCATTCCCACCTGCAATGAGTTTCTCTTGCTCTACGCCCTCACAAGTATTTGGTATTGTCAGTACTGTGCTTTGGATTTTGGCCTTTCTAATACGTGTATAGTGAGTTATTTCAATTTGCAGTTCCCTCATGACAAATGATGTTGAGTATCTTTTCATATGATAACTTCCCATCTGTATAGCTTCTTTGGTAAGGTGTCTATTCAGCTCTTTTGCCCATTTTTTAATTGGGTTGTTCATTTTCTTACTGTTGAGTTTCAATAGCTCTTTGCATATTTTGGATACAATCAGATATACCTTGTACAAACATTTTTTCCCAGTCTGTGACTTTGCTTTTCATTCTCAACATTGTCTTTTGCAGAACAGAAGTTTTTAACTTTAATGAAGTACAATTTATCAATTATTTTCTTCATGGATCACACTTTTGGGTATCATTAAACTTATTTTTTACTTTCTAAAAAGCATGTGATTCCTAGTTTTCTCACTAAAAAGGACTAGAAGCAAGATAACTCAATGGCAATGAATAACCTTCATGTCTAGATTATGGTTTCTAAATATGATTTCTTACAAACAGAAACTGGCTCTTTGGAGACATAGCTGATTTCAAAGTCTGGTCAGGAAATGTACAAAATGAGCCTAGAACATCATATCACACCAGAAAGCAAAGAAGCTATCACACTATGACAAAAGGACAGGGACCAATTTGCAGGGACTCCCAAAGGCAAGATTTGGGACAGTTTGGGAATCAAAAAGAATAGCAACTGCATCAAATAGTTAAAAATATGAGTTCTACAATGATATTAAAAATGAAGCCCCAAATAAGCAGAACCTCATTGGTCACCTTTAGAAGTTGGTAGGTCATCAACTCATTATTCTTAATACTGATGAATAAATAAAGGAATTAAACAGCTTTCTCTCCTTTCCTGTATTTCAGAGACTTTAGAGACACGTTAATAAATACAATGTATATACCTTTTTATATACCCACATTTGAATAACCCAACTGTAAAAAGACATTTTTGAGACAACTGGAAACCATAAACTGGGTTTCAGATGGATACTAAGGAATTATTATAATTTTTGTTAGGTGTAATAATGACAAGGTGATTATGTGTTAAAGGTCTTATCTGTGAGAGATACATGCTTAAATATTTATGGCTGTCTTAGTTGTCCACTGCTATAATAGACTACTACCAACTGGGTAATTTATAAAGAAATTTAATTTACTCATGGTTCTGAAGGCTGGGAAGTCCAAGAACATGACACTGACATTTGCTCAGCCTCTGGTGATGGCCTTCTTGCTGTGTCATCCTAAGGCAGAGAGGCAAGGGAGTGCATGAAACAGAGAATCCACTCCCAAAAACCCATTTAAATTTTTTTTTAATTAAAATGCTTTAATTAAAAAGCCTGTTTCTAAAAAGACATTAAACCCACTCATGAGGGAAAAACCTTCATGCTCTAATCACCTCTCAAAGGCCCCACCTCTCAATACTATTACAATGGCTATTAAATTTCAACATGCATTTTGGAGGGGACATTCAAACTATAGCAGTAGGTAAGATAATATGATGCTGGAATTTGCTTCAATTTATTCCAGTGAGGGTGGGGAGAAAGATGAAGGAAGAATAAATGAAATAAGATTAGCAAAATGATAATTTTTGAAGGTACATTATAATTAAATGGAGGTTCATTATATTATTCTTTTGTGTATTTGGACTTTTCTATATTAAAAGTTTAAAATATTGCTGCATATATCTTGTATTTTCCTGGATAGAGCTGGAACCCATACTACTAAGTGAAGTATCCCAAGAATAGAAAAACAAGCACCACATATACTCACCAGCAAATTAGTATTAACTGATCAGCACCTAAGTGGACACATAGGAATTACATTTATTGGGTATTGGGCAGGTGAGCGGGGAGGAGGGGATGGGTATATACATACATAATGAGTGAGATGTGCACCGTCTGGGGGATGGTCATGCTTGAAGCTCAGACTTGAGGAGGGAGGGGGGGCAAGGGCATTATATGCAACCTTAAAATCTGTACCACCATAATATGCTGAAATAAAAAATAAAATAATTATTGCTGCATAGTTTGTTGAATTGGTAAACATATAATTTGATTTAGATAACTCCTAGTTTATTATTAGAAATAGCATTTAAGTTGCATCCTTAGGCACACACCAGTTTTGCACTGGTAGAATATATACACAGGATAAATTTTTGGAAGTGGGATTTCTGAGTGAGAGGATATGCTCATTGTAAATGAGTTTTACTGCAAAGTTGTTCATGGCAGAGGAGGTCTTGAGAGTTTCCATTTCCCTATCCCCTTGTCAGCACTGGGTATTAAGACAACTTCAAGTGGTGACCAGGAACCAATATGAGGTTATTTCAAAACTTCTAATTCCCTATGGGGCTTATATGGGATTTAAAATTGATGTCTCCATGCCTTCTTTCATTTGGGAGTCATCAATTTCAGAGATTAAATAAAGAGAATGATGTGTTTAAATTGAAGACCCTTTGACGGGGGGGATTTCAGTGTCAAAGCTTCTGGCCTATAAATTGGGAGCTTTTTGATTTTGAGGGAATAAATATATGACCAGAAGAGAATAACAGGTTGATGGATGGCACTGAAAACAGGCAGTTTGCTGGATGTGGCCAAATTTATTATAAGCAGTGTTTTGGTAACCAGAAATTTATGTGCAAATAAAAAAACAGCTGCTGTTATTCTGACAGTCCTAACTAATTACTGAATGAATGAAAAGTTCCCTTTGACATTATTGCACTTCAGGATATATTTCATGTGAAATAAGAATTACAGTTTAAAATTTACACTATAAATGAAACTTACAATTTCATTTTCAAATATAAAGAGCCAAATGATTTAGTTATTGTTATCTTAGCAGAACAGTGAACTCAAATATCATTAAAAGGTTTTGTAGGAGGAATAGTACCCATGAAGAAATTAGAAAGTATTGTCTAGGGAACATCAATACATAATTGAATAAGAGACTCTGAGACATAAAATACCTGTGGCAGTTATCAATTTATTGCTTCTCAGCTCCAAATCAAAACTTCCATATATGCTCTGCGATAATGGACAGATGTCCTTTAAGCATCTTGCCTTTATAGTGAGCAATATATTAAGCATTTTCAATATATAGTACTGGCAGGACATTGCAGGAGGAAGGAGCTCAAACAGCTGCTGCTTTTTGGGGTCAATGGTGTAACTATGGGGACACAGGATGCAGCTTGCCTCTGGCATGTGACCAGGATGCACATTTCCTCACCAACATTGCAGTTCCAGCACACTGCTTGACATGAAAAATTGGACCTGAAAGTCCTCCTGTCTGCACCAGCAGCCTGATTCCTCACCTATACCCTGGAGGGCTCCCATCAAGCCACCACTGTCTCTGTAGGGCTGGGCATGGCTCACCTACACCATCAGCACCCCCTCTGCAAACTTGTGCCACTCAGTGCTGATCACCTGTGCCCCGCTGGCACTCTGGCATACTGCTTCCTGCTTCCCACTGACTGCAGATACAGCCTGAGTAAGCCACCAAACTTCTTAGCTATCCAGTAGGCTAACCTGACTCCAATGAGTTCTGAAACCCAGATTTGGAGGGACCCCTTCCAAGTTTGCCTTCTTCAGGTACTCATCCTCAGCCATAGTTTCCTTATAATTTCTGGTCACACTAGAGTTTGTTTGTTTCTTAAGACACAAGGTCTCACTCTATTGCTCAGGCTGGAGTGCAGTGGTGTGATCACAGCTCACTGCAGCCTCAAGCTCCTGAACTCAAGCGATCCTCCTGTCTCAGCCTCCCAAATACCTGGGACTACAGGCACATGCCACCAGGACCAGCTAAATTTATTTTGGTAGAGACAAGATCTTGTTCTGTTGTCCAGGCTGATCTTGAACTCCTGGACTCAAGTGAACCTTCTGCCTCGGCCTTCCAAAGTCCTTGGATTATAGGCATGAGGCATTGCACCTAGCCAGGTTTTGTTGTTGTTGTTTTTAAGAGATGGGGTCTTGCTATGTTGCCCGGGCTGAAGTACAGTGGCTATTCACAGGTGCTGTCATTTTTCACTATAGCCTTCAACTCCTGAGCTCAAGTGATCCTCCTGCCTCAGCCTCCCAAGTAGCTGGGACTACAGGCATGTGCCACCACACTTGGCTGATAAGCGTTTAATAATGTGCTGAAGAATTATCTTTCATTTTGAAGAAACAGCAAATATTATTCATACAAATAAAGGATTTCATTGGAGAAATCATAAGTGTACACTAGATGGCACTGTTTGTTTGCATTTGTTATAAACAGGGCCTTTGAGAATTAATCTGTACTTTGTTTTTAGTAGTAGGAGGAAATCCAAAAGGAGATTCTTGAGGAGACCTAATTCTCTAGTTCTGTTAATCATTCCCATTTTGGAAAACATACGATATTATTAAACATCTTCTCTCAGACCTGGTAGCAAAATGGTCAAGAGTGCCTGACAGCCATCATTGCTCCTGCACAACATGATGCAGACATTATCATGTGTGCCTGAGTCACTCCAGGCCAGATTTTGGTAATAAGCCTTCTATAGTGATACACTTGCTCACCTCTTGGAAACCATATTTGTTCAGAATGGTGTACCATGTGTGGTCCTTTTCACCTACTGTGGAAATGTTGCTGGAGAGGATGTTCAGGGCTGACCCCCCAAGAAAGGTGTAATCCTTGGACAAGAAACACTTATGAGAAGGTAGGAATTGGAAGTGCTGGGCCTCAGAGACAGCATACGAGAGGTGGCACCTGCCCAGTTATATATGCTCTGACAAGAATATTCCAGAATATCCCAGGGAGTATTCCAGAACTTTAAAGACTACACTAGAGCAATAAGGCCTTGCTGGGCATGACAGAGGCTTTTGAAAGCGTGGCTGCTCCCTAAAGTTTGTTATTGTTACTGAGAGTGAGCTGAGGTCTTCTAGTCTTGGGAAGACCTTCTTCCTAGCAGTAGGCCAGAGAAGGGATGCCATCAGCATCTCTTTGCCTCCTTTTCTTGAGGCTGAAGATGAGGAGCAGAGGTATTTGGCAAGAAGTTCCCAGGTGGTGGGGCTAAATATGGTCCTTTCCATGCACACAGCCCCAGAACTAGAACCAGAGGCCTCCTTGTTGAAAAGTGTGAGCTGAAGGTGAGAACTGATATGTAAATCAGACTAACTGGGTTGTGATAATCTTGACATTTATTTTCCTTTTCTCACAGATTTTAGTAAATCCCAACTTGTAGGTCCCAGCTCAGTTTTAGCTATGTCATTGGGTTCAGTGGGAAACCAGAGATCTTCCCCTGCGTGAGTGGAGAAACACCACCTTCTTGTGGTCAGCATGATGGTAGTGCAGTATTTTTTTTTTTTTAATTAAAGTATCATTGCCTTATTGAGCTATAGGACATTAGAAATTTGTACAAGTAACCAGAGATCTAGATGGAGATATTGGGCCCACCATGGAATCAGGGCATTTGCACCTCTTGAATCTGCCTCTCCCCAAAGTTAGGGCCCATTTTTGCATATGCCTAGGTGACAAAAACAAGATGTGCTTCAATTTGAACTCTGACTCCCCAGGGGCAGGGCAGGTGAAGCTGGGGTCATCCGATCCTGCAGATCTGGATGGCCACAGGGATTCCCTACAAGAGTGAGAACTCTCTGCAACATGGGATATTGAAGGCTATCAGGCCCTGTGGTCTCTGATGAGAAACTAGGAGAAGAAGTGAGGGCCAAATGGAAAGATTTGGGGGGACTCAGACCAATATAAAATCAGGTCTAATTTAAGGGGTGCTCCAGGAACACTAGGCTCATTAGGGAGTCATTGTAACTTTTGCTTTTTTGTTGCTGTGATAATTAGAGTTCAGAGGAAGAAGTATATCTGGTAAGTAAAGTACAGGCAAGGAACTCTGAGAGGGAACTTAAGGCCTGAATTTCACCTGTAGAACGTGTCCCAAGTAAAGCAAAATAAGCTTGAGACTGGACAGCAATAAAAGATAGTAGAAACACTTCCCTCCCTTGGTACGGTCAGCCAGTAGGGCTCACAGATGCTTGGCTGCAAGTCTCGGGCAACCCCACTACTGTGTGCCCCTGATAAACACGCGAACCTTAGGGCCCAAGATCATTCATTCAGCCTTTTGAAGACCCTACTGTCACACAGAGCACAGAAACAATGTGGCCAGCAAAATGTGAATGACACCAGATGCTGCATTTAACAAGGAATAAAGGAAAGATAAACACTGTTGTCCCACCTGTCTCTTCATATTCTAATTCTATTCCTACCTGCAGTGGTGTTGTGAGGCTCTCAAGGCTTGCTCTGCCCATGGTGTCCTTCTGAGAAAAACATGTGCAAATGGTTCACTCCTGCCCTTGGCATCCAACAAAACCAGTCCTGCTGCCCTGGCCAGGGACAGAGCTGGATGCAAAGGGAGCAACCACCTCTACTCTGCTTTGGGATAAGCCTCTGCTCTATAAGAATGCTTTGCCTGGGATGCTAGGAAACTGACCAAGCCCATCTTCTAGAACTCTTGGAAAGTACAGGTTCTATTTCTGGTGAGTACAAGTTCTCCCAGAGAGGGCAGGTCATGGGTCAAACAGGTCTGGGCAAACAGTGATGGTTCATGTTTTCCATGGTGTCTCTGGAATCCCTTCTTCACCAAAGAACTAAATCCCAAAGTGACTCCTAGGTTATTTGAATGAACTTCTGATGCCTCCTTCCATCACCATGTACACTGAAGCACCATCACCCGAGAGTGACTGTTCCTTACACCCCTGAACAAGCCCAACTAATTCTTCCTGACGGGTGGGGCTTCCCTGCCCTACTCCAGTGTGTTCCCTGCAGTGTCATCTATGCTGAGAGGCAGTGTTTGAGAGCGCAGGTGTGGGGTCTCCAAGAGCTCTAACTGAAGCCCCCTATAGAGTCCTAGGCCTCCTTTCAGTTTGGTAAAGCTTTGGCCAGTTCTGTGCCTCCTCAAAGATGGTGTATTAATGTCCAATTGCTGCCGTGACACATTATCATAAAACTAGTGGTTTAAAATAAAACAAATTTATGCTTAGAGTTCTGGAGATCAGAAGTCTGAAATCAGTTTCATTTGGGCTAAAGTCAAGGTGTTGGCAGGGCTGGTTGCCTGGGGGCTCTGAGGGGATAATCAGTTTCCTTGCCTTCTTCAGCTTCAGTCCTTGGCTTGAGACCCCTTCCTCACATCACTACCTCTTGCTTCCATTGCTGTCACATCTCCTACTATTCACTGTGATCTCTTGCCTTTCCCTGTAAGGACCTCTGTGATTACATCAGGCCCACCTGGATAATCCAGGATAATGTCCCCATCTCAAATCCTTAACTTGGATCACACTACAGTGTCCTTTTATAAGGTAACAGTCACAGGTTTAGAGGATTAGCATGTACACAGAGGTGACCACATGCTTCTCTCTGCAGGGAGTTTGTGAGAAGAGGCAGTCAGGCCATCCCCACTCCACACTTAGTTTTTGCTTTTCCCAGTCTTCTTCGTGATCAACTCACATCTGGGTGTCAATTAATGAAAATCCCAATGATATGGGGCAAACAGGAGGATTTGTTCCAGAATTATGTGTCCCGGGATGCTGCCCTGGCCAGAAGGATCTGGCCCACCTGAGATTCACCTCTCTGTCCCCTATTCCTGTCCTGTCCACTGCCTTCTCATCTTGGCAATGTAAGAAATCACACAGTTCCTTGGTACTTCTCGCACAAAAATACTGAAATGGAACTTAAGTGAACAAATATAATTTAAGTAAAATAAAAGAATGAACTTTATCAGAAGTTAGAATAAAAATTAATTAAATTTGAATAATTGAGAGAATATTTAAGTAATATGAAAGGACCCTTGCATACCTTTTAATGATTGAGTGTTTAGTGACAAAGAAGTGTTGAATAAATGAACACACTAATAAAGAAAATCCTGAGTGCTTGTACAAATGTATGTGGGCATGGATGTATATAAGCAAAGTTGAACGAATGAATGCTTCCTGAATAAATGACCATATGAATCCCAGGATACTTACACTCCTCTTTAGGTACTTTCCCTCCCCTTTTCTCTATTTTAGAATCCCACAATCAACGCTTTGGCAGGATGTCCCCTCCCCCCTTTTTTGCCTTTCCTGCTCTTTAATCAAATTTATACTTATATCCAATTCAGTGGGATTTATTTGTTTATTGACTCATCAACTGACTGATTCCACATCTCTGGTGCATAACATAGAGGGCTTCACCCTAGAGGCTGGAAGCCCCCTTTCTCCATTTCCATTAAAAGAAAGTACCAAATATATCCCCTGTGTTCCACCCTAAACTCCTATGGGTATAAATGGAAGTGGTGAGTGGGCAGTGAGATTCCTCTGGAAAAGTGGCCATTGCCATAGAACAGAGCAGCCTCTTACCCACTGAGGTGGACTGAATGTTTATGTTCCCCCAAATTCTTGTGTTGAAACCTAATTACCAAGGTGACAGTATTAGTAGGGCCTTTGGGAGGTGACTGCATCATGAGGTTTGAGCCTTCATCAAACTTATCAATCTTATAAAAGTCACTCAATCTTATAAAAGAGGCCCTGGAGAGCTACCTCACCCCTTCCATCACATGAGGACACAGCTTGAAGGTGCCATCTATGAACCAGAAGGCAAGCCCTCACCCAACACTGATCCTTGATACTGGACATTGCAGCCTCCAGAATGGAGACATACACTTCTGTTGTTTATATAGAAATGAATAAATAAACACATACACATACATACATACATACACACACACACACACACACACACACACACACACACACAGAGTATATGGAATTTTGTTATAGCAGGCCAAATGGTCTAAGACACCCACCCAAATTGTGATGTTCTTTTCTCTGCCTCACCAACCTCCTCCTCCCTGAAAAAACGATTTGGGAGCCCAGGAAGAGTCTGGCACATTTCACTCTGATTCATTGCCTAGGAGCTGCAATCTTAAAGTCCTATCCTCCCCCTTCCTGATCCTCCAGCATATATCCACCCACTCCTAGCCCAACATAACCAGTTTCCTCCAGCAGCAACCCTTCCTGCTTCTGTGTCACGAGCTCCAAGTGAGGGCTTTTTAGGGCTCAGTTAGTCCTTAGTAGATCCTGAATCTCAGACACCATTTCTCCCCAGTTCAATAAAATTCCAAATGCAGAAGCAAATATGTAAATTTTTTCATTTGTAGAAAATATTTGAAGTATAAAAACAGAGAGCCAGTGAAAACAGTTTGACATGTCATCATAATACATGCAAGGGGTGACGAGGATACATAGAAGCTCACTGAAATTTTCACTACAGAACAGTGGCAGGGATTTCACCACTAGGTGGGACTCTTAGAGAAACATTTCATTCTTGAGCTTCTAAGAGTTCTGGCGTGGGTTCAGTGAAGGCAGGAGATGGCTATGGAGATAGGCCCCTGGGCTCCTGGGAGACACCACTGTCTATGACCCAATGTGAGGGTAATCTAAAAAGAAAAAAAGTCTACTCCTGATGCTGTCTTTCCAGATGTCAGACTCATCCCTTCTTGAGAACAGAGATTCCCTCTCCTTTCTTTGATCCCTTTCACCCATTACCCGAAGCTCCCCTGCACTGGTTTCCCATTTACTCAAGACTAAGTGACAGGATGTGTTAAGCTACTCTTAATATTCAGATGCCATCTTAGAGGGATAAAGTCTGAAAGATTGAAAACTTTATTATAAGGTCAGTTATCCAAAAGAGACCTTTACCTGGAAGAGATTGAGATACTATTCATGAACAAACTTAAGATGCCTCACCTCTATTATGGACTGCAACTGGGACATATACTTCAAAGGAGTTCAAACACTATGAATACTCAAAAGTGTAGGATGTGGCCCCAAGGCCTGTGGCACAAGGCAATAAGACAGGAAAAAGGGATTGAGGAAAGGTCACATGGTCAGACCTGAGCAAGTGAGGAGTGATCTCATGGGAGGTGAACCTAGAAAGGTGGGTAGGTGGGTAGGGACCAGACAGCACAGGGTCTTGTAAGAACTGCTGAAGAGCTTTGCTTTATCTTAATAACAATGGGAAGTCACTGAAAAGCTTCACCAGTTCACATTTGCTGTGGTGCAGAAGATGGATTCCCTGGAGGTTGGGGGTGTCCACATTCAATGATAGTGTACCACCTAGGAAGGTACTGTGGCTTAATTTTTTTCATCTAGCAAGGTGAGTCTAAAAAAATATAAATAGCCTTTATTTTATTCAAAATAATTCTCAACAATCTTGTCTTTCCATTTTGCTATTCCTTATCATGTTTTACCAAATTTCATTCTAATGTTTTAAATAAAATTACATTAAATCTATGTGGCTCCTAGTGGGTATCATCACCTTTCCTATACTGAACTAAACAAATGAATTACATAAAGCAAGTGTCTATGTCTGTGTAAGGCTCTTAATCTCAGTCTTAACTACCGATTATCATCACCTTAAACAATCTTCCTATAACCAGAAAAAGTTACTATTTCATCTGTACAAGATGAAAATGAATAAAAACCAAACTGAGTTTGAGATAAGTTGCTCCGCTGTTCCTGAATTATTCTGATTTTCTGTGGTATTTTGCAGATCTTGCAGGAAAACCTCATTTTGTACCCTCCAAAGTTTTCTGTTAGGATCATTCACATTAAAAACTGTTGATTGCAGCTGACTGAAAGCCAAACATCTTTTCTAGGATAATTCACTATACTTCATACAGGCTCAAAGAGACAAATATTCTCAAAGATAATGTCCAAACAAATGCTTCCAAAGAGAATGCTTCAACTTTTCTTTCAAGGCATTACATTAGTAGACAGAGTGGCTGCTGCAGTGCTGAGAGCACTGACAGTGGACCACCTAGGAAGTAAAAAGGTTTTATTTTGGAATAAGATATAAAAAGGAGAACTGTACTCAGGACATACATACAGACCAGGGTGGCCTGCAGTATGTCTGGTGAACAAAGGAAAACATTAAGGTTTTACTGGGGAAAGAGGAAGTTTATGCAAGTTGTTTTATAAGAAAATTAATAGGCCTTGGCAGCATATTACAAGAGCTGGTGAGTTCTGACTGGCAAGCATCAGTAGTTGCCAGGTAAGATTGGTAATCTTGGAGTTATGGTTAGGCCCTTGCAGTTTTGGATTCGGTGTGTCAGGCAAGTGCTCTTATATAATGGCTAGCTGTCCTTGTGCTGTTAGCTGTCCTCGTCTATCTCATGTAATAAGCTTCAGTTTGAAAAAATTTCTAGTGATAGTTCCTGTTGTGAGGCAAATTGTGTGTTAGAGCCTTCCCTTCACAGACTTCCCTGGCTCTATTTTTAACAGGGTTTGACACAAATTACTCCATTTTGAATCTCACAACTTTCCCCACAGGTCAAACACCAAAGTTATTATTGAGGGCTGGGGAAGTCTTCAGAAGGCACAAATTGAACTTGGAGCAGAAGGATGTGCAAAATAAGAGGGTTCATGAGGGCATTCTGGACATCAGAAGCATTAAGTTATTTGGAATGAGCCATTATTAAGAAAACTGCCTGACTGGACAGGAAGATTCAGGTTGAAGATAAGACTGAATGGCTAACTAGAAGGCTAATCACAGGGAATCTCAGAGGTCTTGTAAGGATGCTGTATTTATTCATTCATATACATAATTATAACATGGTAACAATGTGACAAGTATGGGATATAAAATAGTAAAGAAAATATACATCTCCCTTGCCTTCATGGCCCTAGTGAGGCAGAAAGACAATACACAAATAAGCAAACATACAGAAGTAATTACAAAAAGTGATAAGTGCCAAGAAGGAAATTAATAAAGTACAGGGGAAGCCTGCTTGAGATAGGGTAATTAGGGAAGGATTTTCTAAGGTGATAGCATTTCAGTTTAGAGTATAGTCTTTTTTTTTAAGGTGGCGGTGGTGGTAGTGGTGGTGGAAGCAGCTTTCTACATAGAGGCATTAAGATGGAATAGCCAGGGCTTTGCAACTAAAAACAGCTTGATTTGTTTAAAAAAAAAAATCAAAAGGACCAGATTAGTAGGGAAGGGAGAGAGCAGAATATGGTGACAGTAGAGAGGTTAAGAACAAACTATTCAGAAGCTAACAGGGCAGGATACAGAGACAGAGCACGGATGTTTCCTGCAGTGGATGCTTGATAAAAAGCAAAGCACCAACTTGTGTTTTATAGAGTTCTGCACTCGTAATCCAAAGGTTTGATTTAGTAGATTTGGAGGGGCACCATGCAGATTCTGCATTTTTAACAAGCATCCCAGGTAACTTCTGACATAGAGGACATTCAGAAGAGCACTGGGAGAATTATACTGCAGAAGGCTCACCCTTCTCACCATCAGTTAAGTTCACCTTCTGAAGTTAACTTTTTGCGATAATGGCTTAGATTCTCATCTAGAGAAGTTAGGTCTCCTAATTAGTGCCCACATAAGTGCCTGGTACAGACTCAGATCCGTGCTACACTCACACATACTAAATGCTTAGTGATGTTAGTGTTTTTCACAAGGACTAACACAATACCACTATTAGTCAATGACTATCCAGAACTACAGGGGATCCTTCCAGAGTGCCACCCTCAAGAAAGGGGCCTAGATGCACAAATATTGTTTCAATAATTCCAAAGACTCCTAAAGACAGAAGACTCTGCAAACTTCCATCAGGCAGGGATCGTGTCTTTGATTCCTCCCGAAACCCTACATACTGTTTAACAAATAGCTACATGAAAGGCACTGGTAACTGGTTCCCATTTCTATTAATAAGATCATCAGTTGAGTGGCTGAAAAATAATGGCGGAAGTTAAAATTGCTGCTAAAATGTATTAGGTATTACCTATGAATTTCATGTGTTCCTTTATAAAAACAGATCTTTTTGAGTTGTATTTAAAGTTGCAATCCCCACCAGTGCCCATTTGGATGCTCTCTATGGCTCCGCTCCGGTAAAATTCTCTCTTCCACAATTCTTCAGAATTCTGTGGAAAATCACTTAGGAACAAAATAATTCCCAGCCTAATTCACTGACTACAAGAACAAATGTTCAGTAAATGGTGTATTAAGAAAGAACCCAATTATCTTTTTAAGTGATGTGCCAGTTTCTTCTAAACGTTGTAGTGTATTCTGCAAATACTAATTTAACAGCCTGGAAGCTGTCTGTCTCCTGGCCAAGGCCCAGGCGCTCTGAGAGGGCCTCCCTACCCTGGGCTTCCCCCTCTTACCGGGTGTAAGTCCTCGATGCCGCTGGAGCCCTTCCGCTTCCTCACCACCGGCCACAACTCACGCGCCTCAGGTCTAGGTCCTCGTCGTGGCTGGTGCCCTCCGCTTCTTCACCATGGCGCACAACCAGGGCGTCCCGCCACACCATGGACAGCGTGCGCATGCGCCACGTCGGGCCCCGCCCGCTATTCACTCTGCGCCTGCGCCTTGTGTTCCGTCCCCCCCCCCCTCCCGACGCAGTGTATGGGGTGAGTCACGCGTTGGCTCAATTCTGGTCCTTTCTGCAGCTGCTCCAGGTAATGGAATGCGCGCGCCTGTGTGGAAGGTAAGTCTGCAGGACCCAAATCTGAATGAGCAGGCCAGGTGCTTCAGCCTTTTAACCTATCCCAGATAAAGTGCCCAAACCGCAGACGTTTGGATATGTGCGAGTTGGCACACTCGGGCTGTGCAAATTGACAGTTGAGGGACTTGAGGATGCACCAAAGAAACCCTAAAGAATAGAAGCGGGAAGGATCTTCTGGGTTCTGAGAACGGAAAGTTCGGTACATTGTGTAGGGGTGAAGTGAGGAATGAGGCTAGGGCGGCTCGAAGCAGCTGAAATATAGCCTTGAAAACTGTTGAGGAGTTTGTGCTTTATTGGAAACCCACTTGGAGCTGAAGATTGACGTGATGTGTGTTTTATTGACTGATTGCAGTGGATTAGAATGGATCAGGAAAGGCACAAGGAATTCTCAGGCTGTTGACTTCATTTTGGCTGTTAAGTCTTTACTTCTGGTAAAGAAGTGGGGCAAGCAAGGCAGGGAATGAAAACCAATGCAAAGGATTGTTTCAGTATGATTTCGCGGGGAAGTGCTAGAATATAAATTATGTATCAGAGTTATCTGGGCCAGAAGCAAAGGAGCTGGGCTTTTATTCTCTCCTCTCTTGTTATTCATTGGTTAAGGGCTACCCAACGGGATGTATATGTGCAGGCACAGCTAGCTCTGCACAAGCAGGCAAAGCAGTTCTGATAGTGAGCCAAGTAGTCCTCCAAAGAGGACCCATCCTTATAAGCATTCGGCAGTGAAAGCAGATTGAAGTCGGGTGAAGGTGTGTGTGTGTGTGTACAGAAGTGGTACAGAATGGCCTGAGGGAATGTATTATGGTTCTCAAAGAAATAGAACCAAAAGTATATGAGTGTATATAAAAAGATTTATTTTAAGGAATTGGCTCATGTGATTATGGAGGCTAACAAGTCCAAAATCTGCATGGTAGACTAGTCAGCTAGAAAGAGAGAAGAACCAGTGCTTCAATTCAAGGCTGAAGACCCACAAAAGAGCTGAGGTTGCAGTTCACATCTAAAGGCCATCTGCTACACAATTCCCTCTTCCTAGGGGGAGGTCACTCTTGTTCTATTCAGGTCTTCAAATGATTGGATGAGGCCCACCCACATCATGGAGGGCAATCTGCTTTACTCAAAGTCCACCAATTAAAATGTCAATCACATCCATAAACCCCCTCATGGAAACATCTAGAGTAATGTTCGACCACATATCTGGGCACTAAGGCCAAGCAAAGTTGACACATAAAGTTAACCATTAGAAGGGGCATCTTGGTATACAGCTGATGTTGTTCATCTATGTACTTTTTGTTATTTTTTTTGTTTTTGCAAAAAGATCATTCAAAAGGTAGCCTTTCCAAGCTGTGTTCTCTTTCCCTGGCCACAGGGCCAGGGGGAACAAATGGACCAGAGAAAACTCTTGGGTTACTCATGAGAAATGTTTAACAAAATGGCTTCAAAATCTGTGACTAGGTTGTACATATCAATTCTGTTTATTAAGGGAGAAACTTGGGTTTCTTTGTATTTAAAGTTTTTCTTTTTTGATAAGTAGAAGCCTGTTTTGTTACACAGCAGACTCTGGCCTTGCCAAATATAGATCACTGTTTCTCTACCATTTTTTCCCCTTTGACACATGGCAGATGCTGTCCATATGTCATACACTCATAGGTTCCCAGCAGCTTATGAAGTATCTTCTGTAACTGTGCTACTCTCTCTCACACTCAAAGCATGTCAGAACACTAGTAAGAATGATGTTACCATGGGTATAACATTAAATCATCTTTCAATTATTTTCAAAAGATATACCATTTGTAACCTTTGATTCTTTAGTATGATTAATTACCTGAAATACACAACTTTTTGTAATACACTGGAATCATGTTATAAAGACGTACTTTATGAAAAGCCTCACTTGTGAACTCATATGTCATTTAGCAGCACTGGATTCCCCGAGTTGTATACTCACTTGATAAACATTATGCCAGCAACTGTGCTGAGGAAACAAAGGTTAAGAAGACACTGCCCTGCTCTCAGTTTATATCTGGTAAAGTGGCATAGAGATCAGTTTGAACAATGAAAAATGCAGATTCTCTCCTTCAAAGTCTGATTCAATAAGTGGGGCCAGCAATCTGTATTTCAACAAGCACCCCCCCATCCCCTGAGGTGATTTTGTTGCAAATTTTCAGAGGTTTATATTTTAAAAAATACTGATCTGGTGGGAGAGATAAAATTGTGTAATGGGTTCAAGATTAGGGACTCCTTCCTCTGTTGTTTCCTGAAATACTTGGAGTAAACAGTGTATGGATACTTAGAGGGCTTGTCCAGGGTTTTCCATTTCGTAATGTTACCAGTATTCTTGGTTCTTCCCACTTCTCAGATTTTGCCTTATCTGCACACAGTTCTCCACTGAATACAGAAAAACTTCTAGATTCTTCCACTCTCTTAAGGAGAAAAATAAGGTTCCAGTTTTAGAGAAGGTGGAATAAGTACATTCCACTTTATTTCTATTACTGAATGCAATTATAAATTCTTTTTTTTTTTTTTTTTTGAGACACAGTCTCGCTTTGTTGCCCAGGCTAGAGTGAGTACCGTGGCGTCAGCCTCACTTACAGCAACCTCAGTCTCCTGGGCTCAAGCAGTCCTACTGCCTCAGCCTCCCAAGTAGCTGGGATTACAGGCATGCGCCACCATGCCCGGCTAATTTTTTCTCTATATATTAGTTGTCCAATTAATTTCTTTCTATTTATAGTAGAGACGGGGTCTCGCTCTTGCTCAGGCTGGTTTCAAACTCCTGACCTCAAGCAATCCGCCTGCCTCGGCCTCCCAGAGTGCCAGGATTACAGGCGTGAGCCACCGCACCCGGCCAATTATAAATTCTTGATGTAATGTACTGAGCAGCTATATAAGGACTCTGAAAATAATCAGTGGATCAAAGAAGAAATCATACAGGAATTTAGAAATATTTTGAGATGAAAGAAAACAAAAACACAATATACCAAAACTTATGGATGCAGTGAAAACAGTTCTCAGGGGAAAATTTATAGTCGTGAATGCCTACATTAAAAAACCCCTCAAATTAATAACCTCACTTTATACCTTAGGTAAGTAGACAAAGAAGAGCAACTAGAAAAGAAAGCCATCAGAAGGAAGGAAATAATAAATATCAGAGTGGAGATAGATGAAATAGAGAAAAGAAAAACAATAGAATTAATGAAACCAAATTGGTTTGTTAAAAGATCAAGAAATTCACAAACTTTTAGCTAAGCTAAGAAAAAAAAGAGAAGATGCAAAATAACTAAAATCAAAATGAAAGTGGTGACATTACTACTAAATTTACAGAAATAAAAAGGATAAGAGAATACTATGAACAATTATATGCCAACAAATTAGATAGCCTATATGAAATGGACAAATTTCTAGCAATTCACAAATCACCAAAACTGGCTAAAAAAGAAAGAAATAGACCTATAACAGGTTAAGAAATTGAATCAGTAAGCAAATATCTCCCAAGAAAGAAAAGCCCAAGTGGCTTCATAGGCGAATTCTACCAAACATTTAAATAGGAATTAACACAAATCCTTCACAAACTCTTCCCCCCCAAGAAAGTAGAACAGAAGGGAACATTTCCTAACTAATTCTATGAAGCCAGAATTATCCTGATACCAAATCTAAACAAGGATGCCTCAAGAAGACTAAAGTCTAATATCTCTTATGAATATAGATGCAAAAATCCTCAACAAAATACTAGCAAATTGAATCAAGCAGCATGCTAAGAAGACTGTATACCATGACCAGGGAGCGTTTATCCCAGGAATGCAAGAAGAGTTCAAAAGAAAATTAATCAATGTGATACACCAAATTAATAGAATGAAGAAAAAACCCACAAGATCATCTCAATTGACACAGAAAAAGCATTTGACAAAATTCAACATCTTTTCATGATAAAAAACACTCAGTGAAGTAGGAATAAAAGGGAAACTTCATCAACATGATATAGAGCCTTTATGAAAAACCCACAGTTAACATCACACTCAAGGGTCAAAGGCTGAAAGCTTTCCCCCTAAGATCAGGAAAAGACAAGGATGCCTGCTTTTGCCACTACTAGTCAACATTGTACTGGAAATTCTAGGCAGTGCAAGTAGGCAAAGCAAAAAAAGGAAGGGAGGGAGGGAGGGAGGGAGGGAAGGAAGGAAGGGAAGGAAAGAAAGGGCAACAAATTAAGGAGGAGGAAGTAAAACTATTCTCTGATGAAAATGTCCTATATAGAGAAAATCCTATGAAATCCACACAAAAAACTATTAGAGCTAATAAGCAAATTGAGTGGAGTTGCAATACATGAATATAAGTTGCATTTCTATACCTAAGCAATAAACAATCTAAAAAGGAAATTTTTAACAAAAATTTCATTTACAGTAGCATCAAGAAGAATAAAATACTTAGGAATTAACTAAGGAAGTAAAAGACTTGTAGACTGCAAACTATAAACCATTGCTGAAAGAAATTAAAGAGGACTTAGATAAATGGAAAGGCATCATGTGTTCAGGGATTGGAAGATTTAATATTGTTAAGATATCAATACTAACCAAAGCAATATACAGATTCAGTGAAATCCCTATCAAAATCCCTGTTATGGATTTTGCCAAAATATAAAAAATCTACCCTAAAATTCATATGGAATCTTAAGGAAACTTAGGCCAAAACAATCACAAAAAAGAACAAAGTTGAATGACTCACATTTCCTGATTTCAAAGTTTACTACAAAGCTACAGTAATCAAAATAATGTGTTCCTGGCATAAAGACAGACTTATAGACCAATGGAAGAAAATAGACAGTCCAGAAATAAACTCTTGTGTGGTCAAATGCTCTTTCTCAAGGTAGTAAGACTATTTGGGGCGGGAAATGACAGTCTTTTCAAGGGTGCTGGGAAAACTGAAATCCACATGCAAGAGAATAAAGTTGTACCCTTTCCAAGATCATATACAAAAATGGATTCAAAATGGATCAAAAGATCCAAATATAAAAAGCTAATAAACATTATAACTTTCTTTGAAGAAAAGAGAGGGGAAAAAGCCTCACAACATTGGATGTGGCAATGATTTGTTGGTTATGACACCAAAAGCATAGGGAACAGAAAATAGACAATTTGAAACCAATGCATATTCAATTCTTGTCTCCAGTGTCTCCGACAGCTGACGTTTATTCAGTCAGGATTAGATTGAGGACCACGCATTGCATTTGGCTGTAAATTTTAGGTTTAACCCCTACGTCTCGGGGCTCTGAGACAACCTAGGCAAGCGACAAGACCACGGACAATATCTTCAACCGTCTTCAAAAGCAGAGAGGCTGGAAGCCCGTGAAGCGCCGGGAGCCGGGTTCACGGGAGATGGAGACGCAGTTTTGCGTGGTGCTGGCTTGCCATGCAGCCGTCTAGGAACGGGCCCTGGACTCCATCTGCGCATGCGCTGGCCTTGTCTCGCGTGACCCGCGAGAGTATCAGAGTGCCTGGGTTCCTCGCGGATGTGGAGGGTTTGTACCTCCTGTGAGAGCCCGTGGGCGATGGACCGCCTGTGCGGCTTGGACCAGGATGGAGGGGTGGGCTTGTGCCCCCGGAACCCTCGGGCGGGACTCTTCCAGCGCAGGAGCCCTGGGCGGACCTGTGGGAGTGGCCCCCGACCTCGTGGGCTCCCGAGGCGCAGGTGGGGCTGAGCGCAGGTCAGGGGCAGGTGCTGCGTGCGGGACCTTGAGGCGGGACCAGCCTGCAGCCTGACCCAGGGAAAGCCCATGCGGGCGGCGGAAAGGGAAAAGCGTTTATAAAGTTGACAGCGAACATGCCAGAACCCACGGATGGGTCTGCAGTGAGACCCCCAGCTCTGGAGACAGACTAGTAAATTCCAGCTCTGTCACCTGTAGCAGGGGTGAGGCAAGGAGCCTGGGAAACAGGTTTCTCATTTGAAAATAATGGCATTGTTGGGAGACTTTAAGTGGTCACCTGTGGAGCAAGTAGCCAAGTACTAATCCCTAAGTGACAACTGCTATCATATTTAACAAATGCTTTGTTCTTTAGATTAAGTGACTTAGGTAAACCTCACAACCACTCTATGAGGTTGGTATAACCGTATACATTAAAAATAACAACTGACCTGCCCAACACCTGATACATGTAATATTATGAAATAGAAAAAAAAGTTAAAAAGAAATAAAAATAACAACCGAGACTCAGGTTGGAGCGATGTGCTCAGGGCCCAAGCTGGCGGTGAGGGAGCTCGGAGGACAGGTGTGCATTACTTCTGGTCTCAAGTGCTAATATCACACCTAGCTAAAACCAGCATTGCAGCTTCACTGAGCAAAGTGACATGTCCCTATGTGCACAGGGATAAAATGGGAGATGAGTGTGAATGTGAATGGAATCTTACTATTGTGAGGTGTACTCTGGGATATCTGGTGTCTCCTCAGAACCCTTGAGTCAGATGAAGTTTCCTAGCTCCTCCTGCACTAGCAGGTTGTCTGTGTTTTTAGTCTGACAGAGTGAATTCCAAGACAGGTTTGTGGCCCTAAGTGAATCTGTTTCCCAGACCCAGGTCCCAGACCTTGGTAAAAACATTTATTTTAGAATAAATCCCCTCTTGTGATGTAGGAATGAGAGGGGCTCAGGGAATAGGAATTTTACCTGGAAGAGAACATCCCTGTTCTTAGTCCCCTCACCAGAGCTTTAGAGAAGAGGCAAAAGAGCACAGAAAGGAGCAGGTCCTGGGTTTGCATGGCCAGAAACAGCAGTTCTTCTTGTTTTTTTTCTTATTTATTTTAGGGACAGTGTCTCACTCTGTCTCCCAAGCTTAAGTGCAGTGGTGACATAGCTCACTGCAGTCCTGAACTCCTGGGCTCAAGTGATCCTCCTGCCTCAGCCTCTTGAGGAGCTGACACTATAGGTATGCACCACCATGCCCAGCTAATTATTTATTTATTTATTTATTTATTTTGTAGAGCTGGGGGTCTCACTATATTGCCTAGGCTGGTCTTGAATTCCTCGCCTCCCGTGATCCTCCTGCCTCAGCTTCCCAAACTGCTGGGATTATAGGTGTGAGCCACCATGCCTGGCCCAGAAGCATCTCTTGATCCTCCTGACCAGATCTGAAGATGTTACCCCATCCAGAAGCCACCACACTCTGTGACAGTGGGAGGTTTGGGCCAGCTTTGAGAATAGTAAGGTGAGTTGGGGGGCCCTGGGACAGGCTGCTGAGGAAATGCAGCTTCATTGCACAGCTTATGAGGGCGAGGTCGGGCGTTACAGGGTAACTAGGCTGGAGAGGTTGGAAATCTCATCTGGGCTATCCTAACCAGCCCCCAGTCTCTTGGTTCTCCACTCTGTACAGATGCCATATTGCTCCAACACGTGTCCATCACCACATGTGACACTAGTGATTTTATCCTGACCTCACAGGATCCCAGGATGATGGTTCACAAACTGTTTCCCGGGTTAGCTACTTCTGACTTTTGAAAGCTTCAAGAAACTGGGTCTGAGCATTTCAGTGGCTTGTCCAGAGACACCCAGTTTGTGACAGGACCAGGAGGAAAACACAGTGCAGTTCACTCTCACAGGTGAGTCACCCAAATAAAGCATCTTATAAAAGGGCCTTTAGAGAAACTGTAATCCAATTAAAACTAGTTAAAAAGTTTTGCCAGAAAACATTCCATATGCATTTTACTGGGCTTTCTGTGGATTTTCCTCCTGAGAGATAGATGTCCTCCTGAGCAGTGTTAAGTGGTGCAGCATGAGTGTTTTGCCATGTTAATTTTAATAAAAGAACAGTGTCTTATCCTTCATAATTTAATCCTCTGTCATGTTAGTTATTTCTGTTAATCATTCAGTAAAACAACTAAATTATCATATAACTATGGAAAAGTTTATATTTTGTCAATGAAAAGCTGTAGGTTTCAGTCCACTTGACCATTTCTGAGTTTCATGTGGGTAGGTGGTGCTGCCTCTGTGTGTCCTTCCCACGACCCCCAGCCGAGCCCTCACAGTTCTCTACACTCTCCCAAGAGCTGCAGAAAATAAATACATCTCAGGTGAGTTCCCCATTTTGCATTATAATGGATTTGTGAGGCTTAAAGGGTCCATATGTTAAATGAAATAAAAATAGAAATAAAAAAGCCAGTCTTGAGGGAAAATATACATAGCTTCAACTTTAACTTTTATGTTGTTCTTGGGTCTTAGTAGGTAACCTTTGTTGGTAAGTAGGTTCTTGCCAGTCACTGATTTGCTTAGATTTTAATTTAGTCATGAGTGTGCTTTGAATTATATTGAGTACCTTTGCTGTATTGATTGAAATAAAGACATACCTTATTTTCTTTAGCTTATAAATGGCGTGATTAATGTGAAGGATTTTGTAATATATATTGTTTATTTTCTATATAGATTCTACGTGCTGATGAGTGTAGTGAGTTGCTTTGTATGTATGTTGGGTGGGATCCTTCTACTAGTACTATGTGTAGAATATTTATTTCTGTTTAGGTTAGGTGAGATTATAGTTTCTTTTTGTATTTTGGTGTTATGGTTATACTAGCCTCATGAGAGGAAAGGGGCACTTTTTGCTCCTTTTTTCTTTGCTTGATGTTTTCCCCCCTGTAATTTATATGAGAAAAAATATCTGTTATTTTTGGGGATGGTTTTTGTGTGGAGATTTTGAGTATCAAACTGGTTGTTAAATGATCATTGATCTCTTCTGGATTTTCTTCTTACCGTGTAGCTTGTCTTTTCATATTCTTAAGTGTTTTTCAGAAAGCAGAAGTGTTTAATCAAGGTTTCAGAAAGTTAAATATTTTTATTTTATTTGTTATGCTTTTTTGGTTATATGTAAAAAATCTTTGCCTAAATCAAGGCCACAAAGATTTCCTCCCATGTTTTTATAAGTTTTATAGTTACAGGTCTTACATTTATGTCTATGATCATTTGAATTGTTATTTATGTTACAAGGTATAGATAAAAGATTGTTTATTTTTATGTTTAGTTTACATCTGGTAGTTCCAACATGTGTTGAGAAGAATATACTTTCTCAATTGAATTGCATTGGCACTACTGTTGGGAATCATTGGACTTTATATTATTTTTGGTTCTGTTTTCTGTTTGTGAAGCCTGTATTCTCTTCCGTTGATCCGTGTCAGTCCTTCTGCTAGTACCATACTTGGTTACCATTGCTTTAAAATAAATCTTAAATTCAGTAATGTGAACTTCCAACCTTCTTTTTTTTCACAATTGTATTAGATATTCTAAGTCCTTTGCCTCTTATAAGTTTTCAAATCTTTCTGTCTTCAAAGTTTGCTGTTATTTGGTGTGTGATTGCATTAACTCTGTAGATTAATTTTAGAACTCTCTTCTGTATTCCAAAGTCCTGCAACCAACCATGCAGTATATAATTCCATCTATATCTTTACAGATGTTAAATGAAGAATATCTGCCTCACTAGAACCCTCTGCCCATTTCCTTACTTTTGTTCTTTTAATTTCAGTGTATGGCATCAACATTAGTTTCCCATTCCTAACTCTTGTTGCTTTACTTCAGTGTAGGTCATCTCTTGAATTGTTCTGTTTTGCTGCTTAAGACATTCTCTACCCTTGTAGAACATTGCTTCTGAAAGAAAAGTCTTATCATGTGTAATACTTCCAGGGCTTACATGCATCTCTTTGGTTCCCTATTACCCTAGCAGAGAACTGTGAATGGGTGTGTGTGCCCTAGAGAATGCTCAGGACAGTCCATTGGGGTATAGGAAAAGATTATAGGAAGCCTGGTTATGATAAATTTATCTAAAAAAAGGCAAAAACCTTATCAATAGTTTATTAACTGAAAATCAATGTATATAATTCATAAGTGAATACAAATGGATCAGAGGATGAAAATAATTTTTTAAATTAAAAAATTTTATTTCAATAGATTTAAGGGGTACAAATCTACATGGATAAATTTGTATAGTGGTGAAGTCAGTACTTTTAGTGTACCCACCAACCCAATAGTGTACATTGTACCTGATAGGTAATTTCTGATCCCTCACGCCCCTCCCAACTTCCACCCTTTCGAGTCTCCAAAATCCATTATATCACTCTGTGTGACCATATATACTCATCGTATATATATACTCCCACTTACAAGTAAGAACATGCGGTATTTGTTTTTCTCTTCCTGAGATACATCACTTACAATAATGGTCTCCAGTTCCATCCCAGTTACTGCAAAAGACATTATTTTATTCTTTTTTTATGGCTGAGCAGTGTTCTGTAGTTTATATTTACCACATTCTCTTTATCCACTCATGGACACTTAGGTTGATTCCACATCTTTGCAATTGTGAATTGTACTGCAATAAACATACAAGTGCATGTGTCTTTTTTAATGTATATAATGACTTCTTTTTCTTTGGGTAGATACCCAGTAGTAAGATTGCTAGATCAAGTGGTAGGTCTACTTTTATTTCTTTGGGGAATCTCCATACTGTATTTGATAGAGGTTGTACTAATTGACATTTCCACTAACTGTGTATAAGCATCTGCACTAACATCTATTGTTTCTTGCCAATCTTGTGATTTTATTTTGCATTTTATTGATGATTAGTGATCTTGAGCATTCTTTCATATGTTTGTTGGCCATTTGTATATCTTCTTTTGAAAAATGTCTGTTCATGTCTTTTCCCACTTTTTAATGAAGTTATTTGTTTTTGTCTTGCTGATTCGTGCTTCTTGTAAATTCTAGATACTAGTCCTTTTTCAGATGTGTAGTTTGTGAATATTTTCTCCCATTCTGTAGGTTGTCAGTTTACTCTGTTGATTATTTCTTTTGCTGTGCAGAAGCTTTTTAGTTTGATTAAGTCCCATTTATTTATTTTTATTGTTGCTATGTTTGCTTTTGAGGTCTTAGTTATAAATTCTTTGCCTATGCAAATGTCCAGAAGAGATTTTCCTACATTTTCTTATAGAATTTGTATGGGTTCAGGTCTTACATTTAAGTCTTTAATCCATCTTGAATTAATTTTTGTATATAGTGAGAGATAGGGATCCTGTTTCATTCTTCTGCATATGGCTATCCAGTTCTCCCAGCACCATTTATTGAGTAGTGTGACATTTCCCCAGTGTATGTTTTTGCCTGCTTTGTTGAAGATCAGTTGGTTGTAGGTATATGGTTTTATTTCTGGGTTCTCTATTCTGTTTCATTGATCTATGTGTCTACTTTTATACTACTACCATGCTGTTTTGGTTACTATAGCCAAACAGTATAATTTGAAGTCAGGTAATGTGATGCCTTCAGAGTTGTTCTTTTTGCTTAGGATTGATTTAGCTATTTGAGCTCTTTTTTGATTCCATATGAAATTTGGGTGTTTTTTTTCTAATTCTGTGAAAAATGACATTGGTATTTCATCAATGTTTTGTGGTTCTCCTTGTATATATCTTTCACCTCATTGGTTAAGTGTATTCCAAGTTTTGTTTGTTTGTTTATTTTGTTTTGTTTTGTTTTGTTTTGTTTTTAGAGCTGTCGTAAATGGTACTGAGTTCTTGATTTGATTCTCAGCTTGGCTGTTATTAGTGTATAGAAATGCTACTGATTTGTGTACATTAATTCCATAACTTGAGACTTTACTGAATTTATTTATCAATTCTAGAATCTTTTGGTGGCGTCTTTAGGGTTTTCTAGATATAAGACCATATATCATTGGCAAGCAAGGATAGTTTGGCCTGCTCTTTTCTGATGTGAAGACCCTTTATTTCTTTCTCTTGCCTGATTGCTCTAGCTTTGACTTCCAGTACTAGTTGACTAGAAGTGGTACACACTATGGTGTTGCTGGCACTTTGGGTTGGTTGGACCTCACACCCCTGGGAGAGTGTTCAGGTGCCAGCAGTGGTGGAGTAGGTTAGGTCATCCCTAGTTCCCAGGCCCCTGGGTGGTGTACCTGAGTTCTGGGGGTACCAGACCGAGACTGTGCTGGCAAACTTGCCTCAGGCCCTCCTGACTTCAGGCGCTGGCTGTGATAGTGAACGTTCCTGGACTGAAAGAATGTTCAGGCAGGAGATGGGCACACACTCGTGAGCCTGTGATGTGAAGGGCAGGCCCCTCTTGATGAGGTTAGCAGAGGCAGGCAGCTATGGGTGTATAAGCCATTCCCACTTCCCTCTCAGCAATTTCAGTGGTCTCTGTCTTTTGGGGACACAAAAATACCCAGATTCTCAACTCCCACCCTGACCCAGCTATAGCAGATGTGGAGGCAGCTCAACCTAGTATGTGCAGGGCTACCAGAGTAGCTGTGGGCTGTGGTTGAATTGTTTAGGCAGGAGAGGTGTAATTGTACCAGGAGCTTGCCTCCAGGGATAGTAGGCTCCTCCCAGAAGGGATAGGCAGTTCGGGGAGAAGACGACTAGTCCCACCCTCCCTTAGCATAGGTGATAACTTTTCTTTAAATGCAGGTAGTAGCTGCAGTAAGCCAGGCAGGTGAGTGAGTTTCAGTAGCAGTGGTGGGATGACCCTCTGTATTGCAGACAGTGCTATTGCGTCAGTTGTTGACAGTGGCTGCAGTATGGAGATGCCAGCCACGGTCCCATACATGCAGCTCTCAGGCTCTCCTCTCTGCACCAGCAGCACCAGAGCATTGCTCAGAGGGAGGCCAGGGTGTCCTGCTCTTCACCCTGGCCCTGGGCACAGAGGTCACACTGCCAGTGTGATCACAGTCCCCACTCACAGCTCCAGTCAGACAGCCCTCTGGCTTGGCTGCCCCAGGCTCCCCTGGCAGCAGCAACAGCAGCTGGGCGGCAGTGGTGTGCAGAGGGGGAAGAGAAGGGGTCCTGTTCTATCCCGGTGATCTGGAGCATAGAGGCTGCCCTGCTGGTGGGAGGGGATTTCACTCAATACCCTTGAGGCAGAGCACAGAGTTTGTGCTGCTGCTGGGGGCGGGGCCGCCTCTGACTGCCCCAGGCAGGGAACTCTCAGGCTCTGGAAGGTGCATGCTTTGGTTTCCTTTGTCTCCAAGGCTGCCTTTTTGGCAGGCTGCATGTCCTTTCCCTGAAGAGTAGTATTCCCTGTGGGCTAGAGCACTGGGAACCTCAAAACACCCCTGGGTCCACCCAGTGCTGTGCCACTGCAGCCCTCCAGGTGGACACCAAAAAATATTAGTGGGAACTTGGGCTCCTGCGATCTCTGCCAAGTAGGCCTCTGACTTCCTTCTTTTTCCACGCTTCAGGTGTTTCCCGTGAGCTGTCCATTAGACTCCAGTGACCTTTCCTAATATTCTATTCGAGGTGCAATCTTCTACTCATAATTTTGGTTCTTCTTTCTAGAGAGGGTGGGTGTCCAGTGTTTCTAGTCAGCCATGTTGAACCGACAGCCGAGAATGATATTCGTACCAGTTATGTGAGTGAGCACCTCCAAAGTCTAAGGCAATGATAGAGCCATGATAGAAGGTACTCTATAACATTTTGTTTTAAACTCCCAACATTAAACAAATTGGTTGTTTCAAAGATAATGTACCTTGGAATATATTTAACTAAGGAGGTAAAAGACCTCTACAGGAAGAACTATGAAACACTGAAGAAGGAAATAGCAGAGGACATAAACAGATGGAAGAATATACCATGCTCATGGGTCGGCAGAATCAACATTGTTAAAATGTCTATACTACCCAAAGTGACCTACAGAGTCAATGCAATCCCTATCAAAATACCATCATCATTTTTTACAGATATAGAAAAAATAATTTTACGCTTCATATGGAACCAGAGAAGACCCTGTATAGCAAAATCAATCCTAGGCAATAAAAACAAAACAGGAGGTAACAATTTTTCTAGACTTCAAACTATACTACAAGGCTATAGTCATTAAAACAGTTTTTTACTGGCACAAGAACAGGGACATTGACCAGTGGAACAGAACTGAGAACCCAGATATAAAACCATCCTCATATAGCCAATTAATCTTCGACAAAGCAGACAAAAACATACACTGGGGAAAAGAATCCTTATTCAATAAATGGTGCTGGGAAAACTGGATAGCCACATGTAGAAGACTGAAACAAGACCCACACCTTTCACCTCTCACAAAAATCAACTCACGCTGGGTAACAGATTTGAACCTTAGGTGTGAAACTGTTAGAATTCCAGAGGAAAATGTTGGAAATACTCTTGTAGACATTGGCCTAGGCAAAGAATTTATGAAGAAGACTCCAAAGGCAATCACAACAGCAACAAAAATAAACAAATGGGACATAATGAAATTAAAAAGCTTCTGCACAGCCAGAGAAACTGTCAAGAGAGCAACAGACAACCCACAGAATGGGAGAAAAATTTTGCAAGCTACACATCTGATAAAGGGCTGATAACTAGAATCTATTTAGAACCCAGGAAAATTAAGAAAAAATTGAACAACCTTATCAAAAAATGGGCAAAGGACATGAACAAAAACTTCTCAAAGGAAGACAGAATAATGGCCAACAAGCATATGAAAAAATGTTCAACATCTCTAATCATCAGGGAAATGCAAATCAAAACCACAATGAGATATCACTTAACTCCAGTGAGAATGGCCTTTATCAAAAAGTCTCCAAACAACAAATGCTAACATGGATGCAGAGAGAGAGGAACACTCCTACACTACTAGTTCAACCTCTGTTTAGAGCAATATGGAGATACCTCAAAGCAATACGAGTAGATCTATCATTGGATCCAGCAATTCCATTACTAGGCATCTACCCAAAAGATCAAAAGTCACTTTATGAAAAAGACACCTGCACTCGAATGTCTACAGCAGCACAATTCACAATTGCAAAGCTATGGAAACAACCCAAGTGCCCATCAATTCATGAATGGATTAATAAAATTGACATATGAATTCCATGGAGTATTACTCAGCTTTAAGAATCAACGGTGATATAGCACCTCTTGTATATTCCTGGATAAAGCTGGAACCCATTCTACTAAGTGAAGTATCTCAAGAATGGAAAAACAAGCACCACATATACTCACGAGCAAATTGGTATTAACAGATCAACACCTAAGTGGACATATAGGAGTAACATTTATCGGGTGTCGGGAGGGTGGGAGGGGGAAGGCGGGGATGGATGTATACAACCACAATGAGTAAGATGTGCAACGTTTGGGGGATGGACATGCTTGAAGCTCTTACTCAAGGGGGGTGGGGGGCATGGGCAATATAAAGTAACCTTAACACTTGTACCCCCATAGTACGCTAAAATAAAAATAAATAAATAAAAATAAAACAAAGATATTTTCATATAACCTATTTCTAACCCCTTCAGATTGAACAGAAAATGTACTGTTACAGGCATCAGTGTCATTCAGGGATAGTACTGTGGAGTTGACCCAGGAAGAGTGGTGGCAGATGAACTCTGCTCAGAGCACTTTGTACAGAGATGTGATGCTAGAGAGCTATAACCATCCCGTCTCTGTAGGTGACTGCACCTCCCCAGGTGCCTCCCACCAGAATGCAGTTCTCTCTTTCTCTTCTGTATCTCTCTCCCTCTACCTTTGAATTTTTAAATCCTTGTATTGAGGTGTAATTAGCAGAAAATAAAATTAGTAATATTCAATGTACCGTTTGATGAGTTTCAGACATGTGTTAGGTGATTACCACTACAAAGCCCATGATATAAAATAGTCCCATCAACCCAACAGTTTTCCTTGAAGCCCTTTGCAGTCATTGTTCCCCTAACTCCTAATGAGCAGTGATCTGCTTTCTTTCACAGTAGTTTTGCCTTTCTAGAATTTTATATACATCATAGAATATTTACTTTTTTCTTGTTTCTTAGCATAATGCTTTTGAGATTCATACAAGTGTTTGTGTATATCATTTTTTTCATTCCTGAGTTGTATTCATTTGTATGCATATCCCCCAATTCATTATGCATTTACCAGTTGGTGGAGATACAGGTTTTTTTCTATTTTGGTGTTATGAATAAAGCTACTGTGACCATTTGAGTACAAGTCTTTGTGTTGACATTTGTTTTCCTTACCCTTGTGTAAATACCTAGGAGTATAGTATTATTGGTCTTATGGGTAAGTGTACATGTAACTATGAGACACTGCCAAGTGTTTCCAAAGTGGCTGTGCCAATCTGCATGCCCATTAGCAGTGTAAGATCTAGTGCTTCACATCCTCACCAGTGTTTGGTGTTATCTTTTTTCAAAAATTTTGGTGAGTGTCTATTAGTATCTTATTGGGTTTTAATTTGTATTTTCCTGATGATTTATGAAGTTGAGCATTTTTCATGTTCTTTTTGGCTATTCCTGTATCTTTTTGAAGTGTGAGAATCTGGATACAAACTCATTATCAGATAAATATTTTGCTGATGTTTTCTCCCCATGTGTTACTTGCTCTTTTATTTTCCCATTAGTGTTTTAGAAGAACAAAGTTTTTCATTTGTTTTTTTAAAATATCATTGGTTTCTCTTTTGCATTTCATGGATCTTCTGTCATTGTATTTATTTTTTTTATTTCAGGATATTATGCGGGTACAAATGTTAAGGTTACGTATATTGCCCTTGCCCCCCTCCTCCCTTGAGTCAGAGCTTCAAGCGTGACCATCTCTCAGATGGTGTGCCTTGCACTCATTATGTATATATACCCATCCCCTCCTCCCTGCTCCCATCTGCCTGACACCCAATATATGTTATTCCTATATGTCCACTTAGGTGTTGATCAGTGAAACCAATTTGTTAGTGAGTACATGTGGTGCTTGTTTTTCCATTCTTGGGATACTTCACTTAGTAGAATGAGTCCAGATCTATCCAGGAATATACAAGAGATGCTATATCACCATTGTTTCTTATAGCTGAATACTACTCCATGGTATACATATATCACATTTTATTAATCCACTCATGTATTGATGGGCACTTGGGTTGTTTCCACAACTTTACAATTGTGAATTGTGCTGCTATAAACATTCGATTGCAGGTGTCTTTTTTATAGAGTGTCTTTTGTTCTTTTGGGTAGATGCCCAGTAATGGGATTGCTGGATCAAATGATAGATATACTTGAATTGGTTTAAGGTATCTCCATATTGCTTTACACAGAGGTTGCACTAGTTTGCAGTCCCACCAGCAGTGTAAGAGTGTTCCTATCTCCCCATATCCATGCCAACATTTATTGTTTGGGGACTTTTTGATAAAGGCCATTCTTACTGGAGATAAATGATATCTCATTGCAGTTTTGATTTGCATTTCCCTGATGATTAGAGATGTTGAGCATTTTTTCATATGCTTGTTGGCCATTTTTCTGTCTTCTTTTGGAAAGATTTTGTTCGTGTCCTTTGTCCACTTTTTGATAGGGTTGTTTGATATTTTCTTGCTGTTTTTCCTGAGTTCTAAATAGATTCTAGTTATCAGCCCCTTATCAGATGTGTAGCATGCAAAAATTTTCTCCCATTCTGTGGGTTGTCTGTTTGCTCGCATGACAGTTTCTTTGGTTGTGCAGAAGCTTTTTAGTTTGATCAGGTCCCATTTATTTATTTTTGTTGTTGCTGTGATTGCCTTTGGGATCTTCATAAATTCTTTGGCTAGGCCAATGTCTAGAAGAATATTTCCAACGTTTTCCTATAGAATTCTAATAGTTTCATACCTTAGGTTGAAGTCTGTTACCCAGCGTAACTTGATTTTTGTGAGAGGTGAAAGATGTGGATCCTGCTTCAGTCTTCTGCATGTGGTTATCCAGTTTTCTCAGCACCATTTATTGAATAAGGATTCTTTTCCCCAGTGTGTGTTTTTGTCTGCTTTGTTGAACATTAGATAGCTATATGAGGATGGTTTTATATCTGGGTTCTCAGTTCTGTTCCACTGGTCAGTGTCCCTATTCTTGTGCTAATACCAAGCTGATTTAATAACTACATCCTTGTAGTATAGTTTGAAATCTGGCAAATTGATACCTCCCATTTTGTTTTTATTGCCTAGAAGTGCTTTTGCTATATGGGGTCTTCTCTGGTTTCATACGAAGCATAAAATTATTTTTTCTGTATCTGTGAAAAATGATGTTGGTATTTTAATAGGGATTGCATTGAATCTGTAGATCACTTTGGGTAGTATAGACATTTTAACAATGTTGATTCTGCCGACACATAAGCATAGTATGGATTTCCATCTGTTTATGTCCTCTGCTATTTCCTTCTTCAGTGTTTCATAGTTCTCCCTATAGAGGTCTTTTACCTCCTTAGTTAAATACATTCCTAGGTACTTTATTTTCTTTGTTGCTATTTGGAATGGTATTGAGTCTTTGATTTGGTTCTCAATTTGATTGTTATTGGCATATAGGAATGCCTCTGATTTGTGTGTATTGATTTTGTATCCTGAGACTTTATTAAATTCATTTATCAATTCCAGGAGTCTCTTGGTTGAAACCTTGAGATTTTCTAAATATAATATCATATCACCAACAAGGAGTAAGAGTTTGATCTCTTCTGCCCCCATTTGGATGCCTTTAATTCCGCTTTCATGTCTGATTGCTATAGCCAGGACTTCGAGCCCTATGTTGAATAGAAATGGAGATAGTGGGCAACTTTGCATGGTTCCAGTTGTAAGTGGGAATGATTTCAATTTTTCCCCATTCAGTATGATGTTGGCTATGGGTTTGTCATATATGGTTTGTATCATTTTTAGGTAATCCCCTTCTATGCCTATTTTGTTAAGTGTTCTTATCATAAAAGGGTGTTGAATTTTGTCAAATGTTTTTTCTACATCTATTGAAAGGATCATATGGTCTTTGTTTTTGCTTCTGTTTATGTGGTGAATTACATTTATAAATTTGCATATGTTGAACCCTGGGATGTTGCATCCCTGGGATGAAACCCACTTGGCTATTATGGATTATTTTCTTGATAAGCACCTGGATTTGGTTAGCTAGGATTTTATTGAGAATTTTTGCATCTATATTCGTAAGTGATATTGGTCTGTAGTTTTCTTTCTTTGTTGTATCCTTTCCTGGTTTTGGTGACATTGGCTTCATAAAATGAATCGGGTAGGATTCCATACTTCTCAATGTTGTGGAATAATTTCTGCAGGAGAGACTCCAGATCTTCTTTATAGGTGTGAAACCATCTGGTCTGGGACTTTTCTTTTTAGGAAGGTTTTTAATTGCCGTTTCTATTTTGGCACTTGATATTGGTCTGTTCAGGAATTCTATTTCTTCCTGGTTGAGCCTCAGGAAGCTGTGTGTTTCTAGAAATCTGTCCATTTCCTCCTCATTTTCCAGTTTGTGTGCAGAAAGGTTTTTGTAGTATTCATAGATTCTATCTTGTATCTCTGTGGCATCAGTTTTAATATCTCCTTTTTTGTTCCTGATGAAGCTTATTAGAGATTTCTCTTTTCTGCTTTTCATTAGTCTAGCCAAAGGCATATCAATTTTGTTTATTTGTTTGAAGAACAAACTTTTTGTTTTATTAATCTTGTTTTATTAATCTTATTTTATTAATCTTGTTTTATTAATCTTTGTTTTATTAATCTTCTGTATAATTTCCCTGTTGTCAATTTCATTTAGTTCTGATTTGATCTTGTGAATTTCACTTCTTCTGCTGGGTTTGAGGTCAGTCTGTTCTTCTTTTTCCAGCTCTTTGAGTCAATTCATTAGATTATCTATTTGTGATCTTTCTGACTTTTGGATATAGACATTTATGGAAATAAACTTTCCTCTCAGTACTGCTTTAGCTGTGTCTCACAGAATTTGATAACTTGTGTCTCCATTGTCATTAAGTTCAAAGAATTTATTGATTTCTATCTTGATTTCCTTGTTTATGAAGTAATCATTCAGCAGAAGGTTGTTTAATTTCCACACAAATGTTGTCTGTGAATTAAATATAGGCTAACTTCTTCCTTTCCAAACCATGTGCCTTTTATTTATTTTTCTTTAATAAGTTAATAGTACCACCAATAGAACACTGAATACAAGTGGTGAGAGAGGGCATCCGTGTTGTTTCTAATCTTAAAGGGAAAGCATTCAGTCTTCACCATGACATAATTAACTGTATGTTTTTTATAATGCACTTTATCAGTTTGAGGAAGTTCCCTAGTCTGCTGAACGTTTTTTTCCCCATTTGTTGATAAACATTGTCATTGAATTGTGTCAACTATTTCCTGATTCTGTTGATATCTCACATGGTTTTTCTCTTTTCTTCAGTTAATATTGTGAATTGATTTTTGAATGTTCAACAAACTGAATTCCTGGGATGAACATCATTTATTTATACAAAAATAGTACAATTTTAAAACAAGAAATTTGACTTTGGTAAAACATATGTGTATAGTCCCATGTCATTTTATTACATATATAGATAAGTGTAACCATAACAGTAATCAACAAACAACTCTTCTGTCTCCCCAAGGATCTCTCTAACTGCTACCTCTTTACCACCATACCCATGTCCTTACCTTCCACCATCCCTGACTTCTGGCATCTCCATCTCTGTGATATTATCATTTAAAGAATGTTCTATGAACGGAATTACATAATATATAACATTTTCAGATTGACTTTTCAGTCTACATGAAGACCTTGCAATCTAGTCCATCCCAGTTGTGTATATCAATAGTTCATTCCTTTTTATTCTGAGTAGTATTCCATGGTGTGCATAAACTGTAGGGTGTTTATTTGCATATTCAAGTACATTTTGGTTGTTTCCAAATTTCGCCTATTACAAGTAAGTAATTGTGTAGATTTTTAATAGGACAGAAGTTTTCCTTTCTCTGGGATAAAAGCCCAATAATATGATTGTTGGGAAATATGGCATGCATATGTTTTTAGATTGCTAAGAAACTGCTGAACTATTTCGTACAATGTTACAACCCTACCAGCAGTGTAAAAAAGGTCTAGTTTTTCTGCATTATCCTGAGTATTTGTAGTTTTTATTTTAACTGCTCCAGTGGTTGTACAGTGATATTATGGTCTTCATTTGCATTTCCTTAATGGTTAGTGGTGTTTTTTGCACATTATCTAATGGGATTTTTTTTATTGTTGAGTTTGAAGAGTTTTAAAATCTATATGCCAGTCATCTATGAGATATGTGGTTTGCAAATATATTCTCCTAGTCTGTAGCTTGAATTTTTACCCTCTTCATAGGGTCTTTTGCAAAGCTAGAGATTTTAATTTTTATAAGTTCAATTTCTCAGATTTTTTTCTATAAATTATGATTTTGATGTCATATCTAAGAACTCTTCATCAAGTCATAAATCCTGAAGATTTCTACTCTGTTATTTTTTTCTATAAGCTTTATACTTTGACATTTTAAATGCCAATCCATGATCTCTTAAGAGTTATTTTGTTTATCTGTTCTAGAGACAGGTCTCTCTCTGTCACCCAAGCATGTACATGTACAGTAGCATGATCATATAATAGTTCACTGCAGCCTTGAACTCCTGGCCTAAAGTGATCCTCCTTCCTCAGCCTCCTGAAATTCTGGGATTATAGGTGTTAGCCTGGCCCAGCCCTTAAATTAGTTTTTCTGTAAGGCATATAGTTTATGTGAGACACATTTTTTTTTGGTTATGCAGTTGCTCCAGCACTGTTTGTCGAAAAGACTGTTATTTGTCCACTGAATTGATTTTGCAACTGTCAAAAATTAGCTGACCATACTCTATTTTGTCCCATTGCTCTATGTGTTTATTCCTTTGCTAATACCACACAATCTTGACTACTTAATAAGTCTTGAAATTGGGTAGAGTAAGACCTCCGACTTTATTCTTATCAAGGTTGTATTAGGAATTCTAAGACCTGTGCCTTTCCATATAAATTTTAGAATAATTTTGTCTATTTCTACAGAAACCATTGCTGGGATTTTGATAGAATTGCATTAAACTTATATATCAATTTGAGGACCATTCACATCTTTATTCTGTTAAGTCTTATAATCCACAAATGTGGTTAAGTCTCTTCATTTATTTAGCTAATCTTTGATTTCTTTTCTCAGCATTTTGTAGTTTTCAGCATACATCCTTTGTATAGTTTTACATATACATCCTTTGCTAAATTTACACCAAAGTACTTCATATTTTTTAAATTATAAATTTTATTTTATTTTTTCTCATTAAACTTTGTTTTAATGGGTCTCAAAATTCTGGGACACATTTTTGGTCAAGTTGTTTCCATTAAAAAGTACTGATTTTAAAAACTAATAACTTAAAACTGCCACACAAAAAGAAACAAAAGTGGTCCACAAAACATTCTCCTTTCCTTCTGAAGGTTTTACGATGCATTGTTATCAACAACCTTACTATTAAACTTAAATGGCCAATTGAAACAAACAGTTCTGAGACCGTTCTTCCACCACTGATTAAGAGTGGAGTGGCAGGTATTAGGGATAATATTCATTTAGCCTTCTGAGCTTTCTGGGAAGATTTGGTGACCGTGCCAGCTCCAGCAGCCTTCTTGTCCACTGCTTTGATGAATGACACCCATGGCAACTGTCTGTCTCATATCATGAACAGCAAAATGACCCAGAGGATGATAGTCTGAGAAGCTCTTGACACATGTGGGCTTGCCAGGAACCATGTCGACAATGGCAGCATTAACAGACTTCAAGAATTTAGGACCATCCTCCAGCTTCTTTCCAGAGTGGTGATCAGTCTTTTCCTTTAGCTCAGCAAACTTGCAGGCAATGTGAGCTGGTGACAGTCCAGTACAGGACTGTAGCCAGGGCTAATTTGGCCTGGATGGTTCAGGATAATCACCTGAGCAGTGAAGCCTGCTGCTTCCATTGGTGGGTCATTTTTGCCATCACTGGCAACATTGCCACGACGAACATCTTTGACAGACACATTCTTGATGTTGAAGCCCACGTTGTCCCCTGGAAGAGCTTTGCTCAAAGCTTCATGGTGCATTTCAACAAACTTTACTTCAGTTGTAACATTGACTGGAGCAAAGGTGACCACCATGGCGGGTTTGAGAACACCAGTCTCCACTTGGCCCACAGGGACAGTACTGATACCACCGATTTTGTAGACATCCTGGAGAGGCAGACGCAAGGGCTTGTCAGTTGCATGAGTTGGTGGCAGGATGCAATCCAGAGCTTCGAGCAGTGTGGTTCCACTGGCGTTGCCATCTTTACGGGTGACTTTCCATCCCTTGAACCAAGGCATGTTAGCACTTGGCTCCAACATGTTGTCACCATTCCAACCAGAAATTGGCACAAATGCTACTGTGTCAGAGTTGTAGCCCATTTTCTTAATGTAAGTGCTGACTTCTTTAACAATTTCCTCATATCTCTTCTGACTGTAGGGCGGCTCAGTGGAATCCATTTTGTTAACACCAACAATTAGCTGTTTTACACCCAGTGTGTAAGCCAGAAGGGCATGGTCAGGGGTCTGCCCATTCTCTGAGATACCAGCTTCAGATTCACCAACACTAGCAGCAGCAATCAGGACAGCACAGTCAGTCTGAGATGTGACCGTAATCATGTTTTTGATAAAGTCTCTGTCCTGGGGCATCAATAATAGTCACATAATATCTGCTGGTCTAAAATTTCCAATTTCTACAGGGCGTTATCATGCTCACGCTCAGCTTTCAGTTTATCTAAGACCCAGGCATACTTGAAGGAGCCTTTTCCCATTTCAGTGGCCTCCTCCTCAAATTTTTCAATGGCTCTTTTGTTGATCCCACCACATTTGTAGATCAGATTGCCAGTAGTGGTGGACTTGCCCAAATCTACCATGTTTCCCCGAAAATAAGACCTACCCATAAAATAAGCCCTAGCAGAATTTCTAAGCCTTTGCACAATATAAGCCCTACACCGAAAATAAGACCTGGTGATGGGCGTGGCTACGCAGCTGTATCTGCACAACATGGAGTGGTAAAGAAGGCGAGCCACCCTTCTCATCTGCCTCACGAGAGCTCTAGGGCTCAACATGAGAGATTGGGACCAATGGTTCTAAAGCAAATAGAGTCGCAAGAAATTCAGGATGGAATTCAGGGTTTGGAGAGTTATGATGATGTTCCAGAAGAAGACAACTATATTTGAATAAATGTAGATTGTTGTACTGTACTTAAAAAAAAATAACACATGCCCTAAAAATAAGCCCTTAGGTATAGTCTTCTTGAGGAAAGATAAATGTAAGACCCTGTTTTATTTTCAGGGAAATATGGTATGTATCTGATGACAACGATGTTGATATGAGTCTTTTCCTTCCCCATTTTGGCTTTTATGGGTGGTTTTCACGGGACCTGTGTTCTGGCAGCAAACTCGTTGCGAGAAAGTTTATTGTTAGTATATAGAAACTCCTATAGTCTTCCTGTAGATTCCTTGGGATTTTCTATGTAGACAGTCATCTGCAAATAGGGACAATTTTGCTTCTTCTTTTCAAATCTGCATGCCTTGATTCCTTTCTTGCCTTAACCACTGCTATGTTGAATAGTGGTGGTAAGAACAGATACCTTATTCCTTCCTTGGTCCCAATTTTAGAGGGAAAGCATTCAGCCTTTCTCCATTAAATGTATTGTTCAGTGCATGTTTGTTTTATATGTTCCTTATCAAGTTGAGGAAATTCTTTTCTGTTCCTAGTTTTCTCAGGGATTTTATTATGAATGGGTGTTAATTTTCTATCTCTGCTTACTTGAGCTTTATTTTACTGTTTTTATGGTCTCATGAAGTGAAAGCTCAGTTACTGATTTGAGACTTTTCCTATTTTCTAATGTAAGGATTTAGTGCTGTCAGTTTGCATCTCAGCACTACTTTAGCTGTATCCCACAAATTTTGATATGTTGTATTTTAATTTCATTTTGTTCAGTGTATTTTGTTTATTTCCCTTGATATTTCCCTTTGAAGGATTAATTAGAAATATCTGGTTTAATTTCAAAGTATTTGGAGATTGATTTTCATTTTTAAATTTTTTTTTTTTTTGAGACAGAGTCTAGCTTTGTTGCCCAGGCTAGAGTGAGTGCCGTGGCATCAGCCTAGCTCACAGCAACCTCAAACTCCTGGGCTCAAGCAATCCTGCTGCCTCAGCCTCCCGAGTAGCTGGGACCACAGGCATGTGCCACCATGCCTGGCTAATTTTTTCTATGTATATTAGTTGGCCAATTAATTTCTCTCTATTTATAGTAGAGACGGGGTCTCGCTCTTGCTCAGGCTGGTTTGGAACTCCTGACCTCAAGCAATCTGCCCACCTCTGCCTCCCAGAGTGCTAGGATTACAGGCGTGAGCCACTGCACCCGGCCTTAAAATTTTTTTAATTAAATTTTTTTTGAGGGGACAGGCTCTTACTCTGTTGCCCATGCTAGAATGCAGTAGCATAATTGTAGCTCACTGCAACCTCAAATTCCTGGGCTCAGATGATTCTCCCACCTCAGCCTCTGAATATCTATGACTATAAGTGCATGCCACCACATCTAACTAATTTCTTTTGTTTTTTCTAGAGCCAGTGTCTCACTGTCGCTCAGGCTGGTCTCAAACTCCTGAGCTCAAGTAGTCCTTCTACCTTGGCCTCCCAAAGGGCTGGGATTATAAGTGTGAGCCACCATGCCTGGCTGAGCCTTCACCCACTAGTTTTAGCATTTCTCTCTGATCATTACCCAAACAGTTATTACTATGGTTGCCAAAGTGTATTCCTTTTAGCTTCATTATCCCTCATGTTTATCAGGGTATGAGAGAGTTTTCCTTTATTTATTTATTTATTTATTTATTTATTTATTTATTTATTTATTTTTATTTACATCTGTGTAGACTCAGATTCTGTCTTTATTCAGTAGGTAATAATGCTTAACTAATGATGGTGGTGGTGTGTGTTTGTTTTTTATCCTCAAGTCATTTGAGATAAGTCCAGTAGAAATTCATTCACATTGGCTCCTATGTCCTTTTATCATGTTTCTGATATCTTTTTACTTTCACCAAACCATTCTTGTACTTTTTCTGATCATGATGTTTAATTAATCTTTGTGATAGATTGTATTAGAGAGCAATTCATTTTTTCCTTAAAAGTTTATTTTCTTTTAAATATTCAGAACTTTAAGCCACCTTTAAAGAAACCCTTTAAAATTCCTATTGGAATTACATTTGATTTTGTCTCAATCAGGTACCCATAATGTGTAACCAGTTCAGCCCATGGGCCTAGATTCCATCCTTGGAAGCCCAGAGACACAGTCTAGTGGTTGGGGCTGCTTTCTCTCTCTGCTGACACGTGTTGGAGAACAGCCCCCAGCACCTCTTCATTCACAAGGGGATGGTATCAGAGCCCTGAATGTTAATGCTCTTTTCTTCTCCTTGCCTTACAGATCTTCCTTACCTGTCTCTAAACTTTTGTTCCAACAAATGGTAGGATCATCTGGAGAACCTGGAGGAATTAGATTTTCTGTTTATCTGCTTCTTTCTGCTCTTTCAGCTACTACAGGCACATAAGCCTGTTTACTCAGGCTTTTCACACTGTTGGATACAATGACTCAGTTAATGAGGAACATTTTCATGCTTAGTTGCTCACAGCAGGTCAGCTTTTCTTTTCCTGTCTGGTTGTTTGAATGTTTCTTAAGAATGACACTGGATCTCAGCTGCCTGCCTTGTTGACTAAGTGGCTGGGTGTCTAGCTCCACCATTAGCCATCTTTACCTGACAGAACGACAGGCAGCCCAGCTGTGTAACGTACCTACATGGAGGGAATTGAGGGGAGCTGCCAGGGTAAATAGCTGCTTGCTTCTTTCTCAGGTTCAGGCTCCTCTGTGTTGTGGAGCCTTGTTCTCCCATGTTGAGCACAGTCTTCAGTGTCTGGTAACTAAGAAATAAACATTCTGAACCACCTCCAGCCCATTCCTAACTTGAATCCTACAAATGAGCTGCAGGGAGTTCATTAGCTGCCTGAAATACATTCATAATTATGGCTGTGTGTGGGTCTGCATATATTTCTGGCATGAAGATTCATGGCTTTTGTCAGATTTTCAAAGAGATTGCTATTTTAATGATGCAAAATTGTCGAGAACCTGTGCTCAGGAATGACTCCTCAGGAAGCTCATGAATAAGTCTCTGTTATGTGTGCAAATTTCTCGGAGAAGACTACATGGTTGCCATCAAAATTTCAAAGTGTTTAATAACTTTAGTTACCTGTAATTTTCATCTGCTGTTCAGAAGTGACCCCCAAGAAATTCATGACCATTATGGGAATCCCCAAGTTTGATTTCACAGCCACTCCAGCATCTGATACTGCCATCCTAGAGGTCAGAAGTGCCAAGCAAGAGGTTAGTGGTCTGGGTTGGCTCGTGAGTACCACCTAGCCACCTGTTCCTGTGGATGGACTCTGATTCCAGTGATTCCTCTCAGTGCCTGTGAGGGGTAAGGCTTGACTGATGTCTTCCAGAGACCAGCCCAGGGGAGTCTTGCTGGTGGCCTTTCTTACCACAGGGTGATAGCTTAGGGGTAGAAGTTCTTCACTCTCAACTAGGATATAAGAATCTTGGTATAGTATCATCCTGTGTGGAGCTAAGGAAAGTGTGCCTTTGAGAATCACCTGTGAGAAAATGACTTAGGTAGATGTTGGCCTATTTTAGTTCATAAATAAGTTCACTTCTGTATAAAATTGCATTCTAGGTGTGCAGTCACATGAATATTCCGTAGAGCAGTGTATCCATCCGTGTATGTGTGTATATGTGTGTGTGTGTGTGTGTTTGTATAGGGACAGCATACAGGATAATATTTGAGAGCAGTTGCATACATTGAGTAGACTCCTCAAGTCCTTTATCAGTGGATCTTGTTTTAAAATATGTAGGTTTTTGTAAAAGAAAATTGTAAATATGTGTGTGAAACTTTACCTGTGTCTGGCTAGCACCAACATGCATAGGATGTTCAAACAAGAACAGACATTGCCTACTGTGCAGCTGAGAGTTAAATGGTGGCATGAGATGTCATGCACTGCTGAGAGATGTAGGCATTCTCAGCCATCCAGTGCTGAGGAAAATTGATGAGCACCTTGAACATTCAATGAAAGTCATGCTTTAAGAGTAAGGACTATATCTTAGAGCAAGGCTCAATGAACTATATATAGCCTGTGAGCCAAATCCAGCCCATTGCCTGTTTTTGCACAACTTATAAGCTGAGAAAGATTTTTATATTTTTAAATGATTAAAAAAATCAAATTAATATTTTTTGACACAGGAAAATGACTTACAAGGTCAGATATTTGTGTCTTCAAATAAAAGTTATTGGAACACAGCTATCCTTATTTGCTTCCTTATTGTCTCTGGCTGCTTTTGTGCTGTAACAGCAGAGTTGAATTGTTGCAGCAGAGATGCTGCTTTTGTTGTGGTGCTTTCATTACTTCACACCACTGCTGATAGTGTTATATAATAAGTGCCTTTAAGATCATGGCTATTCGTTTGTATTATTCATCAACAGGAACATTGCTGAAAATATTTCAATCTATCATGACTTACTGAATGAATAGTGTGAATAATAAAACTTCATTTATTCTTATGCACTTAACTATCATGAGATCTTTGGACTTTTTTAGAAATAGAAGCTGAATATTTTGACTTGCCCTATAATATAGCTGGCCAACAACTTTGCAAGTGGTAAATATTTACTGTGAATTTTTTGAGCTTATAACCAAGATTTTATCATTCAGAAAAATAGCCAATTTTTCTGAATAAGAAAAACTAGCCTCAAGCACTATTAATGAAGTGTGAATGCCTTTGGAAATTAGCTTTTGCTACAGGCTTGCTAATCTCTCTGAATTCAACTTGAAGTATTATTAAGTAATTCAACTTAAATACTAAGTTTTACAGTGGATACCGCAGACATTTCACTTTGGCACTTAATTGTTTTTTGTTTTGTTTTGTTTTTGCTTATGAAGGTACATCCTCATTCTTTCAAATGCACGTTTTGGCTTGTGATTATCTTTCAATTTTTTTTTAGAGTAACTTTTGTGAAACCATGGATAAGTCAAAAATTTGTGTTATTTTTGAATATGAGTTCCATGGTGGAACCAGTGCAGTTCAGACAGCTCAAAATATGAACAGAATGTTCGGGAAGGATAGGTCGATGGTTTGAGGAGTTCCGTTGTGGCGATTTTAATCTTGACAATGAGCCGTGTGGGTGACCTGAGACCAAGGTGGATCATGATGAACTTAAAAGCTGTGGTGGAAGCGAATCCATCTCAACCTATGCATGAATTAGCAGCAAGGTCTGACAATTACTATTTCAACAATATTGGACCATCTGAAACAAATTAGCAAGGTAAAGAAGCTGGATACATGAGTGCCACATGAATTATGTGAGCAACAGAAGAGAATCATCTAGAAGCTCTTGCCTTTCTTTATTGTCACGACATAAAGGCAAACCATTTCTACACTATATTGTTATGTGTCATGAAAAATGGATTATTTTTGACAATTGCAAGTATTCGGTACAATGATTGGATAAAGACAAAGTGCTAAAATACAGTCCAAAACTGAATATTCATCAACAAAAGCTAATGGTATCTGTTTGGTGGTCCAGCGCTGGTATTATCCCCTACAGCTTCATGAAACCTGGTCAAATGATTACAGCAGATGTCTACTGCAACCAGTTGGATGACAGGATGAGGATGCTCATGATTAAGCAGCTGAGATTGGTCAATAGAGACAGGTCAATCCTCTTGTAAGACAATGCTGTGACACAAACAATGCTGCTCAAACTACAAAAGCTGGACTTGGAAACTTTCTGTCATCCACCATATTCACCAGACCTTGCACCAACTGGCTACCACTTCTTCCTGGCTTTGGACCACTTCTTACAAGGAAAAACATCTGTCTACGCTACATTGATTGCACAGTGGAACAAGATGTGGAAAATGCCTTTTGCAATTTCATCCAGGCTTCTTTGCTGCTGGCATAAACAACCTACTGTTAAGATGGCAAAACTGTCAATAGTTTAGGTGCATACTTTGATGAATTGTACTGCTTCGTTGTTGTTTTGGTTTTTTTTGGGTTTTTTTTTGAGACAGAGTCTCACTTTGTTGCCCAGGCTAGAGTGAGTGCCGTGGCGTCAGCCTAGCTCACAGCAACCTCAAACTCCTGGGCTCAAGCAATCCTCCTGCCTCAGCCTCCCAAGTAGCTGGGACTATAGGCATGCGCCACCATGCCTGGCTAATTTTTTCTATATATATTAGTTGGCCAATTAATTTCTTTCTATTTATAGTAGAGACAGGGCTTGCTCTTGCTCAGGCTGGTTTCAAACTCCTGACCTCGAGCAATCTGCCTGCCTCGGCCTCCCAGAGTGCTAGGATTACAGGCGTGAGCCACTGCACCCGGCCTTGCTTCTTGTTTGAGATATAATAAACTAAACTTCTGATTCGAAATTGGACATTTCATATTTAATGACCTAATACAAGGCAAAACAGCACTTAACAGTAAAACTTACACGTTGGTAAAGTCATTTCAACAACTAATGTTTGAATCACAAGTAATATCAATCTTCTCTCTACACTCCTGTGCTGTCAAAAATTATACCAAGAGCCAAGCACAGTGTTGTGTGCCTGTATCCCCAGCTTACTCAGGAGGCTGGGGTGGAAGGATTGCTTGAGCCAAGAGTTTGAGTCCAGCCTGGGCAACACTGTGAGTCCTTGTCTCTAGGAAAAAATCACAACAAAAAGAGATATCTCTGTTCCCACACTTTCTGAGCTGAAACTATTCTGGCACAATTTAGGGGGGAACTTGTCCTTTTGATACAAATGCAAAGGAAATTTCCATACTTCAAAATCATTAAATTTTGATGAGCTGCCACCTAATGTTTAATTGGAAGTGATTGATCTGCATGTAATGGCATGTTGAGAAGCAGATATGTAGAGAAGAATCCAGTAGAATTCTTTCAGTGCCTTCCTAGCACAGAATACACTCAATTAAAATTATATGCCAAGAATCAATATTTGATGGTATATATCTGTATGGAAAGACCTTTTGAAAAATGAAACATATAAAATCTCATTCTAAATCAGGAGGGGTGATTTAAGGCAGTCCCGACACCACACAGGGTCAGTGGGAAACATCAGTGCTGTCCTTCACATCTCTTCCTGCCCCACACCCAGCCAAACTTCACTTCTCCATCCTGGTGACCTCCCCAGGGCAGCCCCCTGTGCTCCCATGAGGCCCTGTCAGGACCCTCCCCAAATCCTGCGCCTACCCACACCCATCCCCCCACTGCCAGAGAGATCTCTGGAGCCACATCACACTGTCCCCTCCCCTCTGCCCACCACAGGCTGAGACCCTCCCTGGGGTTATTAGGGCACGGAAGAACCACCTTTGCACCTGGCCCTGTGCATCCCCCTCCTCTGGCCTCCCTCATCTCTCTCCAATTCCAGCTTCCTCCACGCTGAGCTCTTGGGCATTGATCCCACCTGTTCTCTGCCTGGAATGTTCCCCCAACCTTCCTGGGCTGCCTCCTGCCTTCAGATCTCAGCTGACATGTCCCCTCCCAGTGGTCTGCAGTCACCCCAGGTCCCCTTGGCCCTGCCTTAAGTGTCTGCAGACCACGTGTTACCCTCGTGTGCCCCTGGGCCCTGACTGTCCCTCCATTCCTCTCCAGGATGTGAGCTCCATGGTCCTCGGGCCTCTTCGGGCTGTTCTGCCATCGTCATCTCCCAAACTCTGCCACCGTGCTGAACACATGGCAGAAGCTCAAAGATACCCATGGACACTAGAGATGTGAGGTAATATACCAACACTCACACTTCTACTCCATAGAGCCGCAGGTGTCACCAAAGCTTCACAGTGGTCTGTCCCTTTTCCGGCCTGCTCTGGCTCGGGCCCTCTGCGTGCTGGTGCCCTGAGCCCCAGCAGTGAAGGGTGGGACGGCAGCAGTGAGGGCAGGGGCAGGGGTCCAGGCCCTGGACAGCTGTGTCCTGGGCTCAGATGACACCAGTCCCTCCCTGCTTCCTTCAGGCCTGGGGTGGGGCAGCTGCCCCATGGCTAGGTCTGGGCCCCTCGATGCTACCCCACATCCTTGTCCCTGTCCCCAGGTGGGGTCTGCACCATCACCACAGTCTGCATCTGCGCTCTGGGGTGCAGAGGGTCCTGCTGCATTTCTGTCCTGTCCCTGAGGCCGCCATCCTTCAGTGTGTAGATAATGTAGGAGTCTTTGGGTATGTACCAATTGGATGTGCAGGACTTTTTCCTTCTCATTTATTTTAAAACCTCTTTTCAATATTTGCAGCTATCTCTATTTTTACATTTTCCTCAGGTTTTACATAACAACCAAGACTGCCTGTGTCTGCATTGTGGTGGTGGGGGTGTGTGTATGAAAGTGTTTGCCATCAAGGGAAAACTGGCTTTTGACTGCATATAATTTTAAAATGTTTAAATAATAAATACTAAATATCATAAACAAAACAACAAACCTTTTTTTTTTAAGTTCAAAATGAGAAACAATGGGTAGAAAATGTCAGTCTCCTTCGATTCTTCTACAAAGGGTGAGACTAAACTAATAAAAATATGATGAACTTTGAATGGCGTGGCAGTAGCCTTTTTGACTCTATTTTTGCATTGTCACTCACAACCAAAGTTTATTCAGGTAAATTGTGCTGTTTTCAAATAACCACTGAGAGCACACAGAAATGGTGCTCTTTGCTTTAAATGGCCCTATCCATTTCAGACTTCAATGATGTTTATGTAAACAGAGCCCTTTATCTAAATCAAAACACAATACTTATATGATGTACTTCTAGAGGGTCTAGAGATGTGGAAATAGAGTATGCATAGGAATTATATTAAACAATCTATATTTGAAAAATGCTACCTTACAATTATGATGCTATTTATAAAACTTTACTAAGAGCAGTTTCAATATAATTAAAGAACTTAACTAAGAAGATTTCAATCAAAGATTCCCTCAGATGGAGAAGCACCAGCTGATATTCTGCCAAGGCTGCGGCCTTCAGCACCTGACTGCAGGGGAAGCACAGTCAAACCAGCAGGTCTCGCTCCAGGAGCAAAAGGGCCACTCGGGAAAGGCTGGAACGTGGCCTCGAGGGCAGCCAGCTTCTGCCTGTTGTAGTTGTTTTCTCTCCTGAGCAACTTGACGTCACACTCAGTGGACACGGCAGCCATCCAGCTGTCTTCAGCTATTCGCTCATGGACGAGGATGTCCCTCTGATAAAGGGAAGTGGCTGTCTCCAATTCCTGGGCCAGGTCCTCAGCCATCTTCTTGTAGATGTCTCTTGTCTGCCGAGCGAGGTTTACCTTCCCTGACACAGTCGCAAGTCTCTTCTCCATCTCCGAGCAGTGGACTTCCTCCTCCGTGGATTTCCTCTCAGGTCCCATCATGTGTCGTTGCTCCAAAGCAGCTAGTGTTCGCAGCCTCAGCTCGAGCTCCTGGAGCTCCCTGTCCAGCCACGCGCTGTCTTCCTGCAGAGAGGCCTCCTGGGCTTGCAGGATTTCAGTTCGTTCTTCCAGCTCTTCCCTCTTTCCGGTTTCTTTGCACAATTGTCCAGATACTTCTCCATTCTCCTCTTCAGGACTTTCCAAGCGTGCAGTTAAGTCACCATCGTCATTGAAACTGTTCAGAGGGACTTCTGGCAGGGACGTTAGGTGATCGACCTGTCCTGCTTCCCTGTTTCCCTTCATCTCCATGTCCCTGTCCTCCAGGTGGTCACTCACAAGGCTGGGCAGCTGCAGGGGGCTGAGCAGGGTGTGGGCCAGGGATGACCATAGCTTCACTTGACCACTCTCAGCCTGTTCTATTCCTGGTTTTGTTCTCTCCATCTTTCCCTTCTTTTCCCTGTCCTGCCATCTTTGCTTCCATCTGAGAAGGACTCGCTGGAACCGTTCTTCACACTGCTGCTGAAAGTCAGTATTGTCATCCAAACCCGCCACAGTCCTCGTCTGAAGATCTCCGTCATGCTGTGAAGTGACTGAGATCTGTTGGGTGTCCAGTACCCGGGGGAGTTCAGGAGGCTGGCTTTTCTCTCTTTGTTTGAGCGAGTCAGCCGTGTCCTGAAGCGAATACAGTCTTGTTCCATTTAGAGCTGACAAGCAGAGGGTTTGGAGCCATAGAGGACTGTCCTCCACCATGGTCGATGGGGGACCAGTGTTGGCCTTTGGCATAGGCCCAGTCTTGGCTTGGGCTTTTGGGTCCACCTTACCACAGGCTGAACCCCTTCTGGCTGGCTCTTCCCCTCGTCTTCCTGAGATGCCTCTCCTCACTATAAAGGCCACCAGAGCAGTGCACACCAGGACCTGCCCTGAGAACCCCAGGGCTCCTGGCACGTGCTCCAGGCTTTTGAACATCACCATCAGAACAGCCCAAAGCTGATCCAGGACCAGCTGCGGAGACATTTCAGGTGCGGCCGGCAGGCCTTTCGTGGCTCTGAAGGGCTCTGCAGCTCTGCCTCCGCTTGCCAGTGGCCTGTGGGCCACAACTGACTTCAGGAGGCCCTACAGATTGTTCCGTCACTAACACCAACAAGTGCCCAGCCACCAGGGCAGAGCATCCGTTGGGGTGGGGGAGGGGAGGTTACCCATGATCTAGAAAACTGTGTCTCTCGCTTTGCTTGGCAAACAGGAAGTGACATTACTTATGAAGTGCCTTGGGGAAGATGGAAAGAGCTCACAGTAGCCAGTAGCTCAGGTCACTCCAGCCCTACCTGGCCCTATAGCATAGCTAGAGAGTCAGAGCTGGGCCATGCCACAGCCTCATGTCTGCATACGATCCTGTCAGGACAGCATGGTGGCCCCGTCCCTGGGGGAGGCCCATTACTCTGATTTCAAGGTTCCTTCTGCTGCAGGGAGGCCTGGTCCTGCCTAACAAGGGCCCAGGGACTGGCCTCTCTGAGGCTCCCTCTCTCCTTGTGTTTGGTCAGTGCCCACACACAGAGCTACAGGAGGGAAGGGTCTCCCTAAAAGTGTTAACCAAGAGACCTGGACTTCAAGGGTAAGATCTGGAGAAAGATTGACAGGAATGGGCAGGATCTTATACTTCCAAGGATTTTCTGTGGTTCCATTGTGTCCCCATTCAGTCCAACGGTCCTGGATGGGGTGACAGAGCTCTAGGGGTATACAGTGACCAAGGCCCCTTCCCTACTGTTGTTCTGCCATCCACAGCTCATGCCTCCCCTAAACCTGCCTTACAAGAAATGCTAAAGGGGATTCTTAAAGTTAAATGAATCAAAGAATGCTAAATAGTACCATGAAGGCATATGAAATTATAAAACCTACATGTCCATCAAGGGATGACTGGATAAAGAAATAATGGAATACTCTTTAGCCATTAAAAAGAATGACGTTACATCTTTTGCAGCAACATGGATGGAACTGGAGGCCATTATCTTAGGTGAAACAAGCCAGAAACAGAAAGACAAATATTGTGTGTTCTCACTCATAAGTGGGTGCTAAAAATTGTATGCACATGGATTTAGAGAGTGGAAGGATAGACAATGGAGACTCGGAGGGGCGTGTTGATGAGAAATTACTTAATGGGTACAACGTACATTAGCCGGGTGATAGATAACTGAAAAGCCCTGGCTTGACCACTGCACAACCTATGCATGTAACAAAGCTGCATGTGTACCCTGTAATTTCATACAAATAAAAATAAATAAATAAAATATATAAATTGTGACATTAATAATATAAAGCTTGTTTTGGGGAAAGTAAAAGAGTAGAGTTTTTGTGTGATTGAAGTTTTTATTAACTTAGACTTTTATAATTGTATGATGTTTTAGGCAAGTCCCTTCTTAATCACCAAGAGAATACCTATATAAAATACACAGAAGAAAAAGAAAAAGGAGTCAAAGCATATCACTATAAAAATCCAAGAAATATAAAAGAAGACAACAAAAAGAGGGACAAAAAAGCTACAAGACAGGCAGAAAACATTTAACAAAGTGGCAACAGTACATCCTTCTATGGTGTGTTAAAAATAATTATTTGGTATTTGTCCGTGGTTCCTGGTACACATAGCATATGACCCTTGGAATCTCCAGAGGAAGGAGAGTGTCTTTTGTATGCTAATGAGGTGACTGCTGGCTGGGGGTCCCCAAATACCTTTGCGTTGGGAGCTGGTTGCTAGAAAGACCAAGCCATCATTAGAGGGTTGGAACTTTCAGCCCTACTCCCTGGTGTCTGGGGAGACAAGAAGGGATGGAGGTCAAGTTCAATCACTGATGGCCAATGGTTTAATCAATCATACCTATGTAACAAAATATCCATAACAACCTCTCAATCGCAGGGCTCAGAGAGCATGCGAGTTGACGAACACATCGCGTGTTAGGAGTGTGGCTCACCGCAAACCTCGCTGACAGAAGCTCCCGTGCTGGGGATGCTTTCCGATCTTGCCCTGTGTGCTTCTTCATCTGGCTGTTCATCAGTACCCTTTAAAATAAGCCAGTAGTAGAAAATAAAGTGTTTTCCGAAGTTTTGTGAGCCATTCTAGAAAATTATTGGATCAGAAGGGGAACACTGTGGGAACCCTCTGACTTTATAGCCAATTCAGACAGAAGTGTGGGCAACCTGAAGACCTGGCTTGCAATCGGCATCTGAAAGGAGGGCAGTCTTGTGGGACTGAGCTCTTAAAACTGTGGAGTCTGGCATTAACTGTGGGTAATTAGTGCCAGAATTGACCTGATTTGTAGGACATGCAGGTGGTTTCCAGAGAGTTGGATAATCAGTGTTGGAAAAACCCAAATATTTGGTTTCAGGAGTAAAAGCCCCAAACATGTGGTGTTAGAAGTGTTGTGAACAAAAACACTTTGCCTTCCTTATCAATAATTACCTTAAATATGAATGGATTAAACTTCCCAGTCAAAAGACATAAAGAGGCTGAATGGAAGAAAACCAAGATCCAACTATTTGTTGTGTATGAGAGACTCATTTTAGATATAAAGACACACATAGGCTGAAAGTGAAGGAATGCTTAAAAGATTTTCTGTGAAAATTATAACCAAAATAGAGCACAAGTATCTAAATTCATATCAGACAAAACAGACTTTGAGTCAAAAACTGTCACAAGGGACATCATACCATGATAAAAGGCTCAATTCACCAGGAAGATATATAAATATATATGCACCCAACATCACAGCACCTAAATACTGTACATAAAGGAAATATTGGCCAGGCTCAGTGGCTCATGTCTGTAATCCTAGCACTCTGGGAGGCCGAGGCTTGAGGATCGCCAAGGTCAGGAGTTTGAAACCAGCCTGAGCAAGAGCAAGACCCTGTCTCTACTAAAAATAGAAAGAAATTAATTGGCCAACTAAATATATATATAGAAAAAATTAGCCGGGCATAGTGTTGCATGCCTGTAGTCCTAGCTACTTGGTAGGCTAAGGAAGGAAGATCGCTTGAGCCCAGGAGTTTGAAGTTGCTGTGAGCAAGGCTGACGCCATGGCACTCTAGCCCGGGCAACATGGATAGAATTGAAGGGAGAAATAGCCATTCAGTAATAGTAGTCTCCAATATCCTCCTTCCCATAATGGATAGAACACCCATAGAAAATCAATAAAGAAACAGCAGATTTTAACAATAGTATAGACCAAATGGGCCAAAAAGACATATATGGAACATTTCAACTAACAGAAGAATATACATTCTTCTCAAGCATGCACAGAACATTCTCCAGAACCTATTACATATTAGGCCACAAAACAAGTCCCAACTAATTTAAGAAAACTGAATGCATATGAAATATCTTTTCTGATCACAATGAAATGAAACTAGAAGTCAACAGCTAAAGGAAAACTGGAAAATTCACAAATATGTGGAAGTTAAACAACATACTCTTGAACAACCAATGCAGCAAAAAAGACATCAAAAAAGAAATTACAAAACATCTTGAGACAAAGGAAAACACAGCATACCAAAACTTATGGGATGTAGCAAAAACAATACTAAGAAGGAAATTTATAATGGTAAATGCCTACTTTGAAAAAAAAAAAGATCTCAAACAACCTAATTTTACATCTCAAAAAACTAGAAAAAAATAGACTGAGCCAAAAAGTTAGCAAAAGGAAGGAAATCATAAAGATTAGAGCAGAAATAAATAAGAGATAGAAAAGCTGTAAAATCAATGAAACTAAGAGTTGGATTTTTAAAAAAAAATTAACAAAATTGACAAACTTTTAGCTAGCCCAAGGGAAAAAATTGTCAGAAAACAAAAATCTGAAAGAAGAAGTTTTAAAAGCTCCCCAAGATGACAGTAGGCTGGACATACAGGTAATAGAACCTGGGCCTGTGAACTAAGCTGAACACTGGCCTTCGAGCCTGGGTTCTGTCAAATGCTTCACTGACATGTGCTGATTGCAACCTCACCTATCAGATGAAGCACAAAAGCAGAAGAGAATTGACCAGCCCTCTCCAGACCATAAGATGCCTACGTGGTAGTCAACTTTTTACCCTGTATACGTTAACTACATACTCACTTTGTCTTGTGTATAAGGTCACTAAGAGCCTATCAGAATTGTAGGAATGTCACCTTTGCTGCACAGCCCCCATTCTCCCATTTTCTACGTAACAGAACGTACAAATGCTATGCCTCGTGTAGCACACTTTGGGACTCACTCTTGGTTTGCTCTGAGTCTGCATTTTCCAGGCTGCAGTCATCAACCCTGGCTTAGAATAAAATTAACTTTGGATTTCTTTAAGTCTGTAGAGTCTGCTATTTCAACTTTCAGTCAACAAAAGTAAGACTCAAATAAAATCAGAAATGAAAAAGGAAACACTACAACTGATGCCACAGAAATGAAAAGGATCCTAAGAGACTATTATGAACAATTATATGCCAACAAATTCCCAGAAACATACAACCTACCAATACTGAGTCATGAAGAAATAGAAAGTCTGAATAGACCTATAACTACTAAGGATATTGAGTCAATAATCAAAAAATCTCCCAATCTCCCAAAAATCTCCCACTGGTGAATTCTTCCAAACATTTAAAAAAGAATTAAAGCAAATTCTTCCAAAGACAGTGAAGATGAGGGAACACTTCCAAACTTCTGATAAGAGCAATACCCTGATGCCAAAGCCAAAGACAATACAAAAAAAATATGACTATAGGCCAATATTCCTGATGAACATAAATGCAAAAATGTGCAACAAAATACCAGAAAGCCGAATTCAACAGCATATTAAAAGGATGATGCAGCATGGCTAAGTGGAATTTATCTTTGGGATGCAAGGCTAGTTAAACATATGAAAATTTTTTTTATTTCATCATATTATGGTGGTACAAATATTGTTAAGGTTACATATATTGCTCTTGCCACACCCCCACACCCCCCGCCCCCCTAAGTGAGAGCTTCCAGCGCGTCCATCCCCCAGGTGGTGCGCATGGCACTCATTATGTAAGTATACACCCATCCCCCCCTCCCACCTGCCCAACACCTGAAAAAAATTTTTTTTTAATTTTGGTTACATTTTATATCTTTGCCTCTCCCTAGGAAGGGTTAGAGGTATGCCCTTCCCCTCCACAGTGTTCACCACATCCCTCAGATGTGGGTCTGCCCCCTCCCCGAATCCCTGGTGAGCACTACCACTATTTGAGCACCATAGTTTTAATCAGTCAGTACCAGTTTGATGGTGAGTACATGTGGATCCCATTTTCCTGATCTTGTATTGCCTCGCTTTGGAAACATATGAAAATTAATTAACATATTGCATCACATTAACAGAGCAAAGGATAAAAATCACCTGATCATCTCAATAGATGCAGAAAAAAAATTTGACAAAATTAAATACCATTTCATGATAAAAACTCCCAACAACTAAGAATAAAAGGCTATTACCTCAACATAATAAAGGCTAATTGGAACACTGGCACACTGTTGGTGGGAATGTAAAATGGTATAGTGAATGGAAAACAGTATGAAGCTTCCTCAAAAAATTAAAAATAGAACTACCATATGATCGAGCTGTCCCACTTCTGGGTATTTATGAAAAATAACTGAAATTAGGAACTCAAAGAGATTTTTCACTTCCATGTTCATTATAGCATTATTCACAATGGCTACAGTGTGGAAGCAGCCTAAATGTCCACCAATGGATGAATAGGTATATAAAATTTGATATATACACACAATGGAATATTATTCAGCCTTAAAGTGAAGGAAATTCTGACACATGCTACAACATGGGTGAACCTGGAGAACATTATGCTAAGTGTAATATGTGAGTCACAGAAGGACAAATTCTCCGTGATTCCACTTACACGAGGTATCTAAAATAGTCAAACTCAGAGAAGCAGAGAGAGTAGAATGGTGATTGCCAGGGGCTGGGGCAGAGGGAAATGAGGAGTTGCTGTACAACTAATACAAAGTTTCAGTTATGCAAGATAAATACATTCTAGCGATCTGCTGTTCAACATCCTGCCTGTAGTTAAAAATACTTCACTGTATACTTAAAAATTTGTTGAGGGTAGATTTCATGTTAAGTGAGTAGATCTCATATTACTACAATAATAAAGATATAAATATATAGAGATATAATATAGATATAACATAATCAAAAGATATAATATAATCAAAACCTTTATATGATCACACTGTAACATCTTTGTAAAATTATGTGTATCTTTCCATGCATATTTAAAAATTAAGTCAAACATAAACTAAAAAGTAAAGATGATTTGTATCTTGAAAAGAGGTATATTTTAAACTGAATCAAGGAAACAAATTGCAGCTAGCTCCCTTTTCTGATGAACTCATATTTATACTTTCTTAGCATGATAAGAATCTGTAGTTTGTGTTTCTTGGGAAAATCAATGATATCCTCTCCATTACAGAGATTTTTGAAGCACCCATGAAGTTTTTAATACCATTGATTTTCCATGTTCAGGAATCCCTCCAAAGCTGATTTCAGAAAGAAAAAAAAAATTAACAGAAAAAAAAATAACAGATAGTTATTGTTTAATGATTTTCTGATTATCTGAAACATTTATGATTAATAGGTATAGTGATAACTGTTTTCAAATCTATTTTGCATTTTTACATTGTTTTAATTTCATATGAAGTTTTAAGAGGCAGATTTATCATTGTCTTTATCATATTTAGATCGATAGGTTAAATTTCATTCTTAAAATTTGCTAGACATTTGACTCTATCATTTTTTGATGGGAAATACCATATCTTTATTTCCATGGTGAATGTTGATCTGTGTAACCATGTATCCTACTCTGATGGCATTTGACTTGTTTGTTTTGTTTTTGAGACAGAGGCTTGCTCTCTCGCCCTAGCTAGAGTGTAGTGTTGTCTTCATAGCTAGCTCACTGCAGCCCCAAACTCCTGGGCTTAAGCAATCCTCTTGCCTCAGCCTCCTGAATAGTTGGGACTACAGGCATGTGCCACCAAGCCCACCTAATTTTTCTATTTTGTTGTTGTTGTTGTTGAGACGGGGGTCTTGCTCTTGCTCAGGCTGGTCCTGAACTCATGACCTCAATCGATCCTCCTATCTCGGCCTCCCAGAATGCTAGGATTACAGGTGTGAGCCACTGTGTCTGGCTGCATTTGACTTTATAGAAATCTTTCCAGTAGATAGACTTTAGGGTATGGGCTTTGCCATAACACTGATAAGTTAGAATAATAAAACCATTGATAATCTCATTCAAGATCAGGATCCTCAGCTGGTCATCTCTGCTGAGGCCAAATGAATGTTGAAATATTCTGGTTTGCTCACTCTGATAGATGTGTGAATAAGAAGAATGGTCAGGACAAGTGCTGCATTTCAGTGAAGGGCAGAGAGGAATGTGGGCAATATCCTGCAAACATTATTAGATCTTTAAAAATCCTAAGAAACAGTATTTTTTTTTTTTTTGAGACAGAGTTGCCCAGGCTTAAGTGAATGCCGTGGCATCAGCCTAGCTCACAGCAACCTCAAACTCCTGGGCTCAAGCAACCCTTCTGCCTCAGCCTCCTGAGTAGCTGGGACTACAGGCATGTGCCACCATGCCCAGCTAATTTTTTCTATATATATTAGTTGGCCAGTTCATTTCTTTTTATTTATAGTAGAGATGGGGTCTCGCTCTTGTTCAGGCTGGCTTCGAACTTCTGACCTCTCGAGCAATCCGCCCGCCTTGGCCTTCCAGAGTGCTAGGATTACAGGCGTGAGCCACTGTGCCTGGCTAGAAACAGTATTTTGATGTGCATGTACTTGGCTCTCCGTTACTTAATAAATCAGGTTAGAATATATGTTTGTGGCGTCTCCAAGTTATCCCAGGTCACCTACTCTGTTTAGGACTGTCTGAAAGCAAGAAGAAATCTCTGGAGTTCACAAACACCAGATGTAGCACAGAAAAATGGTCCAAAAGGGCACATTCTAAAATGTCATTTGCTATGTTGATAGCTCCTCATCTATAAACTTCCAAAACTTAATGGCGTAATGACTGACTGTATTTGAAGACTAACATCCATGAGGGACAAAATCTCTCAGCAGCGCGGGCATGTTAGCTACTACTGCGTGACAGTCACCTACAGGAAACGTTTCACCAGAATTCTGGATTACTAAGAAAGGGTATTTCTCTATGTAGCAGTGTGGGGCGCGGTGTTAACGCCATTGCAAGATGGCGCCGGCTTCCTGGTCACACCCATACTACAAGACTGATAAACAGGGTGAACCGCGCAGGTGTAGGGGCTTTTTCCTGTCTCTCATCAAGTATGCTAATAAGGGCTCTTGCGTGAGCCAATCAGATTCTGCCTAATGAACTTAGTGCCTATATAAGCCCGCTCCGAGAGCTCCTCGGCGTCTTCCGCATGTAACCAGTTAAGCAATCCCCATTAAAGCGCTGTCAGAAGAACTCCGGTTGCCGCATTTTCCTTGCTGGCGAGGCGGGCTCGACATAGCAGTACTTTCTCTAGTGGGTTACATTGCATATTGATAAAATCTGTAATATTTAAAAAGTAATTTTGGCCGGGCGTGGTGGCTCACGCCTGTAATCCTAGCACTCTGGGAGGCCGAGGCAGGAGGATCATTTGAGCTCAGGAGTTCGAGACCAGCCTGAGCAAGACTGAGATCTCGTCTCTTTTAAAAAAAATAGAAAGAAATTAGCTGGACAACTAAAAATATATAGAAAAAATCAGCCGGGCATGGTGGTACATGCCTGTAGTCCCAGCTACTCAGCAGGCTCAGGCAGGAGGATCACTTGAGCCCAGGAGTTTGAGGTCACTGTGAGCTAGGCTGACGCCACTGCACTCTAACCCAAGCAACAAAGTCAGACTATGTCTCACACACAAAAAAGTAATTTTCACACCTCACAATCAGTATCCAAATAGCTGGATTCTTGCTTTGCCTGGAAATGATGAGTGTGCTTGTCTGTCTGTGGTGATGCTGACCTGCATGCTGAGGAGCTCAGTGAGGATAGAGTGCCAGGGGTGGCCGTCCAGCAGGCTGCCCAGGGTGAGGGCCACACAGGAGTCAGTGGGGCACAGGTTAGCATTGCCTAAGAAGAGGGGGAAAGGTAAAGCACCACCCCAGCCAGCTCAGTGTTGTGGTTCAATGGCTTAGCATTTCTCACAACCACCACACTTTCCTCACATCCTTCTGTCCCAAGAACTGGCCAGCTGGTTTTACCTAAATACAATCTATTGACCACCTGTGCAATTGCTTCTATCTTGTTTGCATTATTATTACTCACTGTGTTTTCATTTTTCTTGAGAATGTTTTCTGCTTAGGACCTCATTAATACTATTACCTCAAAATTACAGTGATACACCCTTGTTTTTTATATCAGGTTATTTATTGAACATCTAATAATGGGCTTATATGATTGCCAAACTATAAAACTTTACACGTGAAAGAATATTTAACATATATGGAAGTTGCTTTTAATATACCTCAACTACAAGGTGACTATGTTTCCATTACCTACACAGTTCCTGCTATTAATTATAATTTCTTGGAGGAACAGGAGTTCCTGTTCCTTTCATCTTCAACTGTGTTCTAGTTTTAGGATAAATGAACTACTTAACTGTGAAAAAATTAAGTATAAAAAATATTTTCATCTAAATGATCACATTTTCAAAAACATCACTTTATAGTTTTTAACTGTATTAAGTATTAAGATGAGTTTCCCTTTAATTCCAGAGTAACATGTTTGCCATTGTGCCCTTCTCTGTGGAGTAGAATCCCATCATTCGACTGTTTTAATTTTCAAAAAAATAACTTCTTTTTTTGGACTCATGGATTTTTCTTTTAATGTGAACAGCAAAAGTAACCATCAAAAGTAACCATGCTGCAATGGAAGACATTAAAAAGTGATTGTAGGTATAATATATTTTTGTTAATGTGTTAAAATGTATAAGTTGACACACAAATATACATATATAGTGTATCTCTGGTTTGTTTAAAATAGGGAGGAAACCCTACTACTATTTTCCTCTTCATATTGGAAGTTGATACACTTAAACTCCACTATTTGCCTTTTCTGATATTTTTCCTAAAATGTGTCATACAGAAATATTTTTGTTAATCTAATTCCAATTGTTTCTGTCTTTGTATTGGTCTATTCTCATTCTGTAAAAAATGAAGATCAGGAAAGATGCTGCAGCCAATCTCCCATGCATAAAATCTCCCTGTATAATTTGTAAGCATTCAACATTACTGAGTGTTTTTTGAAGGTTATAATAGTTCTCACTCACTGATAAAAGGTGTCACTCAACATAAATAGCTTAACTGTGAGCCAGTGGTTTTGACTTTCAATAATTCTCACAAGAACACCCACTTCAGTATACATTTGGTTATAAAAAGCCCCACATACACACCCTAGATTCAGTAAATACCACTGTAAGCTCACATAAGGGGGCCTCAGTAAACTGGTGTGTATTTTTCTTGGCACTGCGGCTGAGTCGCAGCACGCACAGGTGCACCTATTTTGTGTCATGCCTCAAGAACACTGCACACGGGGTTCTGCTGCAGCTGGTCAATGCTACAATGATGCCTTTTTCTCCCAACTTGCTGGAAATGTCTTATCTTTTTAATAGGAAGTTCACTTGCATCAGTTGATATTAAAAAGCTATATTTTATCATGAATATAAACAGAATCAGTCCATACCAATTGCAGACAGAATGATAGATGCACAAAGGAATTCATGTCACCCAGAAAAATCTCTCGTTTTTCATATTTGACAAGTTGAAAAAGTCATAATTGTCCTTTAAAAATACATATGAGTAATAAATGAAGTTCTAAGAAAAAGTCAATAAAATATGAAGCTGATGTCTTTCAAGCAAGTAATATGATATTGTTTATTTAATTTCACAAAAAGTTGTGGCTAATGTACATATATGAACATGTATTGCATTCAGATTAGCTAAAATATTTACATTAAACCATTTGTGTTCAGAGCTCAAAATAATCATCCATTTTATGCAGCTACCTTTATAAAATTCAGAAGTTTGATTCACATACATGGAGTATAATATAGAAACACTGCATTCTGTCTAAAAATCATGTAAACCAAACTATTTTTGTTGCATAATTAAATCAATGTGCCTGATAAAAATATAACTCATCAAATTCAAATGAAGTCTTCCAGCTTATTAGATGGCAATAAACTCATAAAAACCTGATAAAGAAAAATTTAAATACTTCCACATTTTAGCAGTACAGTTGGTCTCTATGTGTATGCCACTGAAAGGCAATGGTAATAATTAAGGCTTATGTTTGCAGTTAGCTAACAAGAAATTTTTGTTCCACAAATGATTTTGCCAAGATTATTTTGGTCAAAAGGTTTTTGTCCTCATCTTTCCTGTTTCCACTATTGCTTAGAAATAGCTACATTGATCCTCTATGCATCAGAATCTCCTAGAGTGTTTGCTAAACACAGATTACTGGGCCCCATTCCAGAGTTTGTGACTCACTAGGTCTGGGGTAGGACCTGAGAATTTGCAACTCTAACAAGTTCCCATGTGATGTTGATACACAGGTCTGGTGACCATGTTTTGAGAACCACTGCGCTAACACACTAAAATTATGTTTCCTAGGATATTCCCCTCAGGTAATTGGGGTAGTGAAATTTTATTGGGTAACTGAGACACAAAATAGTGGCATTATAATTCTTTTGTCCTAATGCTTTGACTTCCTCTCTAATGTGATTACTACCACTTGTACGTAGAACAATCAGCCAGATATTAATCCTCAAATTATATTTACAAAGCATATTCAACATATGGACAGATGTTTTCAATTTATAGAGTGACCAAAATAAAACATAGATATGTAGCAAAGTAAGTATAGCAAAATCAATTAAAAAATAATATACCCTGTGACAGTTCTAGTAGTTTAACTACTAGTTTAAACTACAGTTTAAAAACTTAAATGCTAATGAATTTACACTCAATTTAGAAGGTTAAAAAAAACGACACATAAAATTTAGGAATTGCTTTTAGAAGTATGGAATAGTAGCCCGCTCATTTGAAATTATCCTCATCCCCCTAAAACCTGTTATTGTACAGCCCCATGAGCTAATTTTTAAAGGATTGTTAAAAAACAAACATAAAAGCAAAAGATAAGTGATAGCATATGTGGCCTGCAAAGCCTGAAATACTTACTAGCTGGCCCTTTGCTAAAGAAGTTTGCCACCCCTTGCTCCCCAGAATTATCCATCCATGGTTATGTGCCTGGGTGCGGAGTGTTTAGAGGTGGCCATGACGAAAACCAGCTCACAACCAGATATTTTAGCCCACATTTGATTTCAAAAGTGAAAACATTATTTTGTTGAGAATCTCACATATTAAATTATTTCTGGTGACTTCCATACTGCATATTCCAGTACACTCCTTTTATGGCTATCCTTAAAATACATACTTCTGTGTATAATATAAAATATTGGTTCTGATATAAACAGTCTTCTGTAGCTTGAAATTATTTGTCAAGAGTATTCATAATACAGTTTTATTACTAAGAGATTATTATTTCCATTTTCTCTCTGCTTGACCTAGTTACATTCATTCCACAGGTACAGCTCCATCCCATTAATACTGGTGTAGCACAAAAGACAGACAAAATGACTGCCTGGGTCACCATGGGTCACTTTGAGAAGGTTTTCATGACATGGAGCTGGAAAGAGGAACTGAAGAACAGACTCAAAACCATGAGCTTCAGTAATATGCTGTGGTATACATGGCATCTTGCTGTCCTTGTCCCCCTTCTTCCAAACACACGTACCAGGCCTATGCCCCTTTTGCTCATGTCGGGGACCTTAATAATAATCTTGCTTCCCATATTTCCCACCATTGGCATTCTACAACATCCCTATTTGCCTATGGTCCAAGAGGCCCTCCAACTTCTTAAAACTGTGGACTCCTCTTGATCCTATGCAAATTGTTGGAAATGTGCCAATATTTTCCCACAAAAGGGGCTTGTCACCATTCCTGTCCCACCTCTTGAATGGAATCAGCTAGAATCTTGTGTAATTCACTCCTATTGTGATTGCTTTGGGTGAGCTATGAACCCAACAGTTCAATTCGAAATAGACCACCTCTACTTAGCTCTCTGTATAACAAAGCTAGCTTTAATCTGTCGCGCCCGCCTCGCCAGCAAGGAAGACGCGGCAACAGGAGTTCTTCTGACAGTGCTTTAATGGGGTTCCCTTTAGACTTACATGATGCGGAAGACCCAGCCCGGCAGCACGCAGGCCGCTATATACCCCAGAAGCACAACCCCTAAGCTGCGATAGGCCGCTCAACTGTCGAGCCACCAAAGCATTAGTCCATATCAGGACCCTTTGTTTGCATTCTCGCGCCACAGGGCAACCGACAATTGTGCGTGCGCTGAACTTGTTAGCTGCTCTAGGCAAAGCCGGAAACAGGCGCCAACTTGTAATGGCGTTGACACCGCGCCCCACATTAATCTCCAAGGAGCAATATTCACTTCAGTTTCCCTTGCACAGCAAGCTTCCGTCTGCCTAATCAGTTCAGCTCGCCCAGGTCCTTTTGTGGGAAAGTTTTCCAATCACTCCCAGGTTGCAATCATACGTTCCATCTACCTAATAATCGTGTTTGGGTTATAACTACCCACCCGACTCCCTTTTCATAACATATACTTTCCTAAACCCTACAATGTCACTAATAATTGGACCCAAACAAACTAGTTAGGAAACAATGTTTGTTCCCCACCCCCACAATCATGCCCCTTCAAGGGACGTAACTTTTGGTTCCAGCCTATTATATCAACCAATGGGGATCTTACAAACTGAATACCCCTCAGGCCTACGAGATAGGATGGAACCTCACTATTCCTTCCTTCAATTGGGCCTATAACCACTCTACTATTCCTAAATATACCTCATCCTTGCCTCTGTTGGCTAGAGTGACTTTAGTTCTACTTATGAAGGCATAGAACAGTTTGGGACCCACCTTAGAATGCCTTATTTCAATATATCCATAGATATTTGTCTAAATCCCCCAAATTGAACTTTCTCTGTGGATCAAATGCTTATCATGCCTCTCGGCAAACTGGACAGGAACTTGTACTCTGACATACGTAATTCCTAACCTTACTCTTATTAATGATGCTATGCCTCTTCCCATTTATTCCTCATACTCCCAAAGCACACGTGGTACCTGTGTCATCATTATCTGGACTTGCTGGTCACCGGCTGGCTTACTTAATTCAATCTTTTCAGTGCAAAGACTGTCTTTAGAGATAAGCCAATTGGCCATGGAAACAGCCCGAGAGATTACTATTTTACAACAACAAATACATTTCCTGACAGGAGTTGTCTTGCAGAATAGGCGAGCTCTTGATCTCTTAATTGCCAGTCAAGGAGGCACATGTGCCATGCTAAAAGAAGATTGTTGTTTCTTTGTTAATCAGAGAAAATACAAACCTTTAAAGACATTCTGAAAAAGGTGAATGCACTTCACGAGCAGGGAACTTCTGGTGGATTTGACTGGTGGGATTTTAAACTCCATGTGTTTAAAATGGCCATGGTTCTCTTGGTTAACACCTGTGGACGGAAAAAATCCAAAACCTGAAATATTTGAAAGAAGTTTATTCTGGGCCAAATTTGAGGACCATGACCCGGAGCCACTCTCAAGAAGCCTTGAGCATGTGGGCTCCCTGTGGTTGGGTTGCAGTTCAGTTTTATACACTTTCAGAGAGACAGGGGTTACAGGTAAAGTCACAAATTAATACATGAGAGGCATACATTGGTTTGGCCCAAAAAAGTGGGACATCTCGAAGTAAGGGCTTACAGGTTATAGGTGGGTTTAAAGATTTCTTGGCATCATAAATCATGGCAATTGGCTGAGAGAGTTAGACTTTATCTAGAAGACCAGAAAGGATATGCTTATTTTAAGATAAGGGTGTGAGCACTCTGGGAGGTCCAGACAGGAGGACATTTTAAATTTACCATAGGCGCCTGCTAGGATGCTTTAAGATGCTTTAAATTTATGATAGGGGCTTCTTATCTTTTAGGTGATGTTAATGCCATACCAGAATCAGATTGGGAAGTAAACCACCGCTTTATTTGGTTAACAAAAGCCGCTTAGTGGGAATTTACAGTTTGACCCAGCTGGCTTCCTTAGGAAGGAGTTTTGCTTTTTAGCAAAAGAAAAAGATCACAGTTCAGTCCTCACACCTTTCTTAGGACCCCTAGTGACTCTGCTTTTGGTGCTCATTTTCGGACCATGCATTGTCCACTATCTGGTAACATTCATACAAGACGGAATTCAAGCTCTAGCTATTTCTCTCCAGTGAAACCCCATCCTGCCTCTACTCTCACTTTTAAGACCATGGGTTTTCAACCCCTCTCCCTAAATGACTATCAAACGGACTCTCAGACAGGGAGAGTACTACAACCCTGAGTCAGCAGGAAGCAGTTCTAGAAGAACAGATCTTTGTTCAAGTACCCCAGTTTCTGAGTTCATTAATAAGAATATTCTAACCGAAGACAGGAGAGGGGGATGAAATGATGGCCTTGCTAATAAACCGCAGGGATCTTAACTCACTGTCTTTAAGATTAATCATGAGTCTTAACCACCCTTGGAGATTTTTTTCAACAGCATTTAGAAAGAGCTGAGCAGACAGAAAGGAAGTGTAAATCCTCCTCTTTTACACTTGCCAGACCAGTTCAGCTAGACTATTGATAAGCCAGTTTCCAGGAGAAGAAAAAACACCCTAACATCTCATAGCTGTCTCCTGATAATCGGTCTACAGCAATAAGTTTTTCTTTGCCCCTTTACAACGCCCCCCAGTAAAAAGTCCAAGCTGCTTGGCCTCAGGGCCAGCATTCTGTGGGGAGTTAGCTATGCTCCCAGCAAAGATCAGGTCTCTTTGGCAGGGTCATAGTAAGGGATAAGGAAAATAATAATAGAATATAGAAATAAAAGAATGCACAGAGACGAAATTACAAAAGACAAAAGTTGTATAAAGTATAGATTTTATAATAGTTCGGGAAATCGGTAGATCTCCAGTATTTCTGTGAGCTGTGAGGCCCTGAGTGAAGTTTCACATCAGTATTTATTGGTACAGTGATCGGTTGCCAGGGGTAACAGAGTTACATAATAACAGTTCATTTTAGGTTAAAAGTCTCCCCCCAAAATTTCTAGAGATCCCTTTAATTAACTCTATCTACATGTGCAAACGGTTACAAAATCTTTCTAAGACAAACTTCTAAGTCCTAAGATAAAACTATCACTTAGCAGAAAGGCTAAACAAATATAGTGGCTGTATATTTCTTTATCTAGTTTTTGTTGATTGAGACAGGTAGTCAGGAGTGAAGCAGGAACTGTCCCTTAGGCTGATTTCTTTGAGCCACAGGTGTCTATCTCTGTCAGGCTGGCACTCTTTGATCAGTTCTCACCTTGTGGCCTTATGCCAAGCTTTGTCATACAGAACCAAGCGAAAAGCCAACAGTCTGAGACACAAAAGCGACAGGTCTGAGACACAGAGTCACTGTGGAAAGCTGCCCTGCTGAGGTGAGGCAGCTTTTGATATATGAACTAACACGTTCACATATTCCTTCAGGGCAAAGCCTTGTGAAACTACTGAAATCTTATATGTCTCTATAGAGCAACATTTCTGCAGTGCAACACCATGCTTTGTAGAATAATGAAAACAATGTTTTCCAGCAAAAACTGGGATTGGTAATATAAATCTAAGGGTGCTAAAACACACATACACATATGTGTATCTGAACACACATATGTGTAACTGAAATTCAATTGTTAGGCACTGAGCATGCAGTCATATTTTTCTACCTTCTCTTTTACGCATCTTTGAAACAGGTAATGTTTAGGGACATTTTTTATTATTTTGAATAATTCAAAAATAATTTTTAAACAGAAAATTCACGCAGTTATTTATCACTTCTCTATTTTGCATATGATTATTAATAAACAACTGGTTGTCTAGACTTTTCGGCATATTATATGTTCAAGTGGGTGAGGGGTAGGTGCTTATTTTTTCTGAACAGCAGATTTACCATAATAGATGTAGCTGTTGCAAATTGCATATGTAAATTATTTTAAACATATATCTTTTTTGGTAATAGATTTCAAATAAATTTGTATCATATTAGAATATTTTCCAGTAAAGTTGCTTTTTAATTTGTATTCTGTGAACACCTAAATATTAATTTCAAGAATTTGAAAAGTTACAAGGATATTCTTAGTTGAATTATAAGTGACTTAGATTTAATAATATGGAAGTTTCTTTGCACCATTAAATTAAACATTTTAATACTATTTTATTTTTACAGGTTTTTCTCAAAACATTATATTGACTATTTGAAAGAGTTAAGGTTTATACCGGTGCAACACAAATACACAAGTATTTTGGGGGGCACAGGGCAAATCTCTGAGATCTCCATCTTGTGCTCCAAACAATGGGGAGTATGAGGTCTCTATGTCAAGCCTCCTGGTGTGGGTCTTTCTCAGAGCTCTCTGTAGAAGGTCTCTCACTGTGGGTCTTTGACAGAGGTATCTGTGGGATCTCTTAGTGTGGGTCTCTAACAGATGTTGCTGTGGGGGTCTTTATGATGTGTCTTTGTCAGAGAGCTCTGTTGAAGATCTCAGGGTAGATCTCTGTCAGAGGTTTCTCTGGGAATTTCTCAATATGGATTTCTGATAGAGATTTCTGTGGGAGACTGTGTCAGGTCTCTGTGTAGGTCTCTGTTAGAGCACACTATAGGTCTCTCTGTCAGAGGTCTCTGGAGGTCCCTCTGGGGGTCTCAGTCAGAGGTCTCTGTCAGAGATCTAAGTGGAGACATCTGAGTGTGGGTCTCTAACAGAAATCTCAGTGTGGATCTCAGTGTGGATCTCTGTGGGGTTCTCTGTCATCAGAGGTCGTGTAGGAGTCTCTCAGGGGGCAACTATGTCAGAGATCTCTGTGGTATTCTCAGTGGAGGTCTCTCTCAGAGGTCACTAATGGGCTCTCTCAATATTTCTGTCAGAGGTCACTGCGGAGTTATCTGTCAGAGGTCTTTCTGGGGAACTAGTAAGCAGTCCCTGTGGTGGTCTCTGTCAGAGTCTCTGTGGGGGTCTGTCTCTCAGTTGGGTCTTTGTTAGAGGTCTCTGTTTGGGTCTCTGTGAGAAGTCTCAGTGTGGATCTTTTTCAGAAGTCCCTGGAGATCTTTGTGGGGGTTTCTGCCAGAGGTCTCTATGTAGGTCTCTCAGTGTATTTGCCATAGGTCTCACTGTGGGTATCTGTCAGAGGTCTCCGGAGGTCTTTATGATTGTCTCTGTCAGATGTCATTGGAGATCTCTGTTGGGGGTCTTTGTCAGTGGTCTCTGTGGGAGTCTCTGTCAGACATCTCTGTAAGGGTCTCTCAGTTGACATCTCTGTCAGATGTCTCTGTTGGGGTCTCTGTCACAGTTTTCAGTAGGAGTCTGTCTTAGAGGTCTCTGTGGGGGCCTCTGTCAGAAGTGTCTGGAGAGCCATGAAGGTCTCTATCAGAAATTCCTGTGGGGGTCTCTGTCATAGGTCTTTGTGGGTCTCAGTCATAGTTCTTTGTAGGAGTTCTCTGTGTGTGAGGGGTGCCTATCAGAGATCCCTATGAGCATATGTCAGAGGTCTCTTTAGGAGTCTTTGTCAGAGTATACTATGGGTGTCTCTGTGGGGGTCTCTGTCAGAAGCCCCATGGGGGGTCTCTGTCACAGGTTTCTGTGTGGGTCTCTGTCATAAATCCATATGGGGGTCTTTGTAAGAGGTCTCTGTACAGGTCTCTATCAGAGGTCTCCATGGGTTTGGTTTCTCTGTCATAGCTATCTGTGGGAGTCTGCGTCAGAGGTGTCTGTTTCTGTTGGGGTCTCTGTCAGAGGTCTACGCGAAAGTCTCCCTTCTCTCTAGGTCTCTGTCAGAGGTCTCTCAGTGTTAGTCTCTGTCAGAACTCTCTGAAGTTCTCTGTGGGGGGTCTCTGTTACAGGTCTCTGTAGGAATTTCTGTCAGAGCTTACTGGAAGTCTTGTGCAGGTCTCTGTCAGAAGTCCCTATGGGGGTTTCTGTCAGAGTTCTGTGTTTGGGTCTCTCTCTGAGGTGTCCATGGGGACTCTGTCAGCAGTCCCTGTGTGTGTGTCTATCAGATGTCTCTGTGGGGTTGTCTCACTATAGGGTTCTCTCAGACATCTCTGTCAGAGGTCTCTGTAGGGGTCTCACAGTGGGATCTCTGTCAGAGGTCTCTGAGACAGTCTCTGTCATAGGTCTCTGTGGGGGAATTTCAGTGGGGATTTGGCCCAGAGGCCTCTCTAAATGTTTATCTGTGTCAAAGGTCTATGTGGAGGTCTCCATCAGAGAGCTCTACTGCTCTCTGTGTGGGTCTCTGTGGGAGTCTATCAGAGGTCTTTGTGAGTTTCTCTAACAGAGGTCTCTGTGGGGGTTTCTCTGAGACATCTCTGGAAGTCTTTGTCACAGGTCTTTGTGGGGGTCCCTCAGTGGTGGTCTCTGTCAGAGTTCTCTGTGGGTGTCTCTGTCAGAGGCTTCTGGAAGTCTCTGTTAGAGTTCTCTATGGCGGTCTCTATCAGAGGTCTTGGTGGAAATCAATTCAGAGGTCTCTTTGGAGGTCTCTGTCAGAGATCTCTGTGGGGCTCTCTAAGTGTGGTCTCTGTCAGAGGTCTCTGTTTGCCTCAGTCTGAGATCTCTGTGGGGCTCTCTAAGTGTGGTCTCTGTCAGAGGTCTCTGTTTGCCTCAGTCTGAGATCTCTGTTGGGTTCTCTGTCTGAGAACTCTATATGTCTCTGTGGGGATCTCCATCAGAGGTCTCTTTGGGGGGTTTCTGTCTGAGGTCTGTGTGGGGATCTCTCAGTGTAGGTCTCTGTTAGAGGTCTCCATGGGGATCACAGCTAGAGTTCTCTGTGGAGGTATCTCTGTGGATCTCTGTCAGAATTCCCTGGAGTTCTCTGTTGGAGTCTCTGGAAGAGGTCTCTGTGGGGGTCCCAGTGGGATTCTCATCAGAGGTGTCTCTGGAGGTCTCCATTGGAGTCTCTGTCAAAGGCCTCCGTGGGAGTGTTGGTGAGTGCTTTCTGGAGGACTCTGTGGGGAACTCTGTCATAGATCCCTGTGAGGTCTCTGCCAGAATTCTCTGTGGGGATTTCTGTCAGTGGTTTGTGTGGGGGTCTCTGTCAGAGGTCTCTGGAAGTCTCTGTATCTCTGTCAGAGCTCTCTGTAGGTCTCTTTAGGGGTCTCTGTTATGTCACTGTTTGTGTCACTATCAGAGTTATCTATGGGGGACTTTGTCAGAGGTCCTGTGGGGGTTTCTGCCAGGTATCTCTGTGGGGCCTCTCAATGTTGGTCATTTTCAGAGATCTCTGAGGTCTCTGTGTGGGTCTCTATCAGAGGTCTCTGTGGGGGTCTCTTGCTGAGGTCTTTGTGCAGATCTCTGTCAGAGGTTTCTGGAGAAGTCTCTCAGTGGGGGTCTCAGAGGGCTCTGTACCTGTCTCTGTCAGAGTTCTCTTTCTGGGCTCTGTCAGAGGTCTCTGTAGGGGTTTCTGTCAGACATCTCTGGGGGAATTTTGGTGGAGGGGTCTCTGTCAGATGTCTCTGTCATTGTCTTTGTGGAGATCTCTCAAAGATCTCTTTGCGTCTCTGTCAGAGGTCTTTGTGTGTATGCATCTGTCAGAGGTCTCCATGGGGGTTTCCCTGTGGGTGTCTCTCTTTGACATCACTGATCAGCCCCAGTCCTCCCGGGGTCCTGGCCCCCCTTGCTGCTGGGCCCCTGGAGACGGCCCCATCCCTGGCCGAGATAGGACCAGCTCCAGGAGCAGCCTGAGCGCTGGCCTGCTCCACCAGGCTTCACTCCCCACCCCCGGCAACCCTGGGGCCATGTGTCTGTAACAGTCACCAGGCTGTGATTCCATAGGTACTGAGAACTGGCTTTCCTGCTGGTCATCCAGTTGTCCTCTCTGGAATTCCAGAGGTGATGGTATAGGCTGGTCACGTATGCAGTGGGAAAAGCCACCTTCCTGCAACAGCTTTGTGCCCCCTAGTCCGGCCCCTCACCATGAGGCCGCTGCCCAACCACCTTGGCCTGCAGGTGCGCCGTCGGGCACCGCTTAGGGTGTGTATGCGCTCTGCTGCCTGCCCGGCTCCCACCTCTCCAACTCTTCTCCCACACTCCAGCCTCGTCCTCCAAGTGCCACCGCCAGATGGCTCCTGTGCATGCAGTCACACTAGAGGGGGAGGTGGGTGGCCTTGGAGGGTGGCTGCGACCCTGACACCTCCTTCTGTACCAAGTCACACTGGTCCTGTCTTGGCCACAGCTCTCAAAGGATCAGGCCAGGAGGGGCATGCTCCTGTCACCAAGGCGGAGCCCAGAGGGGCTGGCAGAGCCCATTTCTGCACAAGCAGGGGCTGTGAAGGGTCCTCTGATCCCCACCATAAAACCATGGGGACCAAATCTCTCCACTGAACCCAAGGCCAGCACCCCCAGTCCCAAAACTTCCCAGCCTACTTCAGAGCCTGTGAGTCCGCGCATTCCTGGAGCCTGAGGGGTATTTCTTCCATAAGCTGCACAGAGCTTGCAGCAGAGGTAAAGTGGAGAAAGACAAGGTGAGCCAGGTCCCGGGGTGGAGTCTCCATAGGGTTTGCCAGTCCTGCCAGTTCTGAAGGCTCTTTTTAATGACTGGGTTATGAAAACAAAGTACAGTGAGTGACCCCAGGGTGAGGGTGGGTCTGCAAGGCCCTGTCAGCCTCCTCCATGCCCCTGCCTTCTAGAAGCTGCACTAAGGGAGAGTGGACTCTGACCCCTTCCCTGTGTCCCAGCACCCCATGGACAGAAGCCACCTCCTCTGATGACAAAAAACACATCTATTGGGAAGTAATGGAAACCATTAGCATATAGAGGATGTGCTAACATGAGAAACAGGTTTTCTCTGCATGTATCCAGTTTATTATGGGAGATTTATGGGCTCCCAGGACTGGAGGTTGGAACCCCACCTGTGCCTCACCCAAAACCATATAATATGTACTTGTAGCGTCTGTTGAGTGCCGGGATCGAGGGAGGAAAGCCCCTGGGGTGTGTTCATACAGCATTTCTGACCCCTCTGGGGTCCCAGGTTTCTGGGTTTTGTGAGGGCGTCAGACTTTGCAACGGCATGGCTGGCGCTAAGCCAGGACCGCTGCACACGCACAGGGACCATGCCCTCACGGATCTCCCCCAGCTTCCGCTCCACGTGAGATTTCAGAGTTTTCTCAAGCTGCTGCTTCTGTGGGCCCCTGGGAAAGTTATTTCCTGATTTATACTCCTGGGGCCCAATCAAGTCACCATCTGCCTCCCCCTCCTCCTCCAGAACCTTCACTGAGGTATTTCTTGAACCTATGCATGGATCTTCTGGAATCTCTCCAGATCTTGCTCTTAGATCCCCACTTGGGTCCTCTTCTCTTTGGCCCCTAGGGAGCCCTTCCAAGAGAATTTTCCAGAGTGCCTGGACCCCATCTTCTGTTTACTCTCGATGCTTTCACCTGCAGACTCAGGAGGCTGGGAGGGTAGGAAGGCCCCGTGCTTGTCTTCTGCCCCACAAGGACCCCTCCCTGAGAATTCTCCCTGAGGACCAGACAGCTGCTCTGGTTTGTCTTGCATGTTCCAGAAGGGGCATGGGGTTTTGTCGTCCTGCTCCTCACCCAGTGACTTTAATATATTCTCCAGAGAACCCCAGGGGGAGTCTGGCCTCATTTGTTTCAGAAGTGACCCTTTTCTTTCTCCTTCCCCAGCTTCAATGCTGCTCCCTCAATGATGAATATTTCCAGGAGCTTCCAGACATCAGGGTTGAGGAAAGTGGGGCCACCAGCCTCCATCTGCCTATATGTGGGGTCTCCCCAGAACCAAGCCTCTGGTGGATGGTGGCAAAGAGGCTCTTCTGGGACTTGCAGGGTGGCAGGTGGGGGAGAACAGGGCCTTGGCGGCTGCCCACCACCAGGAGAGGAACAAAATGGTGCGTTCAAGGCCTGAGATGGCCCACATGGCAGGCACCAAACAAGAGTAACCTGGAGGTGAGCTCTTTGGGACGGTGCCTGGGGGGGATTTCTTCAAGTCAGATTGGTCTCCTTGAGGTTGTACTGACAGCATGGAGGCCACAGGCGGAGGGTGCTCGGTCAAGGGAGCTGGGGATGCCAATGGGGACGAGGTGGCAGGAGAAGCATCTTGCACACGCTCTGCACGTGGCCAGTGGGCACTGGCAGATACTGGGTTGCACTCCTCCCCAGGGGGGTCTGGGCATGAGAGCTGATGAGAGCCCCCCTTGTCAGGGAGCTTCACCTGGCAGCTGCAGGAGACAGGAGGCACAGGCTATAGCAGGGGTGGGTGGCCCAGGGGGCCAGGCAAGGGTGGGCACCTGCGGACCATGGCCCCTCCTCTGCCCCTACGATGATGTCACAAAGCTCTGCCTCTCCCCAGCCCCAGGGCTCTAGTCACACCCTGTCCCCATCCCTTGCTTGCCCCCCTCCCAGGTTGGCTTCAGGCCCTGGGGTGGCATCCCAGAGCCTGATAGGAAGGAGGACTGGGAGAGAAAGGGAGAGTCCCTCACCTCTGCAGAAGCAAAGTCAGGTCCCGAGCGGCCTGCAGTTCCCTCAGGCAGTCTCTGCATGCTGGAAATCAGGAGCTGAGTTCCAGGGCGAGGGAGGGGCCTTGGGATCTTGTAAGTGGCTTAATGTCCCTCTGGGGCAGACCATGGGGGTTGAGGCCCTGGAGCACACATCAGTGTCCAAGGCCACCTGACCCCAGCAGGAAGTGCAGTGGGCAGTGCTTTATCATATATGCACTGCTCCCACCTCCATCCCTCAGGGTCCTCACATGCTCCCTGTGGGGGAGAAGACAGGGGTCCCCTCAGAGAGGAGACAGCCTTAGCCAGGTCAAGCCGCTGTCCACAGTTGGGCCTGGGACCCCACCTCCACATCCAGGTTGTTATGGGTCCCCTGCCCCCTCCACGCCCTCCTGGGCAGCACCCCTTCCTGGCCCACCTGGCCTCCTTCCCAGCAAGGGATCTGAGAAGAAGCTTGGGTTCTGATTCCCTTCCCAGGAGCCTCCCCACCTGTCCAGGCCACTGCAGCTGACCTCCTCAGAGGCTCCTCCCTCAGGGACAGTGAAGCTAAGCGCCCCCAGGGGCTCCAGGCAGAGTGGCAGAGCCTTACCTATCAGAGAGCTGCTGTTGTCCCTGCTCTTGGGCCTCCCTGTCATCTCCACTGGGTGCTGAGAGACAAGACTGAGGGGCTGGGACCAGTCCTCAGTCACCTGCAGACAGGCTGCGGACATTCAGTGCTCATGGAGGACGTGACCTTCTGTGTCTGGCTAATGGACCCCTGTCTTCTTTTCTTTCCTTTTGCTCATTTTTAAAGTGTAAAAGTGCAAAGGGGGGCAGAGCCCGGTGGCTCATGCTTGTAATCCTAGCACTCTGGGAGGCCGAGGTGGGCGGATTGCTCAAGGTCAGGAGTTAGAAACCAGCCTGAGCAAGAGCGAGACCCCGTCTCTACTAAAAATAGAAAGAAATTAATTGGCCAACTAATATATATAGAAAAAATTAGCTGGGCATGGTGGCGCATGCCTGTAGTCCTAGCTACTTGGGAGGCTGAGGCAGTAGGATTGCTTGAGCCCAGGAGATTGAGGTTGCTGTGAGCTAGGCTGATGCCACAGCACTCACTGTAGCCTGGGCAACAAAGCGAGACTCTGTCTCAAAAAAAAAAAAAAAAAAATGCAAAGGAGGATTTTTTATGGGAGAACTATGGTTCTTTTTCTGTCACTGTTCTTATAAACTAAATCTTAAGCCCCCCAGCCAACTGAATGGACCCCCTCTTGGCCAAGGGGACTCCAGAAAACCCTTAAAACTGAATTGGTGGCCAGGAGGAGAAGGGAGGTCAGACAGGTTTCATTATATCCCTCCCTTTTGGAGTTACTCATTGTAACAATAAGATACTAAATCATTACTAGGCCTAAGGCCATGCCAGACAAAGGTCTCACCACACCTGCTGGCCATTTTACACAACAGATCTCTTGAGTGGTGTATATATCCCTGGCTTGTCTCTGATTAACAGACTTTCTTATCTTAACTTGAAACATTCCAAGCCTTTAGACAAAGCTTCTTATCTCTAACCAATTACAAATCAAAGAATCTTTGAACCCATCTGTAACCTATGAGCCCCCACTTTGAGATGTCCTGCCTTTGGGGCCAAACCAATATATATCTTTCAAGTATTGATTTATGATTTTACATGTAATTCCTGTCTCCATAAATGTATAAAACCAAACTCTCACCTGGCCACCTTAGGCACATTTTCTCAGAACCCCTTGATACCATGTGCTCCAGACCATGCTCATACACATTCAGCTCAGAATAAACCTCTTCAAATTATTTTATAGAGTTTGTGATCTTTCCCATTAACACTCTGCTCGAGAAATTCACTGACTCAGACCTTCAGGCACCTCTGAGCTGTCAGGCAGAATTCTGCTTCCCGAGGAGGCCAGAGGCCACTCCGGCCCCTGGTGGGAGGCGCTCAGGGGCTCAGCACAGCCCTCAGGTCACCCCACCCAGAGGAAAGGCTGGGCGGAGGCACCACCCATGGGAAGGTGACTGATGACCAGTGAAACCAGGGCCCAGTGCTGTCCTCCCACACAGGCCTCAACTCTCTCATAGTCCAGTCTTTGCCCCTGAGTCCCAGCATTTGATTTTGTCCTGATGTTTCCTGTACCCAGACGGGGGGGGGGGGGGGGGTCTGAGAGCTTCCACTAGAAATCCTCTGCCACTCTGCCCCTGCCCTGCCCTGCCCTGCCTGGGCCCAGAAAGCTGAGGAGATTCCCATCTCAGGAGTCTTTAGTATATGTGGGAAAGTGGAAATAATAATAGAAAGAAAAGAAAGAACCATTCCCTGTTGGGTCTGGGCCAAGGGTTCCTTACCTTCCTGATGCTTCTTTGCTGCCCAGGCCGTGGTGAGGATGGGTTACTCTGGCGGCAGAGTATGAACAGGAGAAAGAGCCCCATTCCAAAAATAAAGACCGGGAAGATATTGGACACCAAGGAAGTGCATCTGGTGCCCATCCATGGGGGACTAATGCTTTTCAGAGGCAGGAGATTATTCTCCATCTTCTGAATCGCACTGTTGCCATAAAGCAACTGAGCTCTGGGAGTTTCCCTTGGGTGTCTTGACTAAGGCCCAGGCCTGCATCACAGAGCTGTGGGCCTCATCACAAAGGGCTCCTGAGGGTGGGGGATGCTGAGAGGAGGAGGCTGAACCACAGCCCCTCCCCCACCACCCTGCCCTGCAGATCCCTCCACCCTCTGGGCCTTCTGGATCCTCCTTCAGACTCCACCTGCTCAACCTGTCAGAGGGAGATCTCAGTCAATGTTCTATTCCACCACCCCCCAAACCAAGACGTTACCTGATTTCTTTTATCCCCTGGAGATCTTGGCTTGAGCCCACCAATTTCATAGGGTTTGAAAGTTTGAAATTCTCCCAGGAATTGTGCTTATTTTCTAGAGATTTTTACTCTAAAAATCTCCTCTCTCCTCATAATTTTCCCACATAATAGGTTTTCTATTTTCATTGATTGAGAAGTAGAAATGAACTTTAGTTTATACTTAATTTTGTGAAATTTGAATATTTTAGTTGTTATTGTTTATATTCACCTTTGCTATCTTTACTCATGGTCTCACACAAAAATTCAAAGTAGTGATTTATTACTTAAAATTCATAAAACTATGTTAATAAACATATAAATAAACTCCCAAATGATTTTTTTTAGTTAGTAACAATTCTCAGTTATAAAAGCTGCATAAAGATTTATGGAACTTTCTGTAACACACACACACACACACACACACACACACATGCACATATTTGACAAACTAATTCATTATTTTCAAATTGCAAGAATTAACTATTTCCTCCTTTGCTTTAAATCTACACTTTGCTTGGAATGAAAATGGAGCCCCAATAGCCAAAGCGATCTTGAGCAAAATGGACAAATCTGGAGGCATCACATTACCAGACTTCAAATTATATGACAAGGCTACAGTAACCAAAACAGCATGGCATTGCTATAAAAATAGAGACTTAGACCAATGGAAGAGAATAGAGAACCCAGATATAAAACCATCTATCTACAACGAACTGATGTTCGGCAAAGCAGACAACACATACACTGGGGAATGAAGCCGTATTCAATAAATGATGCTAGGAAAATTGCATAGTCACATGCAGGATAATGAAACAGGACCTCTATCTCTTGCCACTCCAAAAAATTAATTGAAGATGGATAAAAGACTTAAATGTAAAACATGATACCATAAAAATCTTTTAAATGTTGTCTCGGTCCCATTTTTGCTTACTCTGCCCAAAATACAGAGTTTTGGAACATATGTGCTACACACATAAACCAGGAATGTGTTAGGGTGAGTGGAAATACTGATCTTTAAGGTGGAGAGTAGTGTTGGAGAACTGAAGCCTGGGTTTCAATCTAGTCTTAAGAAGCCCCTTCTGCTATCTCAAATGTCTTCTACAAGAATTATTTTCTTCAGAGAGTGCCCTGACTTTCTCCTCCTGTCCCCAGGAGACCTTTGGAGCCTCAAGTGTGTCCTGTGTGTTGAGTTTTATAAGAAATTTCTTTCTAATAGTGTTAGACATCCCTTTGGCACCAGGAACTCATGATTAGAGATTACACTTGTTAATTCCTACATAATAAATTTTTCTTAATACTTGAAATATAGCCTTGAAAATGATATATATTCTCTGTTGGTCATAAGTTTTACAAGCTTTGATAGGAGTGAGACCATTAGAGTTCATTGGGCTAGATTGTCTTGTCATGATCATACATGTTCAAGGGCATAGCTTCTGAAGCTACTATTGCTTTTATCTGTGTACAGTCTCTTCATCATTCATGATATTGTTACTGGGAGGCACAACAGTCCCCAATGTGGTCAACTAGGTTAACTGGGAAGCATGGAAAACCCAATCAGGACCACTGGGATCATTGAGAGCCATAGTAAGTTCTACTTCATTTGCAGGGGACTGGAGACTGAGACGTGGGTCTCATCTTGACCTACAAAGTCAGGCTTGGGCATGTAAGGAGTTACCTTCCAACAGGACTCCTACCAGACCACTGCTATGTCAGTAGGTAGATCTGTCAGTGAGGAACAGGAACAGGAGAACAGAGAGAACTGGCAACATTCACCCCACATTTAGGTAAAACATGTGTTTTACCTGTCCTCTTTCTGGATAAACAGGAGCACTCTGTGCTTCTGGTGGGTTCTCTGTGACTGCAGTCTTTTGTGTGCATGTCTTCATCCATATGCCTGTACTCCACAGACTTGACTTTGCTGATACAATCTTAGCTTCTGTTTGTCCAACTGCTCATCCTATCTGCCTACTGCAGAGTTGGCCAGTATCCCCAGTGCCAGTGACCAGGCCACTGGTATGTCACAGGGAAGGGCCTGACCCCTCCTATGCAGGAGAAGAGCAGCCCGGCAGGTCGCTTTCTGGTTGTGTCCCTCAGCAGCCTTGGGCAGGGCCTCTTCAACAGCCCTGAGGCTTTTACTTCAAACCAACTAGATAAACCCTGTCCTTGGAGGGGTGGAGTAATGAGAGTTGATGCCCTGCAACAGCGTGTTGGTTTGGATCATCTGATAAAAGCAGAATACAAGGGCTTGCCCTTGGTACCCTGGAAGTTGCCACATTAGAGGTTTGTGTTCTGGGAAGGAAAATCTCAACCAGAATCCCTAACAATTGCACCAAAAGACACCTCCCACCAGGAGCTGCCCCACATAAGTGGGGAAAGATCTCTGAATAACTTTTTAGAAGCTCCCCCATAGCCACAGATCAAGCAATCTCTGAAGTATACTCTCTTAGGCCTGCCAATACCTGTTGCTTATGTCACCCCCTCTAAATAGATAATAGGGCTCAAGGAACCCCTGGGAGTGGCACTAAACTCCCCAAAGACTGAGATTCCTGTTTACCACATTTAGGGGTTTAGAGCTCATTACAAAGGTATTGGAATAGCTTGATAACCAACCCCCTCACGCAAACCACAAACAACAAAAAGAGAGAGTAACCTCATAGCTCATCACAGTGCCTCCCACCTCATACTAGTAGTTGTTAGGGGAGTCACACACACAAGAGTGATACAACTCCTGGGAGTCTAAGGAAGGGATACAAACTCACTAATCTCTATTAAAAGACCGTGAAGACAACAGGTCAAAGATAACCCAAAAGGCTCAAACACCTCTAAGACAATACAGGACCAGAGTACATATCCCCAGATTGGCCAAGGATCATTCCTTTGGAATCCCAGAATTTAGTTCATAATCCAGTCCCTGCACCTCCGGTTCTCAATAAAGCACCCAAATGAGAAAGAACCAGCAAAAGATCACAGGAAACATGAAGGAACAGAGAGAAAAGTCACCTCTCCCCCAAAATTCTCAATCTCTGTCAACTGACACCAACTTACATGATATGATTAAATTGATGGAGGAAGAATTCTGAATACGGATTGTTAGAAAACTCAATTGAATTGAAGAGAAAATAGAATCCCAACATAGAGAAACCACAAGAACAATTCAGGAAATGAATGAAAAATTCTCCAAAGAAATTGAAATAATACAGAAAACCAAAGAGAAATTCTGGCATTGAAGGAAACGATCAAGGAACTTCATAATACAGTGGAAAGCATCAAAAACAGGATGGACCATGCAGAGGAAAGAATCTCAGAGCTTGAAGATTATGCCTATGTGTTAAGCAAATCACAGGAAGAAAGGGAACACAGAAACATGAGACAAGACCAAAGTTTAAAAGAAGTGTGAGATTATGTAAAAAAGCCAAACCTCAGATTTATTGGGATTCCGGAAGGGGGAAGAGGAACATTCACAAGGGCTGGAAAACTTATTTCACAGAATACTGGAGGAAAATATGCCAGGCCTGGCTAGAAATCTTGATATCCAAATACAAGAAGCACACAGAACTCCTGGGAGACTCAACATGAAAAGGCAATCACCTCGTCACATGGTTATTAGGCTGACCAAAGTAAATGTGAAAGAAAGAATCCTCCATGCAGTGAGACGGAAATAACAAATAACCTATAACGGAAAACCTATCAGACTAACAGCAGACTTCTCATCTGAAACCTTACAAGCAAGGAGGGATTGGGTGCCTATCCTTAATCTTCTAAAACAGAATAAAGCCCAACCTAGAATTCTTTATCTGACAAAATTAAGTTTCATCTATGAGAGAGAAATAAAGTCCTTCTCAGATAAGCAATCACTGAAGGAATTTGCAAAGACCAGACCAGCCCTACAAGAAGTTCTCAGATCTGCCTTCCACACCAAAAAGGGCAATAGACACTCCTCAAAGTAAAATCTTCAAAGAATTAAAGGTTAGAACTTGAACTACATGATGGCTCAAGGAGTAAATCAAAGCAACAGGACTTCACCCAACAATATGAATGGAAATATTCCTCCAATTTCAATCCTCTCAATAAATGTAAATGGTTTTAACTGTCCTCTGAAGAGACATAGACTGGCAGAGTGGATAAAAATCCGCAAGCCTAGTATCTGCTGTCTACAGGAAACATATCTAACCCACAAAGATGCCTTCTGGATGAAGGTCAAAGGATGGAAAACTTTCAGGCAGGCAACCATTTTTTGAACACTGTGTGCCAGGCACTGTGCTAAGCACTTTACAGACACTATCTCACTCAGTCCTCTCAACAACCCTATGAGGTGGGTATTGTTATCCCCATTTTTCAGATGAGGAAATCAAGGCTTAGACAGGTTATAATCCTTGACAACGATCATGCACAGCTAGTACATGGCAGAGTTTGGATTTCAAATCTAAGCTTGACCTAATTCCAAAGCCAGTTCTCTTAGCCACTAAGCTGTACTGCCAGTCTGAGAACGAGGAAGCTAAGTCACAGAGCAATTAAGATCTATGACATAGCAGAATCACTGTTTGGATTCATATGTTTTCCTTTGCTAAATACTGTGCACTTTCCAATTACAACACGGTATGTTTCAACTTGTCAGAAGTCTGTGGCCATAAAACTAGTACCAATTTCTCTTATCAAGTTATTTGACTTTAAAATTAATTGCCACTGGCAGAGTCAGTGTGTTTTTGTAGATTCTCAGGGCAATGAGAGGAGTGGTTTTCCTTTTTCTCTATGCCTTTAGCTACTGTCCATTTCTGTGTGTCTGTGACTATAAAGGTGTCTCCAGCAGCAGTAACAGGAAGAGTTCAGTGCAGAGTATTAGCAACCCATGCACAGTCCTCTCCACCTGTTATTAAGAGTTCAAAATTAGGAGTACTGTCTGGTTAAATAAAGCCGATCCTTTCTATTCCTGTGATAATGACTGGATTTTAACATTATCTAATCCTAGGAGTGTAGTAAAGTAATGCTGCTTTACCATAAGCAAAATAGAACCTAGAATTTGATTTTCCTAGATGGATTGTCAAGTTTATATCTTTGCTGAGGATTTTCAGATTTCTTAATTGGATGTTTGAATGATCTATAATTTTTCAGATTATGCTTACATTTGAAATAACCTGTATGTTTCTCTTTGCTATTAATAGGTGTCATTAATATTTGATATAAAACATCAGCCTTTGGTACCAGTTGGGCAGCTCTGGGTGGAAATGCTGCGATTCTTTGCTTTAGAATTTAATTTGACTGACTAAGTGATAAGTATTCGTGTCAAAGAATCAGTATCTCAAGAATCAAAGGATTGGCCCAAAAAGCGCATTGGCATTGTAGGTATCTAACAATGTTTATCTTTAATTCCTCCCCCCCCCCCTTTTTTAAGGTACAGTATAACAGCATGCTTTTTATTTCGGTCTCTTTTCAGCTTCTACACGTAAGGTAGGTCTGGCCTCAGAGGTGAAATAAATAGAATCTTACATGTGTTACAGTGGATCATTTCAAGGAATGAACCTGTTCCCCCCAGGTTTTTAAAGTATAAGCAACCATAATAATGGCTGGTTGCTTTCTTTGTAAATTGCTTAGAAACTTAAGTGCTTAAAAAGTTTTTTCATAGTGATGCATGGACCCCTTTCCTCTTTACAATTCGCACTTCTGAAATTTTAAACTCAGTCCTTTTGTAAATTGTTGATATTGTTTACACTTGCAAAGGTAAGAAAAATACTTATTCTTTTGAAAAATGACATTCTCAGTTGGTTTCCTGAGAATGTCAGGAAAGGAAAAACAGAATACTGGAGGAAAATATGCCAGGCCTGGCTAGAGGGAATGAATAGTTATTTTTTGATGTATCTGCAGTAACATTTAGGACTTACTCATAAAATCACTTTTTTAGTGAAGGCTCATTTAACTGAAATCACTGTATCAAAGACACACTGATGTGCCCTGTAGATGTCATTAATGGACTAGCTCTTCTCAGCTTTGTAAAGTCAGGACATTTCAACCTTTATCCTCCTTTAAATAATTTAAAGAAACTCCTAAATGGAATTCTCTTATTTTTGCTTGATTCTTTTTAAACTTTATGCTGCATAAGAGGGTTTTCTGCATTTTGCATAAATTCTGTGTGCAATCATGGGGATCTCACATTTTTAAACCCTCCCCTGCAGTTTCTCTGGCTCAGCTTTTCTGGCCAATTGCCTAACCTGCTGGGGTTCTAGGGGAGGAGAAAAGATTGAGAGAAGGGGTGTCTCCTCCTGGTGCCTCCCTCTCGCCCCTGAAATTCAGTCCAGCCAATTCAGTGATGGGGCTTCCCGGGCAGAAAAGAGGAGGTAAGCTCGGCAAACCTCAGGGCCTGGCTGAGTGGGGAGGCAGAGCACTCAGCAGCAAAGCCTGTCGGGAAGACCTCGATTCTTCCCGAGGGCATGAGAGCCACATCTTTTCCACCTCTGCAGTCACAGAGCACGACAGGGAAGGGGTAGTGGTTCTGAACAGAATGTGTTTTCTTCTTAGAGCAGATGTTTCAGAAAATGTTGCTTTTTGTTCTTAAATGACATTTTCTTATTCCCCAGCCCCATTGGTTTTTAAGCATGTAAGATACATGACAAATTTTACTATTGTTTGTTGTCTATTTTTATCTGCAGCAGGCTAATTCTTAAAAGATGTAGTAGAAGTATATGAAGTGGTAGATTTCTTTTATTTTCTTTTTCTTTCATTATAGATACCTACTCTGTTAAAAGAAATGTGGCAAGGACCCTAAATAATCAACTCGTGTTTGAATATATACTTCATTGTTTAAGGACAACATATAAATACTTTGCTCTTCCACATAAAACTGGAAAATCCAGCCTTCCAAAGCCTCTGGATGTAGTTACATGTGCTTCAGAACATTCTAAAGAAGTAGTAAATCATGACCCAGCCATACCAGCAAAAGATGATAAGCTCAAAAACTCAGTTTTGGTCCCAGGTCCTGGTGCTACCAGTTCAACTGCAAATACCTGCAAAGTACATTCCCATACTCTTAAAGAGAATGCTGAAAGGTTTGGAAGCTCACCAACAGAGGAAATGGGAAATATAAGTATCAGTGTCCACCCAGAAAACTCCGAGTGTATCCAGGCAAAGGTCAATTGTGATGATTATGAGGATGTTAAAGTACGCCATCAAGAAAGAGACAGTAAAAATGAGAAAGAGAAAATTGGGAAAAAGGGCAAGCATCCTTTGACTGTTGATCAAGGTTTAAGAACTAGTGGATGTGGAGAGCTCATCATCTGTGGCAGCACTCTTAATAATGAGACAGACAACACTTTGGGGTTTTTTTGTTTGTTTTTTATTTCAGCATATTATGGAGATACAAATGTTTAGGTTACTTGTGTTGCCTTTCCCCCCTCCCCCTGGAGTCAGAGCTTCAAGTGTGTCCATCTCCCAGACAGTGCGCCTCACACTCATTATGTATGTATATACCCATCCCCTCCTCCCCACTCCCATCTGCCCGATGCCCGATAAATGTTATTCCTGTACATCCACTTAGGTGTTGATCAGTGAAACCAGTTTGCTGGTGAGTACATGCGGTGCTTATTTTTCCATTCTTGGGATACTTCACTTAGTAGAATGGGTTCCAGCTCTATCCAGGAAAATAGAAAAGGTGCTATATCACCATTGTTTCTTACAGCTGAGTAGTACTCCATGGTATACATATACCATGGTATACATATCCTTTGTCCTTGCTGCCCTCTACTGGGTACTGGGGAGAGCTGAGGGCTCTGTGCTCAGCTCCATGCTTGCTCTGAAAACCACGTGTCACAGCCCCTTACCCCTCTTTTTATTTTACTCTTATTATTATTAAACTTCCTTGTAATAGAAATAAAGTTTGTACTTGCAGTTCAAAAAAAATAGAATATAAAAAGAATATAAAATATTCTAGAATATAAAAACTGAAATTACATGCATTAAAATTGTTTAAGATCTTCTAGTTCTGAGGTACCATGACCACATGAAACTTCCATTTGCTGTGGCAGTGTGATTTGACCAGTCTTGACATTAGCAGGTGTCCTCAAACTATGGCCCGCATGCCAGTATAGTACTGGCACTGATTACCTTGCCTTTGGTGAAGATAAGTTTACTAAATTCATAGAAGAAATTGGACGGATCCACAGGTGAATTTTCCTCACAGGTATTTTCTTAAGACTTATTTTGTTAAGTTCCATTACTAGAGCTCCATCTACATGTTTTCCACATTCATTCGTGTCTTCATACCTAACAGGGTACTAAGTGAAGTAGCGGTGAACATAGCGCTATGTTAGTAGCACCATTTATCCTAGCAGATGCCACAAGTGAATCTCATTTAATATTACAACATGTTTAGAGTCAAAGTTCACACATCTCTAAAAAGTGCATTTATTTAGGAAGTAGTAAGCTTACATTATTAAATATGACGAGGTGATCTAACATTTTCCTTGAAATGTCCTTGCATTTAAGAATAAGTGGCACCTGATAATCTTTCTGGCCATATACAGCTTATATTTATTTAAAGGAAACTTTGAGAGGAAAAAATTTAGAATAAATGACTGATTAATAAGAGAACATAATTATGAGATTAATATAGGGTAGTTAACAACTGGGTATTTTTGATTCATGAAAGGACCATTTTGATCAAAAAGTTAAATATATCAGGTAATTAGTTATTATTTTTCATATATCCCTAACAGGAACTAAATTGAGCTTGTTTGGCTCCTCCAAAAATGGATTTGGGTTCAAGCAGAGTGACCCTGACGTCTGTATGACAATTAATGGACTTGAAACTGCTGAGGTACCATGACCACATGAAACTTCCATTTGCTGTGGCAGTGTGATTTGACCAGTCTTGACATTAGCAGGCGTTCTCAAACTACAGCCCGTGGGCCACATACGGGCCGCCTAGCACATCTATCTGGCCCTCTGGGTGTTTTTGCCGCCACTGCCTGTCCTGCTTAGCAGCCGACTCATCCCGGGCCCACAGTGCGCACTCTCCAACGGTCTGAGGGACAGTGAACTGGCCCCTTGTTTACAAAGTTTGAGGACCCCTGCATTACAGCTTGGTATTTTCCAACTATATCAGGACATACCATATGGTGTGTGCCATTTGACACAATCTATCACCAAAGATATTAAGCAGCTTAGAGGTGAATGTGAGGAGTAAAAAGGTTGTCCTTTCAGTCCTTTCACCTTATATTAGTACAAAGTGGATTGCAAAGTGAAATCTAGGAATTCTACAAAGCTAAACTACTTGCACCGACTTGGAAGCACATACCCAGACAAGGTTATCTGTAAAGGTTTTTACTAGACAGGCAATGTGGTAAATGATAAGAGTGCTAAACTTATAGTCCAGAGACCTGGCTTTGAGACAAACTTGGTTTCATCAATACTAAGACATATGATCTTTGGTAGATAAACTATGAAATGGAAATAATTTTGATTCCCTTTTAGCTCAGGTGATTATTGTACACATTAGTTTGGATCATGCATGTCAGGAATCAGCAAACTATGGTCCATGGGCTAAATTCAGCACCCAACTGCCTGTTTTTGTGAATAAAGTTTTATTAGAGCAGAGCCACACGGATTCATTTAGGTATTGTCTATGTTGCTTTCACTCTGTAAGTGCTGACAGAGTGTGACAAAGGCCATATGGGCCTGCAAAGCAGAACAAGTTTGCCAGCCTCTGATGTATGTGAAGACATTTATAAAATATAAAATACTGTATATATAATGATATAAAGTCTGAGAAGTGCTGAGTCTCTTTTCATCTGAACTGCAGTTCAGATGCTGGTTATCCAAATGAGTGATACTGCTGTTACTGAAGACCCTTTATTCCTTTTCTTAGTTTTAGTCTTTGTATTTTGGAGGATGTATCCAATTTGGGAAAACAGTCAAAAGTGATCTAGCCTGAATTAGGTGAATAAAGTAGATAAGCAAGACTGGTTCAACATACAGAATGACCCAATTATACATCCTTAAGCTTGAATTTTTTTTTTTTTAAACATGGCTTGTCAACTGGTTTTGAGGGCATTTCTGAAATAAAATTTCAAATATGTTCTGGGATGTGTATAACCATCAAAAGTGCTTCTGTTGATAGGGTCAACCTAAATATTTTTAATTATGATTTCTTTGAGATGCTATTTATTTTTGCTATATGACTTTAATTTGTACATTATTATTTTGGCTAGTCCTACAGGGAAATAATGTGAGTTTAATCACCCTTCATAGCAATTCAGTCAACTCTTAAACTATAATGAAAGTCTATCCAGAATAAATAAGAAGGGACACAGAAGCCCTTCTTATATGTTCCGGCACATGGGGTACTTCTGAGTGATATAATCGTAGAGTGGGAAAAAATGGAGGTCCTCAACCATGATTCAGAGCCTTTTTTGGAAACTGTGGGTCCCCAAGCTTGCTGACTAATTTTAGCCTTTGTCACATGTCCAAAAGCAATTAGGAAGTAGGGCATTTGGTGGGATATCTCCTATGAATACTGACTATGATACTCAACTAGAAGGGAAAAATATATATAGACTGAGTTGAAATTAATTTCATTACTTCTGAAGGTAATGGAAACTGTTTATAACCAATTTAGGAACCTGTGTTCCAGTTTTGGTTCAGTTGTTTGTGCCATCTTTGTTTCAGGGTTGGACTGGACTGTGTAAGGACTATTGAATAATTGGCAAGAGCGCTCAGAAAACATCCAGGTACCTCTAAGATGGCTCTTGTCTACCTGGTCTCGCCAGCCTTGCTCTCCTCCCTGCCCCACTGTGAGGGAAGCACCCACCCAAGCTGCTTCCTCATGCCTCCCTCACAATGAGAGAACATTATTCCCACCCAAAATGCTTTTCCCTTTGTCACCAAGCTTTATCGTCACCTCTTCCAAGAAGGTTCCCATCAGTTCACTTCAGGCAGAGTAGTGAGCACCTGCTCTCCACTGGCCGCGGGGATTCACAGAGAATCGGAGACAGGAGGCCCTGACCTCGGAGATCTCGGAGTTGACAAGGAGACACCAGTGACAGCGTGGTGGGTGTCTGTGCTTACTCCATGCTGGGAACTGTTGTAAGTAACATCGTCTTCACAACAGTCCAGGAAAGTGGGTCTGACAGCTTTTGCTTAGGTGAGAAACCCAAGCACAGCTTGAACAAAACATTTTGCCTAAGGCAGCACCAGGTGGCCGTGTGGAGCCGCACCAGGTGGCCTGGCTCCAGAGGCCGTGCGCCCAGCGGTCACGCCGCTCTCCCTGCCGTCCAGTTGAGGGCCGATGGGGTGTGCTTCTAAAAAGGCGTCCTAGAGGCTGCGACCCCTGAGCCCCGTCTTGAAAGACGGGATTTGGGGAAGAGAATGAACAATGGAGGGTCGAAAAAATGTCAAGGGAGGCTGAGCACTCAGAAGACCGAGGCCCAGAGGAGGCATAGGCAAGGATGGAGGATGAGGGACAGCCGGGACATCTGGGCTGCCCGAGGTTCTGTAGGCATTGGGGCCGCTGGAAGCACTGACAAGGGAGTCCCTAGAAAACAGTCACATTCGGAAGGGCCATCGTGGCGCTGGGGTGTGGACTGGGGGGTATGATGAGGGTGGGAGGAAGCTGCCGCAAAGCCTCAAACAGGACCCAAGGACGCCTTGCGTGGGGACGGCTGAGGAGGCAGCATGAGCGGGACGCCGGTGACAGTCTGACCGTCACTTAGTGGCTCTCGGCTGATGTTTCTATGGGCAACACTTTTATTATTCTTCGGTTGGGGTCTGGTTTCTGTCCCTTGCATACTATTGAAAGGTTCTTGAAGACAGGAGCACAGTCACTTCTTTTTTTTTTTTTTTATTTTATTTTTTATTTCGGCATATTATGGGGGTACAGATTTTAAGGTTTCAATAAATGCCCATTTCCCCCCCTCCCCCCAAAAGTCTGAGTCTCCATCATGACCATCCCCCAGATGGTGCACATCTCACTCATTATGTATGTATATACCCGCCCCCATCCCCCTCCCACCTGCCCCATACCCTATTACTGTAGTACCTATGTGTCCACTTAGGTGCTACTCAGTTAATACCAGTTTGCTGGAGAATATATCTGGTGCTTGTTTTTCCATTCTTGGGATACTTCACTTAGTAGTATGGGTTCCAGCTCTAACCAGGAAAATATAAGATGTGCTATATCACCATTGTTTCTTAGAGCTGAATAGTACTCCATGGTATACATATACCACATTTTATTAATCCATTCTTGGATTGATGGGCACTTGGGCTGTTTCCACAGCCTTGCAATTATGAATTGTGCTGTTATAAACATTCGAGTGCAGGTGTCTTTTTTGTAGAGTGTCACTGGGTCATTTGGGTAGATGCCCAGCAATGGGATTGCTGGATCAAATGGTAGATTCACTTGTATCGCTTTAAGGTATCTCCATATTGCTTTCCACAGAGGTTGAACTAGTTTGCAGTCCCACCAGCAGTGTAGGAGTGTTCCTCTCTCTCCGCAACCACGCCAGCATTTATTGTTTGGAGATTTTTTGATAAAGGCCATTCTCACTGGGGTTAAGTGATATCTCATTACGCTTCATATGGAACCAAAGAAGACCCCGAATATCAAGAGCAATTCTAGGCAACAAAAACAAAATGGGAGGCATTAATATGCCAGATATCAAACTATACTACAAAGCTGTAGTAATTAAAACAATATGGTATTGGCACAAAAACAGGAATATTGACCAGTGGAACAGATGTGAGAATCCTGATATAAAACCATCCTCATATAGCCATCTCATCTTTGACAAAGCAGACAAAAACATACGCTGGGGAAAAGAATCTCTCTTCAATAAATGGTGCTGGGAAAACTGGATAGCCACCTGTAGAAGGCTAAAACAGGACCCACACCTTTCACCTCTCAAAAAAACCAACTCACGCTGGATAACAGACTTAAACCTAAGATATGAAACTATTAGAACTCTAGAGGAAAAAGTTGGAAACACTCTCCTAGACATCAGCCTGGGCAAAGAGTTTATGAAGAAGTCCCCAAAGGCAATCACAGCAGCAACAAAAATAAATAAATGAGACATGATCAAACTACAAAGCTTCTGCACAGCCAAAGAAATAGTCATGAAAGTAAACAGACAACCTACAGAATGGGAGAAAATTTTTGCATCCTATGCATCCGATAAGGGACTGATAACTAGAATATACTTAGAACTCACGAAAATTAGGAAGAAAAAATCAAATAACCCCATTAAAAAGTGGGCAAAGGACTTGAACAGAAATTTTTCTAAAGAAGACAGAAGAATGGCCAACAAACATATGAAGAAATGCTCAACATCTCTAATCATCAGGGAAGTCACTTCTTTTTTTTTTTTTTTTTTTTTTGAGACAGAGTCTCATTCTCTTGCCCAGGCTAGAGTGAGTGCCGTGGCGTCAGCCTAGCTCACAGCAACCTCAAACTCCTGGGCTCAAGCAATCCTCCTGCCTCAGCCTCCCAAAAAGTTGGGACTAAAGGCATGTACCACCATACCTGGCTGATGTTTTCTATATATATTTTTAGTTGTTCTGCTAATTTCTATTTTTTTTAGTAGAGATTTTTTAAGAGTATTTTTGCTCTTGCTCAGGCCGGTCTCAAACTCCTGAGCTCAAATACAGTCGCTTCCTTAACGTTCATTTGCCACCAGGCGCATCAGAGCTGTGTTCGTCACAAGGGCTCCATCCTCCAGCACCGGGAGAGCCATGCCCTGCGAGCCTTCGCCCTGACCAGGACGGTTCTGTCTGTTCTGCCTCACACTGATCCGCGCCCCACTAACCCCGCGTGTCATTGCATGACGTTGTGTGGCAGTGGCCCTGGGTGGCACGTAGGCCCACAGATGCTGTGACCGGAGCCTCCCGAGTGGCCGGTCTCTCACTGCATGTGGTCACAGTTGGAAGCCCACTCTTCCACATCAGGATGCTGCAGTGAAGGGCTCAGGCCACGTGTGGCTAAAATACCCCTTAAAGTTTCCGGAAGACAGAGGCCCGCTGTGCTTCACTGTTACAGAGCATGTCGCCGCCCTCTGTCACCAGGCCCACAAGAATGACCTTTTTCTCAAACAGGAAGGGGGGTAGGGGGTTGGGGAAAACCTACAAGACCAGATGTCCCTGATATTTCCAATGCTTCCTAGGTTTCGTTCAGCAGGAAATACCTCAAAAAATAGCCTTTCTTGTCATGCTCTGCTACCTGAGAGGTCAGGAAGCAGAAAAGCCTGTGATCTTACGCTGGCTGTGAGCACCAGCAGGGTCTCATCTGAGCCTCAGAGGCGATGTGACCTGGGCCAGAGACAGCATCGGCCCAGAGTAAACCCCAGGACAGCTCACCTGAGGTCAGTGCGGTCTGGGAGGCTGGAAAGCTGTAGGTTTGGGGGTGAGATATACCTGGGCTCAAATGATGGTTTCTGTCGTTTTGTAGCCGTGTGACCTGGCACAGGTGAGGTCATTTCTCTGAACCTGTTTCACATTCTGTAGAACAGTCTCAGAATTTGGGGTGATGTGGTGAGTTAAGCACACATCAACAGCACCCGCCAAGAGTAGCCACTCAATAATGCTGCAGTGCTTGTCCCTTTTACCTGGCTGCCTGTGCTGAAAGGGATGATGAACTAGCAGATTATCAGTCAAAGCCAGAGCTTAGGAAAAGGTGAGTTTCAACACAAGTAGGGAGTTTCTGTCCCATATTCAAACCTGGGGCAGGTTGTATTTCCTTCAGATAAATGACTACAGTGACTTGGTTGAAAAGAACCATAAATTATTTGTAAATATCCTGAAAAGTTTTATTCTCCTAGTGGCTGGTTGGCTGCAGAGAAACCTGCCTTAATGGAGGAGCTCTTTTGCAAGGGCCTCTCCCCAGCAGAAGCTGAGTCTCTGCGCCTGGCTGGGCCTCGCCACACTGGAGTGGAGGGAGCCCCCCTGCCCTCAACCCGCGTCGGGAGGCTGACCATGAGGCGTTTAAGTCGCCTTGGACAGGCTTCCTCCCTCGCTCGCCTACAAAGTCCTCGGTGAAGACTTCGGATCTGATCAATGCAGCCTTCAGCTGGGCAAGGGCTCTGGACCAGAGATGCTCCCTGGGCAGAAAACCAGCCTCGCCAGGTCCCTGCTCTTGTGGAGTTGCTGCTCTTACTTCCACTGACTTTTTTTTTTTTTTTTTTTGAGACAGAGTCTCAATTTGTTGCCCAGGCTAGAGTGAGTGCCGTGGCGTCAGCCTAGCTCACAGCAACCTCAGACTCCTGGGCTCAAGCGATCCTCCTGCCTCAGCCTCCCGAGTAGCTGGGACTACAGGCATGTGCCACCATGCCTGGCTAATTTTTTCTATATGTATTAGTTGGCCAATTAATTTATTTCTATTTATAGTAGAGACGGGGTCTCGCTCTTGCTCAGGTTGGTTTCGAACTCCTGAACTCAAACGATCCGCCCGCCTCGGCCTCCCAGAGAGCTAGGATTACAGGCGTGAGCCACCGCGCCCGGCCTTCCGCTGACTTTTCTTTGTAAACTACCTGCTCCTGGCTGTCCATGGACTCCACGCCGTGAAGCAGTCCTTCTAAAACCTGAAGGTACAAATACGTCACCCAGGGAGCTTGTTGAAAAGCAGATTCTGGTAACAAAGTTCCAGGTGGGGGCTGAGGATTCCGCATTTCTAGCAAAGGCAGGAGAGAAGCCGACACTGTGGCCCTGCAGGCCACCTTTGAACAGCAAGGGCTTGAAAAGTCTTCTCTCCCAAGAACCTGCTTGTACTAAGTGGTGATTGGTACCTGCAGTTGTTCCTAGTAAGCACCCACCACAGCACTCAGGGTTCTGATCGGCATGGCATAGACACCAGTCTGCCTGGCAGCAAGTGCTGTGTGTGATCCCTTCGGGTATTTGAAATACTGGAAATATCTGTGACCCTCCCCACCCCAGCCTCGTTCCACGCTGTGGCTTCCTTGGGGGCTGGAGTTGCCAAGTCGGCCACCTGTGCTTTAGCCAGCAGAACCAGGCAACCGGGGGGTCCACAGGTCATTCTTATCCTAACACTTTTGGGGTTTCTTTGTTTGTTTTGGGGGATTAAATGTTTATTAAACCAAGCTTTTAAACCAGGGGTCCCAAACTGTGGCCCGCCGAGGACATTTATCCAGGCCACGGGGTGTTTTTGCCGCTGCTGCCAGTCCTGCTTAGCGGCCAACTCGTCTCGGGCCCACAGTGCGCGTGTGTGGAATGTGCGCCGCACTCTCTGACTCCCCTCCTTCTGTCTGTCTCTCTACGCCTCCTCTCAGTCTCAGGTGTGATCAGACGAGTCACGAGCTTAGAGCCTGCTGCTGCCTGAGGACCGAGGTAAGAACAAGTTAGGATTTATTATTATTTTTTTTAAGTTAGGAGGTCTATTTTTTTTTTATTTTGCAGTTAGTAGGGCCTTTATTTTTTGAGGTTAAGGGGGGCCTCTTTTTTCGGAAGTTAGGAAATCTTTTCTTTTTTGCAGATAGGGGGCACCTTTTTTTGAAGTTAGGAGAGCCTTTTTTTTTTTTAAAGTTTGTTAGTTGGTTGGGGGTGGTTTCTAGGGGGGTTGCATCACAGTGATAACGCAAATTGTCAGTGCTCAGTGCTAATGCAAATGGTCAGCACTCAGGTAACGCAAATAGTCAGTGCTCAGTGGTAATGATAATTGTCAGTGCTCAGTGTTAATGCAAATGGTCAGCGCTCAGTATTAATGCAAATTGTCAGCAGTCAGCATTATCGCAAATGGTCAGTGCTCAGTGTTATCGCATGGGGACCCCAAACAGGTAATCTGCCTAGGGCCCCATGGGAACTTAATCCGGCTCTGCAGACAGCCGAGAAGTAGGAAACCCAATTTAATTGACAGTAAGTGCATTTATATTCTGATTGCTATTCAGTTGTGCGTGACGTTGTATGTTGTGTGCTGTGTGAGCCCTGGTTCACACTGCTGCGATCTCTGAGCAGTGGAGTTCAGCCATACAAGCATATGTTCACATGTTCATATGGCTGAACAAGCATACATATGCTTGTATGGCTGAACTCGCATTAGATTCGGAAGAAAAAAGACACAAGTGCCTTCTTTTTTCCTGCAGTGGAATCTGATCGCATGGGTCTTCTTACCCATGCGCTCAGATTCCTGTGCGAGTTCACAGGCCGCAGTGCGGTTTGCACAGGCTGGTGTGACTGGAAAGGTGGTGGAGGAACTGGCTCTGTAATCATGCCGCTTCCCGCACCGCACCAGTGTGAGCCTGAGGCAAAAGCGAGTTCCACCAATGTGGGCACTGGTGAGGCTGAGATGATGTGGGCTGGCAAGGCTGCATCTATGGGCACTGATCAGACTGTATCGATGGGGTCTTGCTATATCACTCTGGCTCATCTCAAACTCCTAACCTCAAGCAATCCTCCTGCCATGGCCTCCCAAAGTGCTTGGATTACCACCATGCGCACCTTGCCCATCCGTGTTTATTATTAACCACACCAAAACGCTGCCATTCCATCCCAAAAGATGAGGATGAGCCTGTAGCATAGTTTGCCCCACACAGTCCTAGCATATGCCTGTTGTCACCGCAGAATTATTAGCAGTGGTCCCGTTCACTCTCAGAAGTGACCACATTTGGCTGGTAAATTACATGGTCGCCCTACTGAAGATTCCATAATATCAAACATATCTAATGGTTTCTGTATTTATTAATTTCTGCCGAACAAGTTTAGCTTTCTTGTACATCCAAGTTCATAGCAGTGTTATTCACAATAGCAAAAGGTTGGAGCAACCCAAATGCTCATCAGCTGGGAGTTAGTGTTTAATGGGCACAGAGTTGGGAAAATGAAAAAGTTCTGGAGATGGGAGGAGGTGATGATGATCACACAACAGTGTAAACGTACTGAATGCCGCTGAACTGCATACTTAAAAAAGGTTAAAATGGTAAGTTTTATGTTATGTATATGTTACCACAATTCTCAGAAGTTAGTAGCCCTCAATCAGACTATTTGCCCAATAGACTCTATTTTGGGGAAATGGTTGTTTCAGCAAAATTTTCGGTGATTGCTGCAAGAACTTCCCAAAGGTGGTGATGGAGTTCCAAGCACAGCTGCATGGGTCTGGCAGAGAATCTGCACAGCCAGGCAGCCCCAGCCCACTTCTCCCCATGTCTGGGCAAGTGTAGGGAGCGTGGGTCTGCCTCCCATCTATTCAACTGCCTCAGTTTCTCTTTCGCACTTTGCCCATGTCTAATAAAAGCAAAAACTTGATGGATTAGAAATTATATTCACCCGGGTCCTTGGGAGACTGAGGCGGGAGGATGGCCTGAGCCTGGGAGTTTGAGACCGGCCTATGCAACATAGTGAGACCCTGTCTCAGAAAGGGAGGGGGGGAGAGACAGAGAGAGAGAGAAATCATGTTCAGAATTCATCCACTCAGTGTTCACTGATGCCTCTCCATCCTCCACTGTCCTCCCCCCCATTACCTGCATGTAGGAAGATTATCTCCTGCCCCTTAGTGTCACATAGCTGTTTATGTGACCTTGGGAATGTCCAGATGTCACAATGGACAGTTACTCAACAGTTACTAAGCATTGGCACATGCCAGGTAGAGGCTAGGCCGTGGGGCTCCAGTGTGGAGACTCACCACGGAGATGGCCACGTGCACAGTCACAGAACAGACGGTAAGTGCGGCCACGCGTGTAGTCACGGGGTGTTGTAGGAACACAGAAAAGTGAAAGTTGAGCCAGTCTGGGCTTGGCAACAAGAGGTGGGGTGACGCAGGTGGTGGGAGAGAGACGGAAAGACGAGGTGGTGTTGGGGTTCATTTCTACCAATCAGCGTTGGGAGGCTCCTTCATCTCCTTCCAGGAGGGTCACAGGAAGCTGGGTCCCAGCTGTCACCGAGCCTGCAGTCTCCCTCCTCCCTTCGTCTTCACCACTGGCAGCCCTGCCCTGCTCCAGCCCTCTGTGCCTGCATCCTCCCGGCCGACCGTGTGCCCACGGGCTCTCGGCCCTGGCTTTGTGCTGCCCCCACCCGGTGTCCTTTCTCCTCCTTCGCCCTTGTCCAGCCTTGAGAGGGGACAGCCTCGCAGAGGCGAGGATCTGAAAGGAGAGGGAGGCAGTGGCAGGGAGCGTCCTCTCTCCAGGTGAACGGTGGAGGTGAATGCACTGGTCATCCACAGCGGCCAGGTGCTGGCTCTGCTTCCTGTCCCCTGTCCCCACAAGCCTGTCAGTCATCAAGGCCACCCCTGAGGCCATGGCTCATGCAATTTATGATGTCCCCTGGGGACTGTTGGGACCCCAACATTAAGCACAGGCCGCTTTCCGTGGCGATTGTATTGGATGGGGTTTTACTGTTTCTGATCCGCCCCACCCTCTCCCGCCCTTCTGCTACCTGCCCGGCATCTCCCGTCTTTCCTTCCCGTGTGCCGCCTGGCATTTCAGGCTTCCGGGAGCACCCAGAGGCACACCATGGCCTTGAGGATGGCACACGAGGCTGAGGTGGGGACCCCGGCCAGGGTCTCCAGACTGGCTACACCCCACTCCACACATTGGCCCGCTCCTTTCACGGCTTTTCTTGGGCATCAAAGGAAGGAAGCAGAAAGGATTGTTGGTGCAGAGATGGGGGGCGCAGTTGGAGTTACTCATGGGAAACACGAAGGAAATCTGTCCCTCCTCCAGCCTGCTGCGCGCTGACAGCTCCTCTCCTGGGTCTCCACCGCCGGCGGCTGCTTCCTTCTGGGGTCCCGGCCCGCAGCCCGAGCGCTGCCCCCACCGAGCAACTGCGGCAGGTGCGGATCTCCCCGGCCCACACCAGGTACCAGTGCTTTTCCGTTTCTGTAAGACTGGCGTCCTCCGCCGCCCTCTCCGCTCCTCTCCCTCTCTCGAGCAGTCTCCACGTGAACCTCTCCCCAGGTCCCTATGGGCTCTCTCCTTCCCAGAGTCTTGTCACTGAGACCAGCACCCCCAAACGTGAAACCCGGCGATCTCTCCAGTGGGGCACAGGCTCTGTGGGGGTTTCAGAGGGAAAAGCAATGTGCTGGCCTAAAGGAATAAATATAAGTGCAAAGTTTATCTGAGCCAAATTTGAGGACTACAACTCTGGAGAGACACAGATTCAAGCCGCCCTGCATATATCCTCTGATTATCAGCAGTTACAGGGGGGTTTTAAAGGAGAAGAGGTGGTTCTTCTTTCCCAAGAATTTACATTGGTTCATAAAAATAGCAGAAGCCATCGACTGGTTGTACATTTTTCTTTGTATCACAAATTCCAGGAACATGCAGATAATGGGTGAGGATAGATAATTTATCAGCTAGTCTGGAAACTACAGGGAAGGAAAGGAAAAAAAAAAAAAACAACTCAAAATGCCTTTAAACAGTTAGTCCCAGGTATGGAGTTAATGAAACTGAGGCCTCATTCTCATGTCTCTCTGGTGATAAATTTTGCATACCTCACATTCTTCAGACTGCCCTGGGCTACTTTTCTTTCTCAGATGTAACAGCTGTAGTCACAATTCATAAATTGGAAATGTAAGATTGTAATATTTCACAGAAATTCCATTTTGTTCTTAACAGCCTTTGCAAATTTAAATGTTGAGCATTTTCCAATGTGTTAATCAGATTAATCAAGACTATATTAATCAGATTGTCTCAAATAACATTTAGTTAACAGGATATAGTTCACTCATGAATTGAAAATACCATTGTCGAAAATGCATTTAATACAGCCAAACTACTGAACATCATAGCTTACCCTAGTCTACCTTGCGTTAGCCTACCCTAGTCTACCTTGCCTTAGCCTACCCTAGTCTACCTTGCGTTAGCCTACCCTAGTCTACCTTACGTTAGCCTATAGTCTGGCAAAATCATCTAATGCAAAGACCACTTTATAAAAAGGTGTTGCATATCTCCTGTAAATTACTGAACACAGTTTACTGCAGGGCAGAGCACCTTTTGTTTGGGAGCTGCGGCCACTGCTGCTGCCCAGCGTCACCGGAGACCATCACACCACATAGCACTGCCTGGGAAAAGATCAAAATTCAAAATTCAAAGTACGGTTTCTACTGAATGCATTTCGCTTTCGCACCATTGTAAAGTCGAAAAGTCAAACCACTGTAAGTCAGGGACATCTGTATAGGCACATGCAAACAATTAGCTTAATTATATGGCTTATCTGATGAAGGGACTGGTAAGGGAAGGCAGAGGTGAGGAGGTGTCCTTTGCAAAAAGGACAAGCAAATTAAATTTCACCAAAACGTGCATGAGTGACACAGATCATATTTATGTACTATGGAGAAATATGCAGAGCTGTGGGTTCTGAAGTCAGACTAACTGATTTCATCCCAGATCTACTACTTACTAGCTCTGTTATATGGGTCAGGTGCTTCCCCTCTCTGTGCCTCAGTTTCCTCGCCTGTAAAGTGGAGATTATAATTATATCCATGTCAGAGAGTTTTTTAGTAGATCAAACAGGATAATGCCTTTAGGTTCTTAGAACCACATGCAGCACACGGTAAATGTCCACAAAATGTTGGCTAGTTCTCATAGCCATTCCCGATGGTCAGTGGCATCGCACGGGCACGCTGTGCTACCAGGGTTACCCACAAGGCGCGTCTGCTGAGAGCACTGGGCTGCTGCACTCACGAGCAGGCGCGTCTTTCCCGGACAGTGCAGGCTGCGTCCTGTAGATTCCTGTTTATATGTACCAGGCAGGCCCTTCTGGCAACACAGGTTTCCCTCAGGCGGATCACAGTACGATTGATTAGTTTTTTTTGTTTTGACTTTAAAATTTTGTTCCCTTTTGAAAAAACAACTTTATTAAGGTATAATTTACATAAGATAAATTTCTTTCCTTCTAGCATACTATCCAGTGATTTTTAGTAAGTTTACGGAGTTCGTTCAACCAATGTCACGATCTAATTTTGGCACTTTTCTGTCACCAAAAGAAATTGGTGCCATCTGCATTCATTCCTGCTCCCCTCAGGCAAGCTCTGCAGTTTGCTGGGAGCTCCGGCTCCAGGCCGGCCGGCCCGGCCCTGTGGGGACCACAACCGACACTTTACACGCATCCCCTAAACTAACTCCTCAGCGAAAGCTGCTGAGCAGTCTTCCACAATGTGCAATTCCTGCAGACAGTAGAAAGTCATCTGTTTCCTTTTCTTTCTTTCTGATTTTAAAATGTGTTTTTTTTAATTGCAAAAGTAATAAATGCTCATTGTAAAATACATAAAAGCACAAAGAACCATAAGGAAGAAAATATAAATTGCCCATAATCAATCTTACCACTAGATGGAACTGTTAACATTTTTAAGTGAATCATATATGCTTTTAAAAAATAAAATAGGATTATATTATAGACACCTTTTTAGAATCTGTTTTTCTTTAGTATAAATACTATTTTAAAATTTTCCTGTTATTAGACATTTCTGTATAATTTTGTGTCTTCCTCCAATTTGTTCCATTATGAGCTCATCATTGGATATCTTTTCCCATTTTCTTCTATTATATATAATACTTTTGAACATCTCTGGAGATCAGTTTCAGCACACATCTCTGTCATTTGTTACACCACACTCTCTCAGGCTAAGTTTTCTAGTTTTAGTAAAGACAGGTTTGCATAGAACATTGTTTGCCTGTGGGATGTCTTTAGAACAGGTTGGGGCTCTTGGTCTGCAAAGCCTTGAGTCCCCTGACCACACTTTTTCTCTTCTGTCTCTTTTCTTACTCTGCGTGACGCCCTGTTTTTGGCCCTGTCCACTGGGGAATTCGCTCTTGCTCAGGCTGGTCTCAAACTTCTGAGCTCAGGCGATCCTCCCGTCTCTGCCTTCCAGAGTGAAAGTGTGTTTCTTTAGTCACCATATGGTTAATTGTGTCTTCTTTTTTGATCTACTCTGACAATCTCTGTTTTTAATAAAAGTGATTATGATATAGTTGTATTAATATACACCACATTTTTACTGTGGTTTATTTTGTTATACTTGTTCTTTGTTTCTATTTTTGTCTTCCACACTTTCTGCCTTTTGTGGTTTTATTAATAATCAAGCATTTTACATGATTCCACTTTTCTCCTTTCTTAGCATATCAATGTTACTTATTCTCTCTCTCTTCTTATTTTTTCAGAGGTTGCCCTAGAGTTTGAAATATACATTTACGACCAATCCAAGTCCACTTTCCAAATAACACTATACGACATCATGGGTACTGCAAGTACCTTATGATAACAAAATAATACTAATTTCTCCTTCCTGTCCCTTGTATCATTGCTGTCATTCATTTCACTTACTTATAGTAAGCTGTAATCATTGAATACATTTTTGCTATTATTATTGTGAACAAATTGTTATCTGTTAGATCAATTCAGGATAAGAAACATAAACATTTTACTTTAACCTACATTTATTTCTTCTCTAATGTTCTTCCTTCCCTTATGTAGATCTGAGTTTCAGACCTATATATATATAAATAATAATTTTCATTCTATCTAAATCTTTTAACATTTCTTAAAGTCAGGTCTACTGGCAACAAAGTCCCTCAATGTTTGCCCTTATTTCTCCTCTACTTTTGGAGGATAATTTCATAAGATACAGAGTTCTAGGCCAGTAGAGTTTTTTTTCTCTCAACACCTTAAATATTTCACTCCACTCCCTGCTTACCTGGTTTCTGAGGAGTAGGATATAATGCTTACCTTTGTGCCACATAGGTGAGGTGTCTTTTTCTTCTGTTTTCTTTCAAGATTTTTTTCTTCGTCTTTGGTTTTCTGAAGTTTAAATATGATATGCCTATGTGTAGTTTCTTGAGATTTTGTTTTGTTTTGTTTACTTTTATCATGCTTGGTGTTCTGTGAGCTTCCGGGATCTGTGTTTGGTGTACGATACTAATTTGGGGGAAATTCTCAGTCATCCTTGCTTCAAATATTTCTTCTGTTTGTTTCTTTTTCTTCTCTTCTGGTATTTCCATTATGCACATGTTACATCTTTTGTAGTTGTCCCAATATTTTTGGATATTCTGTTTCAATTTTTTTTTAGTGTTTTTTCTCTTTGCTTTTCAGGCTTGAAAGTTTCTATTGATATATCCTCAAGTTCAGATTCTTTCTCAGTCTTGTCCAGTCTATTAATGAGCCTATCAATGGCATTCTGCATTTCTGTTATAGCGTTTTTGACATTTAGTGTTTCTTTTTAATTCTATCTTATAATTCCCATCTTTCTGCTTATATTAGCCATTTGTTCTTGCATGTCGCCTACTTTTTCCATTTGATCCCTTAGCATATTAATCAGTTGTTTTAAAGCTACAGTCCAATAGTTCCAACATTCCTGTCATATCTAAGTATGGTTTTAGTGCTTGTTCTGTCTCTTCAAACTGTACTTTTTGCCCTTTTGCATGCCTTGTAATTTTTTGTTGAAAGCTGTACGGGATTCTTATACTGGTTTCTGCTGTGGTTCCAGGAGAGATTTCTGCTTTGGTAAGCTGTGATCCTCTGTGTTTGCCTGTCTGTCTCTCCAACTTAAGGGGCAGCAGTTCGCCTGAGACAATTTGTCTGCCAGATCTAAGAAGAGCTGTTGAATTTTCAGTTTGTTCTGCTTTTTATTTTTTGTTAGGAAAGAGCGGCAACTTTCAAGCTCCTTACATGCCAGACCAGAACCAAACTAGAAGTTCCTTTTGCCTATATTTCAATTGGATTGTCTTTTTATTGTTGATTGTGTTTTTTATACATTCTGGATACAAGTCCTTTGTCAGATATATGACTTGCAAGTATTTCCCCCCATTCTGTGGGTTGTATTTTCATTGCTTTTTTTTTTTCACAAAAGCACAAAAGCTTTTAATTTTGATGACGTTCAATTTATCTGTTTTTTTCTGTTGCTTATGCTTTGGTGTTGTATCCAAGAAACGATTGCCTAACCCAAGATCACAAAGATTTACTCCTATGTTTTATTCTAGGAGTTTTATAGTTTCTTAACATTTAGGTTTATAATTCATTTTAAGTTTTTATATAAGGATTGAGGTGGAATGTCCAGCTTTATTCTTTTACATGTGGATATTCAATTGTCCCACAATAATTTATTTATTGAAAAGGCTATGTTCCTCCCTTGAATTGTCTTGGTAACCTTGTCAGAAAATGAGTTGACCATAACTGAATTTTCTCTAAATAATTTTTAACTTTTTCTTTTTATTTTCATTTCCTATTATTTATGTTTTGCTTTTATATGACACAATAACTATTCAACACAGTACTTCTTTCATCTTCAGTTCTATTATTTTTTCCTCTTTCTTTTTCTTTCTTTTTTTTCAGACGGGGTCTCACTGTGTTGCCAGGCTGAAGTACAGTGGTGCAATCATAGCTCTTTGCAATCTCAAACTCCTAGGTTCCAGCAATCCTCTTGCATCAGCCTCCCAAATAGCTGGGATTACAGGTGTGTGCCACCACACCCAGCTAATTTTCTAATTTTTTGTAGAGATGGGGTCTCACTATCTTGCTCAGGCTGGCTATTATGTTTTTATTTAGATTGGAATAAAAAATGAGGAAAGACATTCTGGATGATTAAATGAGGAGTCAGAATGAACATAGGCTCAAAGCAAGAATGCATGGAAGCACAGAAGATTGTTTCAGAAAAAAAATGAGTTGGTACAGCTGGCTGAAGTTGAGAGAACTTTTATAGCATAGTGGTAGCATTGATGTATGATTTTTAAATGATGGAAAAGTATTAGAAGTAGATTGTGGATAACCATTATAAGTCTGGTCAAGGAGTTTATAATTTATCCTAAAAGTAGTGAGTCAACATTGTTAAAATGTCCATACTACCCAAAGTGATGTATAATTTCAACACAATTCCCATCAAAATAACATCATTTTTCATAGATCTAGAAAAAGCGATTCTAAACTTTACATGGAACCAAAAAAGAGCCCAAATAGCCAAAGCAATCTTAAGCACAAAAACAAATCTGAGGCTGGGCATGGCGGCTCACACTTGCAATCCTAGCACTCTGGGAGGCCAAGGCAGGAGGATCACTTGAGGTCAGGAGTTCAAGATCAGCTGGAGCAAAAGCAAGACCCTGTCTCTACTAAAAATAGAAAAATTAGCCAGACGTGGTGTGTACCTATAGTCCCAGCTATTTGGAAGGCTGAAGCAGAAGGATCACTATAGCCCAGGAATTTGAGGTTGCAGTGAACAATGATGATGCCACAGCACTCTACCCAGGGCAACAGAGCAAGACTCTGTCTCAAAAAAAAAAAAAAAAAAAAATCTGAAGGAATCACATTATCTGACTTCAAATAATACCACAAGACTATAGTAACCAAAGAGTATGGTTATAGTAGAAATATAGACACATACACCAATGGAACAGAATAGAAAACCCCAAAATGAAGCCATATAGCTACAACCAAATGATCTTTGACAAAGCAGACAAAAACATATACTGGATAAATGGCGCCCTGTTCAATAAATGGTGCAGGGAAAATTGGATGGCCATATGCAGAGGAATGAAACAGGATCTGTATCTCTTACCACATACAAAAATTAACTCAAGGTGGATTAAAGACTTAAATGTAAGGCTTGAGACCATAAAAATTCTAGAAGAAAATGTAGCAAAAGCTCTTCTGGACTTTGGCCTATGTGAGGAATTTATGACTAAGACCCCCAAAGCAAATACAGCAACAACAAAAATAAATAAATGGGACTTGATTAGACTAAAAAATTTCTGCACAGCAAAGGAAATAATCACCAGAGTAAATAGATAATTTACAGAGTGTGAGAAAATATTCACAAACTGTACATTTGTCAAAGGGCTAATATCCAGAATCTACAAAGAACTCAAACAAATCAGCAAGAAAAAAGCAAATAACCCCATTAAAAAGTAGGCAAAAAATATGAACAGATTTTCTTCAAAAGAGGATAGAAAAATGGTCAACAAACATATGAAAATATGCTTAACATTACCAGTCATTGGAATGCAAATTAAAACGAGTTACCATCTTACCCCTGTCAGAATGGTCATTATTAAAACATCACAAAACAATAGATGTTGGCATGGATGCAGTGAAAAGGGAATACTTATACACTGTTGTTGGGAATGTAAACTAGTACAACATCTATGGACAACAGCATGGAGATTCCTCAAAGAACTACAAGTAGACCTACCATTTGATCTAGCAATCCCACTACTGGGTATCTACCCAAAGGAAAAGAAGTCATTTTACAAAAAAGACACCTGTATGCAAATGTTTATTACAGCACAATTTGCAGTTGCAAAGATATGGAATCAACCTAAGTACCTGTCAACTGATGAACCAATAAAGAAAATATGGTATACATATACCATGGAATACACTTAGCCACAAAAAGGAATGAAATAATGTCATGTACAGCCACTTGAATGGAACTAAAGACCAGTATCCTAAGGGAAGTATTTCAGGAATGGAAAATCAAATACCACATGTTCTCACTGATAAGTGGCAGCTAAATGAGGGATATATATGGTCACAAGGCGGTGTAATAGATGTTGAAAACTAAGAAGGCCAGGGGACGGAGGGAGGAGGAATAAAAATGTATCTATCGGGTACAATGTACACTATTCTGGTGAGGGGTACACTAAAAACTCTGACTTAACATGATACAATTCATTCATGTAACAAAAACACCTATACCCCTTAAATCTATTGAAATTTCTAAAAATGAGGGGATAGTTATTAGTTGATATGGAGAAAAATGAGGTCTATAAAAACTACACTGTTAATAGAATTGATGATTAACAAGTCCCTATTACCTTTAAGAATTCAATTTTAAGGCTGGGCATGGTGGCTAATACCTGTAATTCTAGCACTTTGGGAGGCCAAGGCAAGAGGATTGCTTGAGACCAGGAGGTTGAATCGCATGAGGCCAGAAGGTTGAATCACATGAGACCAGCCTGAGTAAGAGCGAGACCCTGTCTCTACAAAAAACAGAAAAATCAGCCGGACATGGTGGCACATGTCTGTAGTCCCAGTCACTCGGGAAGCTGAGGCAGGAGGATCTCCAGCCCAGGAGGTTCAGTGAGCTATGGCTACACCACTGCACTCTAGCTGAGGCAACAGGGCAAGACCCTATTTCAAAAAGACAAAAAAAAAAAAATCAATTTTAGTGCATCAGCTACGGTGGAAGCTAAATGCAATTATACAGAAGATTAAATGATAAGAATATAAAAATAGCAAGTACTCAGGTAAAGAAGAGACACAGGTCCATAATTGGTGGTATTTAGATCAGAGTTGAGAAGTTGTATTTTTCCCCCAGATGGAAGAGACTTTGCACGTTTGTAAAGAGGAGAATACGCCATTGGGGAAACATGAGATTGGAGATAAGAGAGAGTGATAGAGCAGCAGGAAGGAAGAAAAAGAAGAGTCCTTGTTGAAGGGGGGGGGGACAATGGCGGGGGAGATAGTCCACAGCAGTCATGAGGAGGATGAAGCACACGCCCGCGGGGGAGAGGAAACTGACAGGAGATGAGCCGAGAGAGCTTTTCCTCCGGGACTGGAGGGAAGGGGGGAGTTGGCTGTGGGCGCGAGTGGAGAAGAGGGTCCCACCCCCGGGAGCTCGTGTGAGGGGCCCTCGCTCTTCTCGGCAGCAGCAGAATTCACTGTGGGAAGTTGCAGGGGCAGCGACTGATGAGTAGAGTGCTCAGGAGCCCCAGCAAGAGCTGCGCTGGGGGCTGGCTCGCAACAGGGCGTCGCTGTTCCCGCGACTTCCCCAGGAACGCTCTCCGGGAAAGGCCGGACGGAAGGGCGGCTGAGGTGTGGGCATTGGCTTGGCTCGGGCAAAAAGCCTGAGGTTAAAAGGATGAGGTGAAGTCAACGTTGAAGTGTGGGAAAGCATCTTTGGCGAATGATCTGTTTCAGCATTGTGAATCCCGACGCTTCAGTGAGAGGGAGACGGCCCCAGCTGCAGCTCAGAGGAGCCGCAGGAGCCTAAACCCCTCTGTGCCCCGTGCCCGCCGTCAACGCCACTGCAATACCGGGGTGAGCCCACGGTTCCTAAATGTTGCTTTGAACACGTGTGTGGAGAGCGGCAGGATTGACTGCTGAAGTTGGACGGCATCTGCCCGAGTTGGCACTGCTGACTGAAGTCGTGTGTGTGTGTGTGTGTGTGTGTGTGTGTGTGTGTGTGTGTGTGTGTGTGTGTGTGTGTGTGTGTGTGTGTGTGTGTGTTTAAATCGCGCCCTCTTCTGCCAGGAGGAGAAGTGAGAAGATTTCTTGTCCCAGGGTGATGGGAGAAGGCAGCCTTCCGTGGTGGACAGCACTGCTGAAAGGTAGCAGCGGTGGCTGGCTCGAGGACACTGAGAGGTTTTAGATGAAGCAGGTTAGAGAAATATTTTCTTTTGCAGGAATCAAGTCATGTTTGCTGGCTGGGAACAGACAGGTCTGTGGTGGGCATGCTGCACTGTATTCCTTTTTTTGCCCTATACATTGATATAGTAATCTCAGTAGTGACTATAACAGACAATGCCTATATATATATACACACACACACACACACACACAAACCTAGAATGGGTTTTTCTGCTTTGGAATGAGGGAGGAATGTAATTGTTTTTGCTGCATCCCAAACACCAAATGAGTGTTTCATCTCAGACACTTACGTCAGTGGCTGCAGCAGCCAGTCAGGACACAGTGGTGCCCAGGAATACATTTTCCCTCCACACACTCCCTTACTTACCAATAAAGGTCTCACTGGATAAGTTAAACCAAGAATGCGGAGTGTCATGGGGTTTATCTGTATTCATTGCTATATAACAATCCACTGAAAACTTAGTGGCTTAAAACAACAGTAATTCATTATTTATCATCACTTTAAAATTGGCTGGCTCAGCTGGGAGGCGGTTCTTCTCCATTTGGGATCAGCTGGGGTCACTCGTGTAGCTGTAGTCATCGAGAGCTGGGGCCGGTGGACCCAGATGGCTTCGCGTACAGGTCTAGTGGCTGGTGCTGGCTGCTGACCTCACACGGTCTCTCCAGAAGGGGCCTCAGACCTCTCCTCGTGGTGGCCCAGGCTCCCAAGGGTGTGAATGAAGTAAAGCTACAAAGCTTCTGAAGGCCTCACAGGACATCACTGACACGATGTCACAGCTATTGGTCAAAGCCAAGCATAAGGCCAGCCCAGAGTCAAGTGTGGGAGGGGACCTAACTGCCACTTACTTATTAATGAGAAAAATTGTGAAGATTCCATGGCCATTTTTAATCCTTCACTAAGGTATTAAAGGAACTCTATTTGCAAAATGCCTCGTAGAGGCAGGGCATGGTGGCTCATGCCTGTAATCCTAGCAATCTGGGAGGCCGAGGTGGGTGGATTGTTTGAGCTCTGGAGTTCGAGACCAGCCTGAGCAAGAGTGAGACCCTGTCTCTACCAAAAAAATAGAAAGAAATTAGCTGGACAACTAAAAAAAAAATATATATATATACATTAATATATATTATATAATATATAATTATTATTATATATTAATATAATTATTATATAATATAATATATTAATATATAATATTAATATATAATATATATTATATATATATGAATTAGCCAGATGTGGTGGTGCATGCCTATAATCCCAGCTACACGGGAGGCTGAGGCAGGAGGATTGCTTACGCCCAGGAGTTTGAGGTTGCTATGAGCTAGGCTGACACCACAGTACTCTACTTTAGCCTGGGCAGCAGGGTGAGACTCTGTCTCAAAAAAAAAAAAAAAAAAAAGCCTAGTAGAGTATCTAGCACAAAGCAAATATTTCAAAATGTTCTTTATTATTATTATTATTACATCTGAGCCTTTTTCTCCTAAATAAAAAACACTTTTTCTGCATAAGGAAGTGCATGAGTTTTTCTTAAAATGAATTGAAAATTAATCAAAATATGTAAGCCAAAAATAAAAAACAATTCATACAGGATTCATGGACCTAGTATTAAACCTGAATATACATGGTACATAAGAATTTGGGATGTTTCAGAGAAAATGTTTGGTTGAAACATGATAAATTTGGCAGACCTAGACTAAAAGAGAAAAACAAAAGAAAAATTTCAATGATATAAAATCTTAAGTGTCCCACTCACAACGTTTGAAGATTTAAAAAGTGTTAATCCTCTCCCTTTGTATTTTATCTGAATTTTGATCCTTGATTTTTGTTTTTGCCTATGCTGCTTTTATAGGAGTTAGCGAATAAAACCCCAGCACAATGTTCCCACTGGGAGACGCCAGCCCGGCTGAAGACAGCACTGAGGCAGTGTCGCCCCAATGCTCGGTATGTGCTTACAGGTTCATAATGCATGCAGGAAACTTTATATTCAAGAACTGTAGAAATTCAAGCTATTGAATACGCACCTGGGAGCTACAGCGAGTACCAACATTCCACTTCAGTGACTTAGCATTTTTTGTTGGGCAAAATAGAGCTCTTCCCAGGTCAGGTGAGCGAGAGTGCTGAGCCGTTTTCTCGATAGTAGTATGGGTTTTAAAGAGCCATTTGCCAACCTTAGTTCACTTTCTATTTGTTGCCCTTGCAGTAGAACCAACTAGGATTAGAAGGAACCCCTGAGCCAGGCGTGGTGGCTCACACTTGTAGTCCCAGCTACTTGGGAGGATCATTTAAGCCCAGGAATTTGAGACCAGCTTGGGAACTCAGGGATCCCCCATCTCAAAACAAATAAATAAATAAATGAAAGGAAACTCAGCGTTGAGAGAAGTGACCCAGATTTTGGCTCGAACCTGAGCCTTCCAGTTTAATGGCCTGAGAAGCCTCTTTAGGAATGATGGGCTCTGTAGGCAGGATGCTGTAGAAAACAAGAGTTTATTCCTTCAATATAGGATTTTAGACAGGAAAAGATACTCTGAGAAATAATTTATTGTTTTTGGTTTGTTTTCTGCCAACAACTATTCCCAAACAACACTCCACAAACACAACCATTTGCTTTGGTAAAGTATTCCAGTGAATAACGATTATTACAGCCTCCTGTGCACTGCCTTCCTGAACATTCTGAGCTCTCTGGAACCAGGATGAAGTGTTAAGTCTAGATGACCTGGCCGTCTTTCTGCTCTGAAAGAAATGTAGCATTATTCAAAACAAGCAAAGGTCATGACCTCCGGCAGCTGTCTGTCTCCAAGGTCACTCATAGAATTTTAGAGTTGAAAAGATCTTCAAGACTTCTGAGTCCAAGTGTAAGTGGCTCATTTTATAACAGGGAGTTTAAGAGACGTGTTTAAATAGTACGTCTTTCGGGAAAAGAATCTGAGATTTGACCTTCTGGTCTCTTTTCCACCGGGCCGTTGGGCCGTAGACATGTACAGCCCGTTTGGGAGAGAGACGACCGCCCAAAAAGACTCAGAGTCCAGAGGCTTGATGCAAAAGAGCAGGAGGTTTTATTTTTAGCGCAGCCCAGGGGTGGACAGCAAGCTAGGGGAGCTGCCGCGCCACTTTTAAGCTTGGGGGGTTTTTTATAAGCTAAAACCGCAGCTGGTGGTTAGGGAGTTTAGGGTGGGGAAATTTCACTGGTCTTGTCTTGTATAACTGGTTGCACTTAGTTCTGGGAACTTGTAACAGCTATAACAGCTATTTCTTGGAAGGGCGGAAGGGGTGTGGGGTCTTGGTTTTCTAAAAGCAAGTGTGGTTACAGAAGCAGAGAGCTGGTTAGGCTAGTTTTGGGTCTTACAGGGCCACTGTTGAGTTGGTTTAGTCAGGCAAAGAGAGCTTCCAGAGAGAACTGCTTCTGTTTTTGTGGTTGTTTGTTATCTTCCTTGTTTCAGGGTCCGCCAGCCTATTACATGTTCATCGATCTCATGACTTCCCACTTTTTTCCCCCCACAGCTGCCAGAATTATATGCATTTGTTGAGAATTTCAGTAAGAAGAGCAAGAAATTAAATCTCCTAAAAACATGTGGTATTTCACTTGATGAAGCACAGAAAATGCTTACTGAAAACCTTAACGCCATGTCCTTTGCCAGGGGCGCTGTCACGGGAAGAGATCCCCAGCGTGTTTTCATGTGCACGGTGGTTAAAGAGGAGGAGAAGCGGGCGGAGGCCATGGCGGAGCTCCTGCACCGCAGCCTGCAGGCGGGCTCGCAGTCGCCGGCGGAGGGAACCTCCAGCTCCGGGCAGCGGCTGTGGCAGTGCGGAATCCCCGCGCCTGCGCACACCTTTCCCCCGGAGATTCTTGAGAAGCACGCGAAGGCTGTGACCCGGTTGGCCAACCTGAAGAAGTTTCAGAGCACCAGAGTTTTATGCAGGCTAGGCCTTCTCAAGGTCAGCCTGGAAAAGTCCCCCTTCGAAGACAAAATTCCTAAATACCTCCTAGTTGACTCAGGTAATCTAAACAGATGAGGCCGTGTGGGAGAAAGGGAGTGGAAAGTTTACGGCAAATTTTACATCAGTTTCTACAGCAGAAATAGTCAAATGTTGACCCATGGAAATCTTGCAGTTCTGGGCTTCATAGCTGCTGCAGGAGTGGCGATACAGTGCACAACAGAGAACATGAAATTCCAGGCTCGAGTCCCAGAGTCGTTCTTGAAAAGGTGTATTATTTAGATACATCACTTAGACGCTCCTTTATGAAATGAGCCGTTTAGACTTGGACCCCAAACCACCCACAGCTCTTTGTTTCTTGTTACATGAAGTTAGCTGAGTATTATCTTGGCTTTGCTGCAATTAAGGGACTTTTTAAGAGATCTTTTTGTTCATGACCAAATTATCCTTTCCTTACTTCTATATCTGGGCTTTCAACAGAGGCCACAACCAATGGGAAGGAACTCTCATTTCTGGTCCTTTAATGGAGAGGGACCCATAAAAGGCCAAAGGCCACACAGGGAAAGTTAAAATAAATACATAATACATATGATGCTAACTTTTAACGAGAAGGGAGTATTTTATACTTCAGCTCTCCATATTACTTATGTAATAGAAGGGAGGTATTATTTGTCATTCTGAGGAGCTATAAAAATAGATTAAATCAACATTTTCACCCCTCTGAAGTAAGTTCTTGATTCAAGATAAGACCATTTTCACAGCAAATATGTTGACACCATCATTTTTATCTTGAAGGTAGTGGGAGAGACAGAAGGAACAGATTTAAAGGAACAGGTTGACTACTCTGAGCACATTTGGTCCAAAGAACCGAAAGAGCCTTTGGTGTAACTCCCGACATTGACATCTTGACAGAGCTTACTGCAGGTTTCAAATATGACTTTGATAGAGTTGTTTTTTGTGTGTTTTGGAGGATAGGCAGGGGTAGAAATTGGAGCAATTGTAGGACTGGCTTAGGTAATCTGCAAACTATACAAGTAAAGTCTGGGACCAGAGAGGAAAAAGCATGAAAAGCAAGAGAATCAATAAGAAGAACTAGTCAAAAACCTATTGAAGAAGAATTCTGGATGTTTGATAAGATCTTGAACATTTATGACTTTGCTGCCAATAGGGGCCGAATTGTCCTTTCTTCCTAATGCCTGTGTTGCCCGCTGTCTACCTAACTTCTGGGGGCCTTTCATGTGGAGTCTCTTCTCTGTCTACATGACCCTCATTTCCTGAGATTCTGCAGGGCAATTTCTGGGATAGGCATCCATATGAAGGATATTCAGTAATTCCTTAGGTTTAATTGATATTGCAACAATTCATCTTCTACTCTTCTACTCAGTCCAGAAGAACTTTAGTATTCCTTGTATGCCAAAGAATACGCACACCTTTTCCCCGGAGACATATCCCAAGCTCTGGGGGAGGAAAAGAGAGGAGGTGTTGCCATTTTGCTCTTCTCCTATCCTATGAACCTCTCTTGCTCAGGCTAAAATCCTGTACAATCATGTAGGTTAGGAGTGTGTTTTACCAAAAATAACAGAGAAACCAAATAGGGGTTGTTTTTCTTATATATTTAAAATTCTGAAGGTAGGAAGACAAGGGTGGAACAATGCTTTTTATTCATTTATTTAATGGGCCCATTGTGATTGTACATATTTGTGGGGTACAATTTGATGTTTCCGTATATATCTATGTTGTCCAATGATCAAATCAGGGTATTTAGCAGGGACCATCACCTTATGGGCTTATCATTTCTTTGTGGTGAGGATCTTCAAAAGCCGCCCTTCTAGCTATTTTATAATATACCATATCCTGTTAATCATCCTCACCCTACTGTGCAGTGGAACACCAGAGAACACCAGAACTTACTCCTCCTATCTAGTCGTACCTTTGTACCCATGGACCAACCTCTCCCCATCCTTCCCGCCTCCCTCTCCTCCCCAGTCTCTGATAACCATGGCTCTACTCTCTGTGCAACAATGCTCTCTGATGTCTCCCAGGACCCAGTCTTCACCATCATTTTGTGTGTGGCTTTTATCTTCACGTCTAACAGACATCTCCATCATCTGTAGGTGCTATGGCCACATTCCAGGCAGGAAGAGGTGGGATAGGACAGAGGGCCACGTTGGTATTTCTGTCCTCTTTTAATAGGGAAGAAATGGTTTTCCAGAACACCCCTCCTCAGATGACTTCTTTCTACACTTTGCTGGCCAGAATTGTGTCCAATCATCACTCCTTCCTGCAAGGAAGGCTGGCGAATTGAGTTCTTAGTGAGCCCTCGCTGTAGCAGAGGTAGGCAGAAGAGGATTGGAGTGGGTATGGAGGAAGCCAACCTATAGTGTCTAACACAGATCATGACATAAAGCTCTTTAGTTGCCGGGCGCGGTGGCTCACGCCTGTAATCCTAGCTCTCTGGGAGGCCGAGGCGGGCGGATTGCTCAAGGTCAGGAGTTCAAAACCAGCCTGAGCAAGAGCAAGACCCCGTCTCTACTATAAAAAAAAAAATAGAAAGAAACTAATTGGCCAACTGATATATATATAAAAATTAGCCGGGCATGGTGGCTCATGCCTGTAGTCCCAGCTACTCGGGAGGCTGAGACAGAAGGATCGCTCGAGCCCAGGAGTTTGAGGTTGCTGTGAGCTAGGCTGACGCCACGGCACTCACACTAGCCTGGGCAACAAAGCGAGACTCTGTCTCAAAAAAAAAAAAAAAAAGCTCTTTAGTTGTCAAAATCATCAACTCTGTGGCCTTCTCTTTCCAAATATCCCCTCCTTCTTTTTACCACCACTTCTTGCTATGCCAGGCCTGCAAAGATCTTGTCAAACTCCCTGAAACTTGGCAATTGGCCTTGGGGACAAACTGTTGAACAGCAACAGTCCCCAGCACCTGTCTTCTATTTCAGGTGTGTCCAGGATATATATAAAGACTCCCTACCAGGCAGACCCAGGGAGGCTGGCTGGGGCAGCGGCAGTGCCTGCTCAACCCCTGAAATGTCACAGGCAACCTACTGAAATGTCACCACCCAGGAAGGATGGTACAGTCGCCTACCAGAAATAGACCAGCCCTCTGCTTGTCCACTGTACCTGTTATTCTCCTATGCTCTTTATATTGATCTTGGCTCTGTAGTCCCTGGTTTTACACTCAAGCTGCTAACTCAGCCTTGCTTTTGTTGTTGTTTTTAGCTTTACAGTGTATTTAGTCATGAAAGGAGCTGAAGGGAAGGGAAAGGGGGATGTCTGCTGAGTGGGGGAACATGCCATTTATCTTGGCTTGCTTCTCCTTGGCTCACTGGTTCCTTGAAGGGATTGAAACTACTAATGACACTCCAAGCTGGTAGGCCCTGAAAGAGTATGGGAAACAGCCAAATTCTACCTGAGCCGCTGACCTTTTATACTCAGGGCTTACATTAGCATCTTGAAGCAAATGACACTAAAACAATCTATATACTTCTGGTCAATCTTCCTTGTTATTTTAACCACTTATTAGGGTCCTTCTGTCCTCCCTGTGCGGCTCAGTGCCCTGCAGGGCTCTCCATTTGCACATGCTGTTAGTATCCAAGCGCAGAGTGAGGCGCTCCACTACCTGCCGAGGCCCTGCAGGGTCCACTCAAGCCCAGTCTGCCAGACCCACCCACTTTCCTATTTAGGAGAGGGCTTCAGGTAACATCATAGGGTCTCCCTTTGTTTATAAAGCTTTAAAAACAGCTTTTTGTCAGAAAGAGAAGGAGATTCAAGTTAATCAGAAGTTTATTCTGTCCATGAAGCATCTCTGTGTAACGGGAGGTTGAATAATAACACCATGTGATTCTTTGAATATATGATTCTTTTTCAGAAAAACAATTCTTGGATATACAGGATCTGGAATGGAGATACTTTAAGGATCTTTTGCAAAGTGGAATCACACTAGGAGGCCTTCACTGCTAGACATAAAATGGACACTGAGAAGAGATTTGTGGAGAACCAGGGCATGCCTGATGTCATTTTCCCAACTATAGTTCATAAATCATTGGTTGTTTATCCTCAAATTGATTATCAAAAAGAAAGAACTAATTCTCTTAAATTGGATATGTTGTTTATTAAAATATTTTAGATGTATATTTTTGCGTTGGAGAGCATTGAATCTATACATTCTTTACTTTAAAAAGTAAAGAAGCTGAGTATCTGAACTGAGTCTATACAACACATGTGCAAGGTCCAAAATTAAATCATTAATATGGATTAAAAGATGCAAGTTAATCTGCCAATTAATGTAAGACTGGTTTGGACCTGTGAGACCCATTTGGACCAGAGCTGAAGCAAATATAGATCGTATGAAAAGAAAGGGTGCATATGAAAGAGAACTCCCAAGCAGGAATGGCTCTTTAAGAAATTTTAAGCACATGAGTGAGTCTATCATGATAAAAATATTTCATAAATTCAACAAATGAAAGAATTAACACCTGGGGATATAGAGATTAATCTGAGAACTTTAAAATAATTAATTAACTGCTCAAAGACGAAGGAAGGAAGCAACATCCATGAAACAAGAACAAGAAGATTTGGAAAGGAACAAATTGGAAATCTTGGAAGTAAAAAGTATAGTCACTGAGAATAATAACAACCCTCAATAAGTTATCCCAATGCTACACTGATATTTTTGAACAGAGAGGACTCATGAATTGGAATATAGCACTGAAAAGCTTCTAGATCGAAGCACAGTAAGATAGAGAAGGAAAAGCAATGGAGGGTAGAGTAAGAAGCTGAGAAATATATCCAGTAGAATTTGCAGAAGAAAATAAGCAGAATGAAAAAGATGCGATGTTTGAAAATAAAATGACTGCAAATTTTCCAGAAATGAAGTAACACCAAAGCTTGAATTGAAAAATCTCATTGTTACTAAACAAGATAGTAAAAATAAATTTCTACCTAGAAACACTGTAGCAAAACTATAAAGCATTAAACAAAAAACGAAAAATATAATCTACAAAAAAGAGATGAATTACATACAAAGAAATGACAAATTGACAGCATAACTCTCGTGAACAAGAGCTGTCAGAAGGTGATGGTGTTGTATATGCAAAATGCTGAGGGAAAACAACTGTCCATTTGGAATTCTGTAATTAGCTGAACTTTCTTTAAAGAGTAGAGGTGAAATAAATACATTTAAAAATACATATGTGCCCTGAATTGTTTACTATTCACAATCCTTTACTAAAATTCTAGTAAGGTATGTACTTTAGCAAGAACTCAGAGGAATGTAAGAAAGAATCGTGAGCAATTAAACTGTTAATAACATGTGTGTATAATTGTGTAGATATTAAAATATATTTCTGGATTCTATTTCCTAATATTTTATTTAGAAAATTTGCCGCTATATAAGTGAATTTATTTGGTCATTTCTATTTTTTGCATTATTTTTCAAAACCAGAATTTGTTTTGTTTTGTTTTTGAGACAGAGTCTCACTCTGTTGCCTGGGTAGAGTGCAGTGGTGTAATCATAGCTCATTGCAACCTCTGACTCTTGGGTTCAAGCAATCCTCCTGCCTCAGCCTCCCAAGTAGCTGGGACTCCAAGCACACACCATGACACCCAGCTACATTTTCTAATTTTAGTAGCAACAGGATCTTGCTCTTATTCAGGCTGTTCTTGAACTCTTGAGCTCAAGAGATCCTCCTGCCTCAGCCTCCCAGAATGCGAGGATTATAGGCATGAGCCACCGTACCCTACACCTTGATACTACCTTTGTATCCATATTCAAAATCCCCTTATTGTTTCAAAATTGTCTTTTTCTAGTTGACTTGTTTAAATCAGAATCCAAGCACTATCTAAAGATTGTATTTGGTTATTAGTTCTCTTAAGGTTCTTTGAGTCTAGAGTAGTTCCTCATTGGTTTTTATGCAATTGACCTACTAAAGAAATAGGTCCATTGTCCTGTAGAAGGTCCCACCTTCTGGATTTGTATCCTTATGGTGTTTTTAACTTATTCTTATATAGATTAAGTTAGAAATAAATCTATAGGAGCCAGGTGCAGTGGTGCATACCTTTAATCCTAATATTTGGGAGGCAGAGGCAGGAGGATTGCTTGAGTTCAATAACAGCTGCCAGACTATTGTCTCAAAAAATATATAAGTAAATGAATGAAGAGAGAGAAATCTACAAATTTATTTCTTATAAATTGGATGTTTGCCAAGGCTTGATTAGATTCAGGTTCACTGCTTAATGGAAAGACTATTTCATTAGGTGGTGCTGTGTACTTTAGGTCTGCAGTCCCCAGCCCCTAGCCTGCGGACTGGTACCGGTCCGTGGCCTGTTAGGAACAAGGCCACAGAGCTCCACCCCTCCCCCCTCATCTGTGGAAAAATTGTCTTCCATGAAACCAGCCCCTGGTGCCAAAAAGGATGGGGACTGCTGCTTTAGATTGCTTCACAGCAGAAGGCAAGTAATGTCTGGTTGTCCTTCTTTTAAGTTTCGAGCAGGTGGTAACAGTCTGATGCCTCTGTTTTATAAAGTCCCCCATCAACTTTTCATCTAGTGGCTTCCATCCATTGATGACTATGGTAGACATTGTCCAAGTCAAATACAATATAGAGACACATCTCTACATTTGAAATATTTTATTTGGGAAACAAGAATTGCAGTTCAGGGCATGCACACAGAAGAGGTGGTCTTCAGTATGTCTGAAGAACAAAGGAGAAGTTTGGAGGTTTTAGAAAAAGGAGAACTGGGAAGTACTGTCCTGAAAGAAAGTTCATTGGCACTGGTAAGGTTTTGAGGAGCTGACCAGCTCTGACTGGTGAGGGACCGTGGCGGGTAAAACTAGTCTGAGAGCCCAGCAGTTCGCTTCAGCAGCTGTTAGATAAAACAGGTTTCCGGTTATAGCAGGCAGCTTCAGCAGCCAGGCCTGCAGAGAATTACATTCTGGGAGCAACATTCTGTGGCCTATTCATTTAGATTTACTTATTCACCTTTTCTGTTGTTCTTCATTTCTTTCTGCATCTCCAAGTTTCTATCTGGCTTAATTTTCCTTAATAATGCCTGGAGGATAATCTTTCATGTTTCCTTTAGAGTGGGTATCCTGGCAACGAATTTTCTAATTTTTTGTTTGTCCAAAAATGTCTGTATTACACTTTCATGTTTGAAGAATATTTTTCCTGGATATATAATTCTACGTTGGAAGTTATTTTCCCCCTGCTCTTTGAAGATGCCATTCCATTGTTTCCTTCCATTTTTGTTTCTTTTCAGTAGTCAACAGTCAGTGTTGTTGTTTTAACTTTGAAAAGCAAATAGACAATCAACATTAAGAAGATGAGAAACCAATTTTTTAAAGTAGGCAATAGATTTGAGCAGACCTTTACCAAAGTTAAAAAGATACTACATTAGATATTATGAGAATTTCATAAAATTCGGTTTATACTGCAAGCCTTGCAGTCAGGCAACCTAGGTTGAAATCCTGGATCTTTAACCTTAGGCGAGCCACTTCAGCTCTCTTTATCTCAACATCTTCATCTGCGAAATGCAGATAATTGTAAATGTTGTTCTGAGGATTAAATAATTTAACACATTAGAAGAGTGCTTAGAAGAGTGCCCAGCACATAGTAAACACTTAAGGAATGTGAGATAGCTTTGCTGTTATTATCTTTATTACTATTATAGAATTAATAGTAGTGCTAGTAGTTGTATTGAGAAATGTCCTCTTGGTTTTAGCTTCCATAATACTTGGGACCAAATACAGGATGACATATGGCAATAGTGCAAGACTAGCTTTGTCTTCTTCTGGGTTATCATTATACCTGGATTATTTTAACCAATATTTTCTACAGTTCCCAAAATGATTATTTTTTTCCTATTCTGTGTTCTATGATTTAGGATTGTTCTTGGTTACAAGTGTGAGAATGACTGGATTCTAGCACCAAAACACATAAAGATTAGTTCATTGCAACCAACAAGATGTGCAGAGGTTGGCAGAACTGGGGAGTGCAGTAGGTCCATGATGCCATCAGTTTCCCAGACTCCTGTCTTTCTATTATCTCATTCTTCATTTGTTGTTTTCATTCTCATGGTTTCAAGATGGCTTCTATACCCAGACATTGCATCAGCATTCCAGGCACGAAGAATAGGAAAGCATGAAAAGCCACTTTCCAGAAATTTCCTTATTTTTTATTATTTATTTTTAATATATATATTTTTTGAGACAGAGTTTCACTCTAACCCCTGGGCTAGAGTGCTGTGGTGTCAGCCTAGCTCACAGCAACCTCAAACTCCTGGGCTCAAGTGATCCTCCTGCCTCAGCCTCCTGAGTAGCTGGGACTACAGGTGTGCACCATGACACATGGCTAATCTTTCTGTTTTTTAGTAGAGATGAGGGGTGGGGGGAGTCTCACTGTTCGTCAGGCTGGTTTTGAACTCCTGAGCTCAAGCAATCCTCCCACCTTGGCTTCCCAGAGTCTTAGGATTATAGGCATGAGCCACCACGCCCCACCAAAGTTTCCTTTTCTATCCTGAAAGGAAATTTCTTCTCATCAGCATTCTGGATACATGTTACTAACCAGAACTATGTGATGTGACCACTCCTCCCTGCAGTGGACTCTGTGGAATTAAGGGTTTTTAATTGGGTACAATGCAACCCCACACAAAATTGGGGTTCTGTGAGAGAGGAAAAAAATGGGGATGGATGCTTACAGGGAAGGTACCTGGCAGTGACTGCCACACAGGGATAACGTAAGCCTTCCTCAACTCCTGTGTTCAGCAACGTGGGATTTAAGTACCCAGGTTTCTGGTCCCTGAAGGAGACATCCCTGGGTCAGATTGGCTGAGACCTAAAGTCAGCAGAACGGGAGCACATTGCTTGTTCCCACAATTAGCAGGACGTGACTTGTTGACCAGCAGATAGAACTGTTCCTCTGGGCAAATGGACAAGGACCTGTGGTTTCGCATGTGAGCCAAGTTTGTCTGTTATCTGTGCGTGGTACTAGACGGTAGAAGAGAGAATGTAAACATCTTCTTCTCTTGTGCTATGCAACCAAGCCAGGCGTCTTGTTATCCACAAACGTTAAAGGACATCTCTTGTGCTATGTCTGGAGAAATGTTAAAGTGTCAAGAGTTAAAGGACATCTCTTGTGCTATTTCTGGAGAAACAGGTGCTGTTGGCCCGTGGGAAGTCACGTACCAGAAAGTAGCTGGGAAAATAGCTGGCATGAGAAAATAGCTGCAGGACACTTGCCCAATTAAATAGTATAAAAATAAAACGACTGGTACTTTAAGTGCTGCAGCCTTGAACCGTCTTTGTGTCTGTGTGCTTTTTTTTCTAGGACTGCAGCCAATTCTCTTGTGTCCATGTTTTATGTCTATGTCTTTATGTGTGTCATTCCCCATCCTGTAAGTGGGCCACTACAGTCTCTCCACACCCACTGGCCTCATCACATGCCCAGTGACCCTCAACCATCACCCTCTAGCTGCACCAGCTTCCTTCCAACCATGGAGCTTGGGCCCCTGCACTGAGCTCTCCTCTGCCAGGAACGCACCCCTAGAAGCTCGTGTGGCTGCTTCCCTCTTGCCCCTCACACCTCAGATGTTATTTCCCCATTTATTTCACACCTTATTCTCATTGTATTGGCTGAGCCACAAGTCATGCAGCAGTGTAGAGATTATATTATTCTGTTGCTTTCAGACATAATTGGGATCTGGGTCCTAATTCCAGGTCCTAACCATCTCTAAATTCAGAATCTAGATCAGAATCAGAAGAAGTCAACCATTGCTGCGGGGGTGGGGAGCTGCCAGGTAAAGGCAGAAGCCAGGCTTGGAGCTGACCACGGAGGGCTCATGTTCTGCAGCTCCCATCTGGATGCCTGAGGACCCTGCATGTAACTCAGGTGGCCCCTCAAAGTGGCTGGGGATGGCACAGGCCTGGGCTGGAGCTCAGGAGTTGGAGGGACGAGCACATCTGCACAGAGAGGACCTGAAAAGACGTCCTCCCATTTGCATCTCAGAATCCTGTGTCAGGCTCTTCATAAGGACAGGGACAGGGCCGGTTCCTTGGCCTCTGGTTGGCCTCATGAATAGCCCAGTAAAATTGTCCCCATCCGGAGACATTCCTGCCAGCTCTTCTTTTTGCCCCTCGGATTGGACGCTGGGCAGTTTCTTTAGACCAATCATGATTTTTCTTCCTCAACTCTTCAGATTCAAGAGATCTCCATTCTTTGGGGAAACTCTGGATCTCCTGGCCACTCCAAGGTTTAAATTAACTGATCTGATGGTTTTTCTTGTTTCTTGTTTTTTTTTTTTTTCAATTATTATTTTTTTTTATTTTAGTGTATTGTAGGGGTACAAGTGTTAAGGTTGCATATATTGCCACAGTCCCCCCTCCCCCATCGAGTAAGAGCTTCAAGTGTGTCCATCCCCCAAGCGTTGAACTTCTTACTCCTTGTGGTTGTATATACCCGTCCCTTCCTCCCCCCTCCCACCCTCCCGACACCCAATAAATGTTACTCCTATATGTCCGCTTAGGTGTTGATCTGTTAATACCAATTTGCTGGTGAGTACATGTGGTGCTTATTTTCCATTCTTGAGATACTTCACTTAGTAGAATGGGTTCTAGCTTTATCCAGGATATACAAGAGGTGCTATATCACCATTGTTTCTTAAAGCTGAGTAGTACTCCATGGTATACATATACCACATTTTATTAATCCACTCATGAATTGATGGGCACTTGGGTTGTTTCCACAGCTTTGCAATTGTGAATTGTGCTGCTATAAACATTGGAGTGCAGGTGTCTTTTTCATAAAGCGACTTTTGATCTTTTGAGTAGATACCCAGTAGTGGAATTGCTGGATCAAATGGTAGATCTACTTGTATCACTTTGAGGTATCTCCATATTGCTTTCCACAGAGGTTGAACTAGTTTGCAGTCCCACCAGCAGTGTAGGAGTGTTCCTCTCTCTCCACATCCATGCCAGCATTTGTTGTTTGGGGACTTTTTGATAAAGGCCATTCTCACTGGAGTTAAATGATATCTAATTGTGGTTTTGATTTGCATTTCCCTGATGATTAGAGATATTGAACATTTTTTCATATGCTTGTTGGCCATTATTCTGTCTTCTTTTGGGAAGTTTCTATTCATGTCCTTTGCCCATTTTTTGATAGGGTTGTTTGATTTTTTTCTTGCTGATTTTCCTGAGTTCTAAATAGATTCTAGTTATCAGCCCTTTATCGGATGTGTAGCTTGCAAAAATTTTCTCCCATTCTGTGGGTTGTCTGTTTGTTCTCTTGACAGTTGCTTTTGGTTGGGCAAAAGATTTTTAATTTCATTAGGTCCCATTTGTTTATTTTTGTTGCTGTTGTGATTGCCTTTGGGATCTTCTTCATAAATTCTTTGCCTAAGGTCAAAGTCCTTGCAGGTTAGATGTGTTTCCTGAAGGCAGCAGATACTTGGCTTATGTTTTGTTATCCATTCAGCCAGCCTATGTCTCTTGAGTGGGGAGTTCAAGCCATTCACATTTATTGAGATAACTGACAGGTGGGGAAGATTTCTGTTCATTATGTTGGGTTGAACTTTGTTGCTTTGTTTTCTCTCTTGAGCCATTGTAGTGTCTGAGCTTTGATCTTTAGCTTTGAGTAGATTTACATTCATGAGCATTTATTGTGCTGACCTGTGGCTAATATTGTTTAGAGTACTTCTTCAAGGGCTGGTCTTGTCTTGTTGAATTCCATCAGTCTTTGCTTATCTGAGAATGTCTTGATTTCTCCTTCATATACAAAACTTAGTTTTGCAGGGAATAAGATTCTAGGCTGAGCATTGTTCTGTTTCAGAAGAGTGAGAATGGGGGCTCAGTTTCTCCTTGCTTGTAAAGTCTCAGTAGAGAAGTCTGGTGTTATTCGAATTGGTTTTACCTTGTATGTTACTTGCTTCTTTCATCTTACAGCTCTTAGAAGGGCCTCTTTAGTTGATATTTTGGTCAGTCTCATGACTGCATGTCGTGACGTCTTCTTGTTTGCATTGAATCTCCCAGGGGTCCTTTGAGCTTCTTGAACTTATATATGGAGATTTTTAGCAAGGCCTGGGAAATTTTCCTCTATTATATCTTCAAATAGCTTGTCCAACCCTTGAGTGTTTTCTCTTCCCCTTTGGGTAACCCTATGATCCTAACATTAGGTTTCTTCACATAATCCCACATTTCTTATAGGCTTTGCTCTTTTCTCTTGTTTCTCTGCTCTATTTCTGTGGCTGATTTATTTAATTGGAAGGTGTTCAATCTCTGAGATATGGCGCCTGTCGCATGGCTCAGGTCTGTGCACAGGGAGGTATCCTGCAGGAGTTGGGAGCCTGGTGCCGTGTCTGCTACAGGCTTACTGCTCACTGGCGGTGGCCGTCTCTGGGCTGGTGTCTGCAGGTCTCTCCACCTGCTGGGGAGCCCACCAGCAGTCCGAGATGCAAGGGAGGGGAAAGTTAACTATATCACCTACCCTTCCTGTTGGTCTCCCTGTTTCTTATTTTTGTTTTTCCTTCTTTACCTCCTCAAGGTTTCTAGTAATTTTAGTCTGATGTCTCCCTTTCTCCATTTTGATTTCTGAGTTTTCTCCTGGGATTTTTTTCACTGCAGCTGCAGGGACTAATCCTGGGCTGGTAGAAAACTAGCACTTAACTCTGTCCTCCTGGAGTTCAGGAGAGTCTCGAGGTGCCCAGGTGTGGAAATGTGTTTGCTCCCCTCTGCTTCTGGCGGTCTCTACATCTCACACTCTAATGCCCCATCTCAGAGAGGACTTCATAGCCAGCTGGTCTCAAGAGGCCACCCAGTCACTCTCTAAGATACCATCTTATGTTAATTCTCTGTTTCATGTATATATGATTGTAGGATCATACAAATATCATATATGTCATATAGATTGTATGTGAATTTTATCTTTTTCACTATATAATATCAATTGGTCTTTCTCAACAAGAACATTGTCACTCTGTTTGGCATTGCATCTCAAGTGCCTAGGACACCTCTTCGCACATATAACCAATGATTAATGTCAGAATGAATAGTACTAGATATTTATAGAATGAGCTAAAGCATCTGTATGGAACTATACTTTTCCTTTCCTCTACACAACAGATTTTCTCTCCTCATACTCTTTTCCCCAGAAATTTACCACAGAAGATAAAATTTCTGCAGCCACTAAAGTGCCCCTAAACAGTATCTTGACCTAGTGGCAGACACAATGATGTGGGTACTCAATTCTATTCAGAGTGGTGAACAGATGGGTTTTCTTTGTTCTAAACCTTAAAGATAAAATAATACCTCTTCAAGAGCTCTCATTTAGCTCTGTGATCATTGCCACTACTTGAACTTTTCCCACTTGTGATAAATTGCCCCTAAATTTAATGCATCATGAAATTGAGAATCTGTTGTGCCAATATTGTTTCTAATTTCCCTCTAATTTGTATCTGTTTCTAGAATGGTAATAAAATTAAACCTAAATCATATGGGAAAAAAGACATTATGGGCTGCAGATACACATGCAGTTTCATTAAAAGATTATGTAACACAATCAAGATTCTGAGATAATCAAAATGTAACAATCTGCAAAATTTTAATGTTTGAATGATACAACCCTATGATGAAAACACGCAGGCATAATAGTTCTGAATTCATGTGGTTTCTTATGAAGAAACGATGATTAAAGGGTAAATGAACCAATTGAAAAGTAACTATTAGGATCAGGCCCCAAAACAAAACAAATAATCTAATTACTGTCATGTCTGAAAATAGAATTAAAAATTGTGATCTTGACAAAGAGATTTATCATGTCATTTGAAGCAGATGATGGTAATAAACCCTTTTGGTCACACTAATAAAGCATTTGGAACATACATGCATAGAAGACAGAAAGGAAAAGAGAAGGCAGAAAGACCTATTGTACTGAACGAAGTCTTAGGGCTTTTGAAACACAGAATCATCTCAGACATCTGTGGTTTGACTTATGATGTGTACTTTATTTAGATAACTCCCCCCAAATATAACAACACTAAGGTACATATGTAGTCCTATGTAACAGCATGTCCTCTTTGATGTGCCTTTGTGGTCTCTAAGTAATAGTGAGGATGAGGATTATTTGTTTAAAGTTTTACCATTTACAAAGCATAATCTCAGTTTATTATTTCACTTGAGATACTGTATTGAGATGGTTTTTCTGCCTATTCAAACAAATGCACTAGGAGATGAACACCATATTTTATTCACTTATATTCTTCCACTCATTGTTATGAGGAGAGGACCACCTCCACCAAGTGACTCTTTACAGAGCAAAAGAAAAATGTGCTCGCTCAATAACAAGAAAACAATTAAGCCTATTTAAAAATGGGCAAAGGACCTTAATAGACATTTCTCAAAAGAATGCATACAAATATATATTTTATATATCAACAGATAGATTTAAAAAATGCTCAACATCTCTAATCATCAGAGAAATGCAAATTAAATCCATAATGAACCATCACTTCATGCCTCTTAGGCTGGCTATTACAAAATAGATGAAAGATAACAAGTGCTGGTGAGGACATGGAGAAAAAGGAACCCTTGTACACTGTTGGTGGTATTGCAAATTAATATAGCCACTTTGGAAAATAGTATGGCAGTTCCTCAAAAAATTAAAAATAGAATTCCCATATCATCCAGCAATTCCTCTTCTGGATATATATCCAAAGGAATTGAAATCAATATGTCAAAGACATGTCTGCACTCCCATGCTCATTGTAGCATTATTTATAATATCCAAGATATGAAAATAATTCAAGTGTCCATCATCAGATGAATGGATTTTTAAAATGTGATATATATGTGCCTTTAAAATGCAGGAAATTCTGTCATTTGCAACAACATGGATGAATCTAGTGGATATTAAGCTAAGTGAAATAAGCCAGGCACAGAGAGACAAATACCTCATGATCTCACTTATATGTGGACTCTAAAAAAGTCAGACTCATAGAAGTAGATAGTAGAATGGTGGTTACCAGAGGCTAAGAGTGAGCGGTAGGCAGGGAAAGGAGAGATGTTGATCAAAGGGTACAATGTTTCAGTTAGGAGGAATAAATTCTGGAGATCTGTTGCACAATGTGGTGACTGTAGTTAATGTATATTTCAAAATAGTTAAGAGAGAGTTTTAAATGCTCTCACCACAAAGAAATGATAAATATTTGAGGTGATGAATATATTGATTAGCCTGATTTGATCATTATGCAATATATGCATTTGATGACACATCCACATTGTATCCCATAAATACATACAATTATTATTTGTCAATGAAAAACAAAATGAAACAAAAAAATCTGCTCCCAATTGAATTTTTGGCTTCTCCTAGACAGCAAAGACGTCAACAGATGCTCTTGCCTTAGAAACAAGGGCAAAAACTTAAATTCCATATTACCAAATAATTTGCTAAAGTCAATGATTTTATTTTTACTTTAAAAAAAAATTTACATATTCTAAATCATTAGAAATGGAAGTATAATTTAATACAGCTTTCTGGAAGGCAACTTGGCAAGATGTATCAAAATCTCTCAGAATGTACATACTCTGAAAATATCTCCTCAACAAGATGAAAATACACATATAAACACAGGAGACAGGCAACATATTAATACCATCTAAAATGGTGCTTAAATTATATAGAGAAAATAATTAATAAAACTATATTTTAAAAGTGGGAAGAGTAAAGGGACCTAACTGGAAGTGAGGTTTCTCCATTTTATTAGCAGATTATAATAAATTACATACGTACATTATAATACTTAGAGCAACTATTAAAAAAAATTATAAAGCACTAACTCAAACACACTCTGAATAAATTAAGATGGAATCCTACAAAGCATTCAAATAATCCATAGGAAGGTAAGAAAAAGAGGAATAACAAGCAGAGAAAATAAATGGAAAACATATAATAAAGTAATAGACTTAAGCTCTAATATATTATTGGGGCTTGGAAGTTGATACCCCAAAATATGGCACTTGACATGCTGAAATGAAAAATCTTCAAGGTCTCTCTGACCTTACCCTCCCTTCTGTCTCTCAATCCTCTGTCTCTCCCAAAGCCCGGAATAAAGTTCTCTGAAGTCCTCCTATATGCCTAAAATCCAGACCTGCTAAAGAAGAATACAATTTACCTCCAAATCCTTCCTTGAGTTTTCATTAACTGAACTCATATCGCAGAGAGAAAGACTTAAGTCTGTCAACACATATGTCATAAATATCAACACTTTTGTCACAAACCACTGTTTGCTCTATAGCCCCAACAGACTTTGTCCTAGGTCATTATATGTTCTTCAAACCCATTGAATTTCCCTAAAAATTATTTATTGCCCCCTAAAATCCATACATCCCCATCTTCCTTTCCCTTAAGAAGAAGTGTATATAAGCATCTGTACCCCATTGGGTGGTGGAATAATCACTCTGTGATTCCCCCCCAATGCATATTAATAAATTTGTATGCTTTTTTTCTTATCAATCTGCATTTTGTCAGCTGATTTTTAGTGAACCTTTGGAGGACAAAGGGGAAGTTTTCCTCTGACCCTATAATATCAATAATTACATTAAATGTAAATGATCTAAATATACCAAATAAAAGACAGATATAAGCTGAGTAGATTTTAAAAAATAATGATGCAACAGTGTGCTGTCTCTAAGAAACTCACTTCAAATACACTGGTAGGTAGAAAGTAAAAGGATGGAAAAAGATATATCATAAAACATTAATAAATAATAAAAGCAGGAGTGACTATATATGTTAATATCAGATAAAGTAGACTACAGGGCAAAGAAAACTAGAGACAAAGAGGGACATTACATATAATAAAAGAATAAATATATCAAGAAGTCATAACAATCCTAAGTATCTACACACCAAACAACACAGCCTCAAAATACACAAACTAAAATCCACAGAGCCGAAAAGAGACAGACAAATCCACAGTCTTTGCTGAGGACTTCAAAATCCTCACTTTCAGCGGTTGATAAAACTACTAGCTAGAAAATCACAAGGATATGTAAGAACTAAACAATGCCATCAATCAACAGAATCTAATTTACATATATAAAACACACACACATATATATACCCAATAACAGCAAAATATATATTTTTTCAAGTACCTACATAACATTCACTAAGATAGGCCATAAAACAAATGTCAAGAAATTGAAAAGAATAGAAATTATACAGAATATGTTCTAAGACCACAATGGGAATCAAATTAGAAATCAAAAATAGAAAGATAACAGGAAAAATCTCTAAACACTTTAAAGTTAACCAATCCATTTTTAATTAATTCGTGAGTCAAAAAGGAAGTCTCCAAAGAAATAATTGGGTAGGCCCCATTAATGAGTTTGAACCAGAATTCACTGTCAGTTATTACACTAAACCCTATATCTTAATCCATCATGAGTGGTGAGTTTTCAATGGAAAAATGGGAGATAGGAAGATTGAGTAAAAATAAGTACCCGTCTGCAGAGAGTACACTGAGGAGGCCATGGGTGAATGAATGTCAAAAGAAAAATTGTAAGAGTCTTATTAATTTTTCCTGGGATAATTTTTTTTACTGACACATTTTTTCAAGCAAGGAAAGAATGTGACACCTGATTTTTTTTCATTGAGGTAAAACTTATATAACATAAAATGAATCATTTTATACTGTACAGTTCAGTAGCATTTAATACAGTCACAATTTTTTTTGAGAGAGTCTTGCTCTGTTGCCCCAGGTAGAGTGCAATGGCATCATCACAGTTCACTGCAAACTCAAACTCCTGGGCTCATGCGATCCTCCTGTCTCAGCCTCCCGAGTAGCTGGGACTACAGGTATGCACCACCAGAGCCAGCTAATTTTTTCTGCTTTTGGTAGAGGGGTCTTACTCTTGCTCGGGCTGGTGTCAAACTCCTGACCTCAAGCTATCCTCCCACCTTGGCCTCCTAGAGTGCTAGGATTACAGGTGTGAGCCACTGTGCCTGGTCATTCACAATGTTGAGCAACCACGATCCCTAAAACATTTTCATCACCCCAAAAGAAAACCCCTTGTCCTTCTATCCTCTCACAACCACCAATATGCTTTCTGTTTCTGTGGATTTACCTATTCTGGATATTTCTTATAAATGGAATCATACACTAAGATACCTGATTTTGAAATGTGATAGCTTTTCTAAATATCATAAGTGAAAGATCAAAGAAGGGAAGATAGAACTAGAAATATAAATTTATATTTGTAAATGACCTAATTGTAGATATCTTCCCAGCTCCCATCAACTCACCTTTCTTTGTGAGATGGCCCCATGGGACACGGAAACCATATTTACACGTTGGAACTCTGATCCCTGGCCTCAGCTGATTGAGCAAAGGTTGGGCACCCAATTCACAACAGGCCAATCAGATTGTCCACACTAGACATTCAGTATTGCTATTCCAGTTCAGTACGTGTGAGTCTTTTGGCCAGTGGTGCAATAAATTCAGGAGCCATTTTCAACAAGTTGCACAGAGAAGAAATACACATTATTCATAGCAAGAGAGTAACATAGGAAGAGTCAGACAAGAAACCATCTAAATTGAGAAAATGACCAAGAGAATAGGAACTTGGTCTTCAATAGCTTTCTAGATTCTCAATCTCTACTTTCTCTGGCTATAGCCCTGCCTTTGTGCTCCATGAGACACACCTGAAACATTGTAAGAAAGTCTTCTGTTAGTGGTTTAAGCTAGATTGAGGTGGTAGCTATTATTTGCCGCAAGAGGAGTCTTAATTAAGACAATATCAAATAGGAGAAAAAATCAGAGCGCTGGGGATTAGAAAAAAATTCTAAAAAATTAAAAATTCTTTGAAAGGTTTAAGGAATGAAAGATTTTTTTACACTCTATTTTTGCACAAAATAAATTTAGGTATTTGAAATAGACACATTTTAATTGTTCATTTACATTCTTTACAGTAATATAGAAATATGGGAATGAATCTCAACAAATCAAAAACTAGTAATCACAAGACTAATAGAATGTCTGCCATTAATTTAAAAGAATTTTAATATTATTTTATAGATTTTTATATCTCCCTGACAAGTCATAAGTTTTGAAAAAAAAAGAATGTTTTTTAACATCCTTGAGCTTGCTATTTTAACGAATGCATGATGCTGTGAATACCTCTGCCGCAAACAAAAATTTATGTAACCTTAACATTTGAAGAAAGATTCTTAAAAAACTTACACACGTACAAAATGAATAATCTTAAACTTCAAAGTAGTGTCCCCAGCATGCTATTGCCCCCTAGGGGCTGACAATGAGAATACTAAGAACATGATTTGAGTTAGCACAGGTGTACAATGACAGTGACAGATGGAAGAAATACAGGCAAGCCAAGGGCAATGGGCATCGGACATGCCAGATCTAAAAGAATGATACATGCCATTCAGGCCAATTGTAAGAAAATTTACTTCCGTATATAGCAGGCTCCCCAGTGGATTTCTAGGAAAGGTTAGGTTTGTTTACTGGGTAACAATGAGATCGCCCTCTTGCACAGGTGTTTCACTGGAAAACTAAAGAAGTCCTCAATAAAAGCCAATATGATACTTGAGGGCATGTCTGTATTTCTTTCCATCTCATGTAAATCATGGGAAGAGAAGACCCAACTTATGAAAGCATGATTTGGAGGCCCCTGAGAAATGTGACTGAACAAGATGAAACATCTTGTGTGATACTTTAATTATGGGTATTGGATAGCTCCTCATTATTTCCCACTGCCATAAAATACTGTTTATGATAAGATGTCACTGTAACATTTACTTATGAAGCATAACTCTGGCTGCTGAATTTTATGGAATGAAGATTAGAAAAGAGAGTGCTACTGAAAAAGGCAGCAAGTAAATCACATATTAGAAGAGAAAGTTGACTTTTGCTGGGTAGCTCCTATGTGTTAAGCACTGGTTCCCAAATTTTGCTGCATGATAGAATCACTTGGGAATCTTTAAAAAGTGTTGATGCCTGGTTGCCATGTTTTGACTTCATTGCTTTAGTGTTCAATCTTGACATTGAGATTTTTAAAAGCCTCCAAGATCATTCTAATGTGCAGCAAAGTTTGAGAACCACCATGCCAGGACATTTTTATCCATTATCTCACTTAACCCACAGAGGAACGTGTTTTTACCAATGGGGTCATAGACGACAGCCAGAAAACTTGCCTAATTTTGAACTCCTGAGCTCAAGCGATCCTCCCTTCTCAGCCTCCCAAAGTGCTAGGATTACAGGCCTGAGCCACCGTGCCTGGACATGGGGCTCTTATATATTCGGAGAAATTAAAATGGGACACTCCCCTGGAGGAAGGAGCCACTGCACCTGGTATAATTTTGAATAGTGAAACAGACTATAAAATTTGATCCTGTAGCTGTATAATTCCAAAGCTTGAGTTCTTTAGACTCCCCCACATAGAATTCGTGGATTTTAAGAAAAATGTTCTCAATTTTCTATCTGCGAATAGCTAGTAGAGAACTTGAATTTATTTAGTGGAGGAAAAATACCATATAGATTGGACTATTTTAACATAAGGGTTGATTCTTGGTTAAGAGCAGACAATGAAACCTATTGTAAATTCCCAAGGATATGCAGGTCAGAGTGCATTACACCATGTTTCTGGGAGCCAAGGATACATAAAGAAATGTCAAAGTTCTCTTGTCCTTTTATGTGAACATTTCATGTTAAAAATTGCATTCAATTCAAAAGGTTATATAGAACATAAGGAACATACTTCATTAATTCTCAAGCTCAACATTTGTCAGAAACTTGTCTCACACTCATCTTTAAAAAAATCTCATATTACTTGATTTCAGAACATTTAGAAAACATACTGTGACATCATCAATAGTTATTCAAAATCAGAGTTACCATAATAGGTAAAATGAACTATAGAACAAAATAGCCCAAGCTAAGAAAATAAGTAAATGGGATTAAAAATGCAATCTAAGATTGGCCGAGTGCTGTGGCTCACACCTGTAATCCTAGCACTCTGGGAGGTTGAGGCAAGTGGATTGTTCAAGGTCAGGACTTGGAGACCAGCCTGAGCAAGAGCTAGGCCCCGACTCTACTATAAATAGAAAGAAACTAATTGGCCAACTAATATATATAGAAAAAATTAGCTGGGCATGGTGGCACATGCTTTAGTCCCAGCTACTCGGGAGGCTGAGGCAGCAGGATTGCTTGAGCCCAGGAGTTTGAGGTTGCTGTGAGTTAGGCTGATGCCGTGGCACTCTAGCCTGGGCAACAGAGTGAGAGTCTGTCTCAAAAAAAATAAAAATAAAAATAAATAAAACTTTCTGTAAAATTCAACAGAAATAGACACTTTTATGACATTATATACAGAAAAAATAAAATAGGGAGGAAAAGAGCTGTTCAGACCAAAATAAAGGAGAGAAGACAATGCAACGACAGTCCTGGCACAATGCCAGAGCAATATCTTCAGATGTCTTGATCCTCAGGGGGCTGTCTTTTCCCAGGAATGAGAAATTGACAAAGGAAGGTTGCATCTCCCACTCTTACTGTAGTACTCAATTCTCTTTGTTTAGACATATTGCTACACGTGTCTAACAATACTGCACATAGAGATTTATGGTTTGCTTTTTCCATATATGTCATTTTCGTGTTTCTGCCAAGTGTTCATATTTATCACATTTAATAACAAAAGTTTATTGTTTCATGTGGGTGTTAAAATTTTCTGAACCATTTTCTTACTGTTGGTTATGTAGGCTATGTCCAGTTTTTCAATGTCATGATGGCTCATGCCCTGTACTATCAGAACTTTGGGAGGCTCAGAAAGGAGGATTGCTTCAGGCCAAGGGTTTGAGACCAGCCTAAGCAACATAGTGAGACCCATTTCTACAAAAAATTCTTTTAATTAGCCAGACGTCCAAAATTGCAGCGGTATACAACAAATACAAGCCTACATATTTTTAACACAGAAACTTAACATATACACCAGATATTATAATAGGTCAGCTCTTATGAGCCCAAGTAAAATTAGTAAAAGGTTGCACAGATATTGTTTAAAGGGACTAGTGTTCTGGTGTGTATGTGTCCATTCATGTGGCCCCTACTTTGAGTGCCCATGTTTCATTGATCGGTGCTACTTACATTTGTTCTTTGTCAAGGTATAATTTTCAAAAATTAAACTCATGACTTTCATACAAATATAAAATGAAGATGTCATTGATTTATAAGAGTACCAGCATTTTGTTTGTTAGTGACGTTAAATTAGATTATTTACTTTTGCCAACTTTCTGCAAACCCAAGAGGAAAGGTTCCTGGATGCTGTGCTGGTTTTCCTAAAAAGGCATTTGGTTAATTTCAATGAGCTTCCCGGTCCCATCTTACTGATATAATTCCTCAAATCTTTGTCCTTAGTATATCAGGTATTGAGTTTTTCTTAGCATAAGGCACACTTTCACAGAAATTTTTCATGAGCTTACTGGTGTGGATAGGTCAAGCAGTGGAAAAAATGCTGCACCCCTCTTTAAGGCATTTCCTTTACAGGGTGCTTTAAGAAATCATTGCTAGTATTATAAACACCTTAATGTGTCCCCTGTTAACATGCCAAGGAAATGACAGTCCTAGAACAAAAAACGTTGTGGGTGAATTCTAGGGCACAAGAGATATGGGGAAGAGTAAAGGTCTTTTCTATATTTTTGTTAGGTAGACATGCTATTAAACAGCATTTGACACAAAGAATAAGTGGAATGTGTTATCTGGCCCATTAAAATGTGGCTTGGGAATTTATTCTTTTTAAATTAAAGAAGACAACACCTAATGAGTGTGATGTGCACCGTCTGAGGTATAGATACACTTGAAGCTCTGACTCGGGTGGGGCAAAGGCAATATATGTAACTTAAATATTTATACCCCCCTAATATGCTGACATAAAAAAAAGGAAAAAAATCAAGGAAGACAGCTGGGGATATTTTATCGAAAAGGTGCCATTTAACAAAATACCTTTGGAAATTCAAACTCAGAAAAAATAATAACACCCACTGGCTAATATTTTGTACATATTTTTTGGAAAGGACATTTTTTTTTCAAAGTATTATGGGGGTACAAATGTTTTGGGTTACATGGATTGCTTTTGGATTGCTTGAGTCAGGGTTAAAAGTGTACTTGTCACCCAGATAGTATTCATTGTACCCATTAGGTGAGATATTTCTTTTTTAACAGCTTTTTTGAAGTATAGTTGACATGAAATATACTGCACATATTTTAAGTGTACAATTTAATAAGTTTCTAAACATGTATACACCATGAGAACATTATCACAATCAAGATAACGACTATATCCATCTCCACCAAAGACTTTTTATCTATCACTTTGTAATCTTTCCCTCCCACCCCCCTTTACTCTCCCCATCAATGGACCATCACTGATCAACTTTTATCACTTTAGTTTGCAATGCATATAGAATTTTATATAATCATTACAGTATGTAGTACTTTTTGCCTGGTTTCTCTTGCATACTTATTTTGTTATCACACCTATAATGCATTGCTTTTTATTGTGGAATTACTATTCTGCATAGAAATACCACAATTTTTTTACACTTTTACCTCTCTATAGACCCTTAGATTGTTCTGTACAGTCTGGGGCTATCACAAATAAACACTTGCATCCATAGGTATTTTTAATTTTAGCTCTTCTAACAGTGCGTAGCAGAATTCCACTGTGCACTTGGTTTGCGTTTCCCTAATGACCGTGAGGGAGGCATCTTTTCATGCGCTGATCTGCCTTCCACTTGTCTTCTTTGGTGGAGATTTTTGGCAACTTTTTAAAGAGTTGGGTTGTTTGATTTATATTATTGGGTTTTCAGAGCACTCTATGTATTCTATTGTTATTGCAAGTGTTTTCTCCAGGCTGTGGCTACAATTTTTATTCTCTCAACTGTGAATGTTGCTTTATGTATAGTGATTTTGGAGTCGTATCTAAGAAATATTTGCCTAATCCAAGGTCATAAAGATGTTCTATGTTTTCGTCTAGAAATCATGTAGGTTTAGGTTTTGAAATTGGGCCTATCAACTATGCTGAAGTAACTCTCCTAAGATGTGTCAGGAGCAGCGCCTCTGAGCGCCCGAAGAGGCCCCGAGCGCGCGTGCGCGGGGCGGGCGGGTGCGCGCGCACCTCCGCTTCGCCTTCCCCTACCTCTCAGCAACCGGCTGAGGCATCATGGCGGCAGCACTTTGGCGGTGTTCTGCTTGAACCCCCGCCTGGGCCGGGCACCCACCTCACCCTTGACGTGGACGGCTTTCTTCTGGGTGAGTAATCTGCGTCTGCCTCGCGCGAGGACTGTCCTGGACGGGCGTGGGGTCGGTGCCTTGGCGGGGTCCATCAGGCCGGGGGGCCTCAGCGGGGGACCGTCGGGCACTCGCTTCCAGTGGGCAGGCCGCGCGTGGGAATGGAACACGCGGGGCTCGGTCTCCGGGAACCGCCGGGCGGGCGCGCAGCTCTGGGTCCTCGCCGCAGAGGGCGGCGCAGCGGGACCCCTCTCCTTCTGGTCACCCACCCGGGCGGCCTTGAGCGGTGCCCAGCCTCGGTTTTCCGTCTGCAAAATACTTGCCCGCTTGCTGCATGGTTGCTGCTGCGTGCGCCCCTTAATTTTAGAGGGTCTCAACCTGGAGATGTTGACCCCTGCGGTTATCTGGGCAAGTCTGGGTACATTGATTTTAAAATGTCAAAACAGCCTTGCACTCTCAAGTAAAATTTAGTTACGATATATTATCCTTTTCATGTATTGTTGAATTACTTTGCCAAATTTTGTTTAGAATTTTTGCATCAAGGATAATTAGGGATCTTAGTTTGTTGTATTCCTTTCCTGTAATGCCTTTTTCTGGTTTTGTTATGACAAGAATACTTCACTGATTAAATGAGTTGGTAAGTATTCCCTCTCCTTCAACTTTCTGAAGGAGTTTGTGTAGAATTGGTATCACATCTTCCTTTAATGATTGGTAGAATTCAGTCTTGTAATGATTTGAGATTGGATTTTTGTGTGTGGAAAGGTTTTTAACTATAATTTCGATTTCTTTCATAGATAATGCTAGGTCTCTCTGGAAAGTATCCAGCCATTATTATATAAAGAGAACCTGCTCAACATCGCTGTAACCTGGCAGCCAAGGAGAGTGGACTGGAATGTGTATGCTTGAACAATGACGGCTTCACTGTACTCATCAGTGGGACGCTAGAGATTGTTGTTGAGCGTGTGAACTGTGTGGCGGTTGCATTCAAAATGACTGAACGAGTAGAGCAACGAATCTGCATCAAATTTTGCGTTAAGCTTCAACATTCCTCTGCAGAAACTATTCGGATGATTCAGAAGGCTTTCGGGGTCAATGCAATGAGTGCAGCACAAATAAAAGTGTGGCACAAACGCTTCAAAGATGGTCGAGAATCTGTTGAAAGTGATCCACGTTCTGGAAGGCCTGCAACAAGCAGAACAGCTGAGAATGTTGAACGTGTTCGGGCTGCAATCAACAAAGATCAGCGACTGACAGTACGAGAACTAGAAGCTGATCTGGGGATTCCAAAAACTACTGTGTCAGAGATTTTGACGCAGGATCTTGGCATGAAACATGTTGTGGCAAAATGCGTTCCACAGCTTCTACTACCAGAGCAGAAGGAACATTGTGCTTCATTTGCTAAGGACTTGCTTCAGACTGCTACTAATGAACCAGATTTACTCAAGAAGGTCATAACCAGGGATGGATCATGGGTCTATGGCTATGATCCGAAAACGAAGACCCAGTTGTCTCAATGGAAGTCACCTGGTCCTCCACGCCGCAAAAAGGCACGACAAGGTGACAGCAAGATTAAGACCATGTTAACTGGGTTTTTTGACTGGGAAGGTGTTGCCCATCACAAGTACGCTCCTCCAGGCCAAACAATTAACAAGGAGTACTACCTCAATGTTCTTCGTCGGTTGAGAGATGCAATGCCACGAAAACAGCCACAGCTGTGTGCCACTGGTGATTGGCAGCTTCATCACAGCAACACGCCTGCCCATATATCACATCTTGTGCAGAGTTTTTTGGTGAAACATGAAGTCACCCAGGTGACTCAGTCTGCCTACAGCCCAGATTTGGTGCCCTGTGACTTCTGGCTTTTCCCAAAACTAAAATCACCTTTGAAAGGGAAGAGATTTCAGACTGCTGACGAGATTCAGGAAAATACAACGAGGCAGCTGACGACGATTCCAACACAGGATTTTGTAGAGTGACAACGATTCCAACACAGGATTTTGCAGAGTGAACAGTGGAAGAGAGGCTGGGAGAACCGTGTGAGGTACCAAGGTGCCTACTTTGAAGGGGACTGAGGTGTCATTGTCCCATGTACAATGTTGCTTGTATCTTCAGTAAATGTCTCCATTTTTCACATTACATGGTTGGATACTTTCTGGACAGACCAAGTAAGGCTACTGAGCCTGTCTGTTCTTAAGTAAATTTCGGCATCTTTCAAGGAATTTGTTATCTTGTTTGTCAAATTTATTGGCATAAAGTTATTCATATTTCCTAACTTTATTCTTAATACTGGTAGAATATGTAATGATATAATTTCTCATTCCTATTCTGATAATTTGTGTTTGTTTGCAAGTTTTCCTAATCATTCTGGCTAAAGGTTTATCAAGGGTTTTTTTTTTTATTGTTGTTTTTTAATCAAGGTTATTGTGTTTCTCCAAGAACCAGCTTTTTGATTTTATAAATTTCCCTCGATTTTTTTTGTTTTTTATTTAATTGATTTCTACTCTGAAAATTATAATCTACAGAAAGGAAATTGTAATTTCCTTTCTGTAGATTAACTTGTTTTTCATTTGTTCTTCTTTTTGTATTGTCATAATGTAAAAACTGAGAACACTGATTAGAGTGCTTCTTTCCAAACAGATGCATATAGTACTATAAATTTCCCACTAAGTACTATGTTGGTGGCATCTCAAAAATTTTAATATGGTATGTTTTTCATTCAGTTCAAAATGATTTTTAATTTCTCTATTAATTTTTGTTTTTTAACTGATGGATTATTTAGATGTCAATTATTTAGTTTCAAATATTTGGAGATTTTCTAGAGATCTTTCTGTTACTGATTTAAAAATAATTAATAGAGTATTCCAAGTAAAGTTTTAGATATACAGAGTAGTTGGGCAGGTAATACATACAGTTACATATACCTCCACCATACCTATCTCTCTACTCCCATACATAATTAACCCCGAATTATTAACATCTTGCATTAGTGTTGTACATTTGTCACAATTTATGACCAAATATTGACACTATATTATTAACTATATGCAATAGTTTTCATTAAGGTTCACTCTTTGAGTTATACTCATGTGGGTTTTGACAATGCATAATAACATGTATCCACCATTATAGTTTCATACAGGATAGTTTCATCATCCTAAAATCTGTGCCTCACCTGTTCATCCCTCTCCTTCCCCCTCAGTCCCTGGTAATGTCCATGTTTGTTACTGTCTCTACAGATTTAACATTTCCAAAATTTCACATGATTGGAACCATATGTTATGTAGCCTTTCCAGACTGAGGTCTTTCATTTAGCAATATATTTAATACATTTAATATTCTTCCATGTCTTTTTATGGCTTGATAACTCATTACTTTTTATTGCTGAATAATACTTTATTTGGATGTAAAGAGTGGTGTTTATGCATTAAATGGTTGAAGGACATCTAGTTTGTTCCCATTTGGGAGTGATTATTATGAATAAAGCTACTATGAATATTTGTGTGTAGGTTTTTGTGTGGACGTAAGTTTCCAGCTCATTTAGATAAATACCTAGGAGTACAATTGCTGTATTGTATGGTGAAACTGTATTTAGCCTTGTAAGAATTGTCCAAACTGTCTTCCAAAGTGATTGTACCATTTTGCCTTCCCCCTACAAATGAATAATAGTTTGTTTTCCTTCAAATCCTCACTGGTATTTGGTATTGTCATTTTTTGAAAAAAATTTAGCTATTCTTTTTTTTTTCTTTTCTTTTTTTGAGACAGAGTCTCACTATGTTGCCTGGGCTAGACTTCCATGGCATCAGCCTAACTCACAGCACCCTCAAGCTCCCAGGCTCAAGCAGTCCTTCTGCCTCAGCCTCCTGAGTAGCTGGGACTACAGGCATGTACCACCATGCCCGGCTAATTTTTTCTATGTATTTTTAGTTTGCCAATTAATTTCTTTCTGTTTTGAGTAGAGACTGGGTCTCACTCTTGCTCAGGCTGGTTTCGAACTCCTGACCTTGAGCTATCTGCCCGCCTTGGCCTCCCAGAGTGCTAGGATTACAGGCATGAGCCAACGTGCCCAGTCTAAAATTTAGCCATTCTAATAGATGTGTAGTGATATCTCTGTAGTTACTTAATGACATATGATGTTGAATATCTTTTCATAAGCTTTTTTCTATCTGTATATCATTTTTGATGAGGTGTTTTTCAGATTTTTTGCTCATTTACGAACAGGATTTTTTAAAAAAATTGTTGAGTTTTAAGAGTTCTTTTTATATTTTGGCTCCATGTCCTTAATATATGTGTTTTGCAAATATTTTCTCCCATCTGTGGCTTCTTTCTCCATTCTCTTAATATTTTCTTTCTCAGAGCAAAGGTTTTAAATTTTAACAAAGACCTACGGTACCAGTTTTTTCTTTCATATATTGTGCTTCGGTATTGTATCTAAAAAGTCGTTCCAAAACCCAAGGTTACCTAGATATCTTCTATGTTATTTTGTAGCAGTTTTATGTTTTGTTTAAATTTAGGCCTAAAAAGTTGAACTTACTAAAGTAGAGAGTAGAATGATGATTACCAGAAGGCTGTATTGGGGGGCGAATGGGTAGTTGTTGGTCACAGGTACAAAGTTTTAGGTAGACAGTAGGAATAGGTTTTGAAATCTGTTAGCAGAGTGACTATAGTCAATGTGTATTTCAAAATAACTAAGTAAACTTCAAATGTCTCACTACAAAAATGATAGGTAATTGAGGTGATGGATATGTTATTGAGCTTGATTTAATCATTCCACGTTGTATATGTAAATCAAAACATGACACTGTACCCTATAAATGTATGTAATTATGGTTTGTCAATTAAAAATAACTATAAAATTAGGTCTAAGATTCATTTTGAATTAATTTTTGAGGAACAAGGACTGTCTCAATTCTTTTGTTTGTTTTTGGTATATCGATGTCCAGTAGTTCCATCACTGTTTTTGAAAAGGCTGTCATTCCCCCATTGAATTGCCTTGGCCTTTTTCTAAAACATCAATTTACTATGTGTGTTTTGATTTGTGAGTTCTCTATTCTATTCCATTGATCAATCTGCAAGTTCTCTAACTTTGTTCTTCCCCTCCAATATTGTTGGCTATTCTATCTAGGTCTTTTATCTTTCCATATAAACTTCAGAATTAGTTTGTTAATTTCCATAAAATAACTTGCTTGTGTTTTGACTGGAATTGTTTTTAATTTATAGATTTAAGTAAGAGCATTGGCATCTTAGCATTAAGTCTTATCTATGAATATGAGAAATCATTTCTTTATTTCAACAAAGTTTTGTAGTTGTCTTCATATAGATCCTGCCTATAGTTTATTATGTCTTAAGTATTTGATATTCTTGATAACAAATATAACTTGCTAATGTAAATGGTATTGTGTTTTTAATTCCAAATTCCAATTGTTCATTGCTGGTATATAAGAAAGCAATTAATTTTATATATTTACCTTATATCATGCAAACTTGTTATAATCCAGAGGTTTTTTGGTTGGTTCTTTGGGATTTTCTACATAGAAAATCAAGTTATCTGTTAGCAAAGATATATACCTATATATACACCAATCTATATACCTTTTCTTTCCTTTTTATGTCCTGTAGCATTAGTTAGAATTCCAATATGATGGTTAGGAGCTGTGCTCCTGATCTTAGGGGTAAAGCATCCAGTTTTTCACATTATGTATGTTACTATGTATAGAGGTTTTTTTTGTAGATATTCTTTATCAATTTGAGAAATTTCCATTGTATTCCTGGTTTGCTGAGAGTTTTATTCACACATGAGTATCAGATTCTGTCAGTGCTTTTCCTAAATCTATTAAGATAATCAAATGATTTTTCTTCTTTAGCCTGTCTGTGTGATGGATTACTTTATTTTAAATGTTGAACCGAATTTGCATACCTGGAATAAATCCCACTTGGTCTTGGTGTAGAATTCATATTATGTATTGCTAGATTCAGTTTGCTAATATTTCGTTAAGAAGTTTTGCATCTATGTTCATGAGAGGTATTGGTCTATACATTTTCTTTCTTTTAATGTCTTTATGTGGCTTGGCTATTAGGACCTCATAGAATGTGTTGAAAAATGTTCCCTATGCTTCTATTTTCTGGAAAAGATTGTAAATAATTAATATGGTTTCTTCTTTAAATGTTTGGTAGAATTCACCTGTGAAATTATCTGGCCCTAGTGCTTTCTTTCTTGGATGATTGTTAATTATTCATACATTACTATACCAGATATAGACCTATTCAGGTTATCCATTTCTCTTTTTAGAATAAATGTGTCTCCTCGAAATTCATGTCCTGAAAACTAATCCCCAATGTGATGGTATTTGGAGGTGCTTGTGGGAGATACTATGTCATGAAGATGGACCTCTCATGAATGAGATTAGTGCTTTTATCAGAGGCCCTTAACTCCTTCTGCCATGTGAGAATACAAGAGAAGACACCTTTCTATGAACCAGGAAGCAGATCCTCACCAGACACCAAATCTGCTGGCACCTCGAATTAATCTTGGACTTCAGCCTCTAGAACTGTGAGAAATAAATTTCTGTGTTTATGAGATACAATACCTGGTTTATCGTATTTTTTCTTTTTTTTAAATTTCAAAATATTAATATTTTTGTTATATGGATACCTTTTATAATGCTTAAGTCAGGGCTTTCAGTGTGCCCATAACCCAAATAGTGTTCATTGTATCTGATAAGTAGGTTTTTACTCTTCCCCTCCTTTTAAGTAAAAATGGGAAGAAGGTAAAGCTGCAAGATGGGAAATATTTACACCCATTCTCCCTAATACTTTTCAGAGTACATGCCCTGTGCTGGTTACAAGCTGCTACAGGAGGCTCCTGTGTTGGGGGTCCTCATTTTTCACCCTCTGCAGATGCATCTCTTAGTCACATGACTCCTCAGGTCTTTCTATTGAAGAGGCATTGTCTGCTTCCCTTGACCCTCTACTCTTGAGTCAATGGCATGCCAGCTAATGTGACACATGAGAAGGCTAAGGACAGACTTGGGGGGTTTTGTGCTACTGTTGTGAGCATGTGCATGGGCTCTGGCTGGAGGATGAGGTGGGAGCTTAATCATCCCAGATGGGGCTATCCTGGACCAGCCAACAGCAGCTTCCCTGGACAGGTGAGTGACCCAGGTGAGACTGCTGAGGTGGAGCAGGGCCCTGTAGGCCTGTGAGCTCAGGTGTTGTTGCAGGTGATGGGGGCTGTGTGGTCGCAAAGCATCATTGTAGTGGGAGAGTACAAATGGGTACAGCTACCCATAGCTTTTAATGATCATTTGTCAGTAAAATTTCTATGTTAGAATAGTTGTAGCAAATTAGATGTCAATAGATTCAATATATTTCTAGAGTTTCTGTATTCCTTTAAAAAATAGCTTTGAGATATAATTCACCTATTTAAATTGTACAATTCAATGATTTTTGGTGTATTTATAAAGTTGTACATTCAACACAATCCGTATGAGAACAATTTTTTTTTTTACTCCAAAAAGAAATTTCATCCCACTCAGACATAATCCTCCAACTTTCCAACCCCTCTGGCTCTAGGCAACCACTAATATACTTTCTATCTCTATAGATTTGTCCTTTCTGGACATTTCATGAAAATGGAATCATGTAGGCTCTGATCCTTTATGACCAGCTATTAAATACTTTCACTTCGTATGTTTTCAAGGTTCATCTGTATTGTAATTTGTGTCAGTATTTCCTTCATTTTGTAACTCAGTCAGTAGTTTAGTAATTAACATTAATCTAAATTAAGATCTGTGTATATACTAAAGTTATAACTTTTATAGCTATAAGGCCATTTTTCAGTTTTATATAGTGGTAAAATATACATAACGTAAAATTTACTATTTTAAACATTTTTAGGTGTACATTTAGTAACATTAAGTACATTCACATTGTTGTGAAACCCTCACTGCTATGCATTCCCCAAATCTATTGATCATCCCAAATATATACTCTACCTATTAAACAGTAACTTCCATCCTTCCTCCTGATGAGGCCCTGGCAACCACTGTTCTACTTTCTGTTTACATAAATTTGCCTGTTCTAGATACCTGATCTAAGTGGAATCACATCATATTTTATTTTTTCTTTATTTCTTTTTTTTTTTTTTTTTTTTTTTTTTTTTTTTTTTTTTTTGAGACAGAGTCTCGCTTTGTTGCCCAGGCTAGAGTGAGTGCCGTGGCGTCAGCCTAGCTCACAGCAACCTCAAACTCCTGGGCTCGAGTGATCCTTCTGCCTCAGCCTCCCGGGTAGCTGGGACTACAGGCATGCGCCACCATGCCCGGCTAATTTTTTATATATATATCAGTTGGCCAATTAATTTCTTTCTATTTTTTATAGTAGAGACGGGGTCTCGCTCTTGCTCAGGCTGGTTTTGAACTCCTGACCTTGAGCAATCCGCCTGCCTCGGCCTCCCAAGAGCTAGGATTACAGGCGTGAGCCACAGCGCCCGGCCTTTTCTTTATTTCTATTAGTATCTTTTCAAGGTTCATCCATGATGTAGCACATATCAGAATTTCCTTCTTCTCTAAGGCTGAATAATATTATATTTTATGGATATATCACAATTTGTTTATCCATTCTTGTGTTGATGGACATTTGGGTTGTTCTACCTTTTGACTATTGTGACTAATGCTGCTATGAACATTCATATACAAGTTTTCGTATAGGTGTACATTTTCATTTCTTTTTGTGAAATAATGAGAAATACATATATATTGGTCTCTGCCCCTGGTTACTGACATAGAGCTCCTAAATCCCTCAAAATTTCCTGGGTGTTAGGAGCTTCTTTTTTTTCTAGGAGGAGACTCTTGTTGGGATCCTGGATGGGTGTCGGTCACAAGAAAGACAAGCCATGATTGGAAGCTTGAAACTTTCAGCCTCCTCCCCACCATTCTCTGGAGAGGGGGAAGAGACTAGAAATAGAGTTAATCAGTCATGCCTACATGATAACATCTCCATAAAACAGTTGGGTCTGTAAAGCTTCCCAGTTAGTGAACACATCCATGTGCCGGAAGGGTCATGCACCCCAACTCCACAGGGACAGAAGCTCCTATGCTCAGGACCCTTCCAGACCTCGCCTTATGTATCTCCAGCTGATTGGTCATCTGTACCCTTTATCATATCCTTTATTGACATAATAAAGCAGTGAGCAGAAGTATTTCCCTAAGTTCTGTGAGCCATCCTAGAAGATTATTGAACCCAAGGAGGGGTCATGGGGGCCCCCCATGTTTCTGATGGACAGAAACATGTCTGATGGACAGACAGTCCATCAGAAACACAGAGCACAGCCGTAGGCTTGCAATTGTCTCAAGTGGGGAGCAGTCTTGTGGAAGTGAGCCCTCAACCTGAGGGGTCTCCACGAACTCCAGTTAGTGTCAGCATTGAGTTAAATTGTAGGATGTCTGGTCAGTATCCACCACATAATTGGTTGTTTGTGGGCTGAAACTCCCTCACATTTTGATTGTAGAAATGTTCTGTGTTGAGTGATGATTGTGAGAGATAGAAAAAATAGTTTTGTTTTTGTATACATACCTCAGAATGAAATTGCTAGATCATACACTAACTCTATGTGTAACCATTCTCAAATGGTTAAGGAAAGTACTAGATTTTGTTCCAAAGTGGCTGCACCATTTTCATTCCCACCAGCAATCTATGAGGGCTCCATTTTCTCCACATCCTCAACCACCTTTGCTATTATCTGCCTTTTTTTTTAGTTACAGCCATCATTGGTGAGTTTCAGTATTCTTAAATTCTGCACAATTGGAGCATGCATGATCTCTCTCTTCATGGGCCATCTGGATACCTGGATTCTATGTTTATACTGTGAAACTTTTTTTTGTAAATGCCTTTTCTTTTATATTCCATCATTTTTCAGTATGTCCCCTTTAGGAATTACTATTAAAGGATTTGAGAAGAAAACAATGCAACGTATGCAACTTTTCTTTCATCATTTAAATCTGTTTAATTCACTTGCTTAGTATAAGGTCACTTTTTCTGTGATGATACTTGAACTAAGATTCCTCCTTCCAGGTTGCCAGTTTATGGTTTTATTTTTCTGCCGATCATAACTCCCAAATCTCCAAGTAGGAGTATATGTAATAAAATGCTGACATGATAGCTAAAACGTTTTTTTTTTAAATTTTAGCATATTATGGGGGTACAAATGTTAAGATTACATATATTGCCCTTGCCCCCCCAAGTCAGAACTTCAAGCGTGCCCATCCCCCAGATGGTACCCATCACATTCATTATGTATGTATGTACCCATCTCCTCCTCCCCCTTCCCACCTGCCCGACACCAGATAAATGTTATTCCTATATGTCCACTTAGGTGTTGATCAGTTAATACCAATTTGCTGGTGAGTACATGTGGTGCTTATTTTTCCATTCTTGGGATACTTCACTTAGTTGAATGGGTTCCAACTCTAGCCAGGAAAATAGAAGAGGTGCTGTATCACCATTGTTTCTTGTAGCTAAATAGTACTCCATGGTATACATATACCACATTTTATTAATCCACTCATGTATTGATGGGTTTTTATTAAAATAATCATTAAATGAGTTGAGAAAACAAATCTTTATAACAGCTTTCATTATATGTAAATATTTTCTTCAAATCTTATTAGTTATTTCTGTCTTCCTCCTTTTCAACAGAAAAATAAAAAAGATTTACTAGCATCAGTGCTCAGTACTATGTGCAATGCAGTGCTGATGCTCATGCATCACTAAAGTCACCTTGCCTGGCTTCTTCACCTTAGACTGAAGCCTCTTGAACTGTTCTGTTGCCAAGAGTGTGAAATAAGCACAAGAACAGAGAGATGATGGTGAATTCCTGGCAACCTCCCCTGCCCCAGCATCTCTAGGAACAAGGTAGGTGCTCTGGCCCATCTCCCCCCCACCCCCAATGGGGAACCCTGGTAGGGCAGCCTGGCCCTGGGGGCTCTCTCCACCATCACCACTGGGGAGGGGGAGGCTGGTGGAGGTTGAGGGTAGGGGAGTGGGGAGTGGCTGCAGGTTAGATCTCCGGGAAAGAGGAGAGGAACGAGCCAGAAGCCCCAATCAAGACAGAGCATTGGGTTTTAAGGTGGGGGAGCCTTAGTGAGTGTGAACATGGACCCTGCCACCAGAGCCTCTCTTTTCTCAGGATGCTCATTCTTTTGTCTGCTCAGACCTGGAGCACAGTAGAAGTGTTGCAGCAATGTGTACAGCTAGTGTTACCGGGGAAAGAACTGAGCAGTACACAAAGAAACGGAGAACAGCCTTAATTCTTGCACAGCAGGCTCAACACACCTGGTGTTACAGCTCTTTTCGAGTCTTCTGACCCTCCCGCCCTTCTTTGGTCTCCTCCTGCTTTTATACCCTTGGTAGGGCTCAAAAAGCATCCAATCAACATCAAGCTTTAACATCCAATCAAAAACAGCAGGATTCAAAAATTACCCAATCAGGATCATGCAAGCAGCATGGCCGTAATCTGGGCGGCAGCACGGGGTGTGGCCGTATTCTGGCACACGGGGCCCTAGGGCGGTTCTCTGCACAGGCCCAGCCCCCCCAGAGTGCTGGCCAACTGGCCACGCTCAGCTTTGGCCTGTGGAGATGCGGAGTGTCGGGGAGGCGGCAAGCGGCTGCGTCTTGGCGCCCGACATTTTCCGTATCAGAAGCAGGAATGCTGGTGAGTTCAGCTAATCTTTTAAAATTCATACTGAAAATTAGAATTTAGTATTAATATTTACGTGTGGAATCACTGACATGTTTCTGAAAATGAGGCACTAAAAAATATCTCAAAGTCCCACCACAGAGATAGAGTGGCCTCACACTGTTTTTTCTCTTGTTAAGCCTAAAATACACAGAGCATGTTTTGCCTTTTTGCTGCTGTATTGAATAATCATTGCTAAAGCTCACGTTCTAGTGAAACCTAAAATTAGCATGCGAATATTGAGAGAAGAGGGAACCTAAGGAGAATAGCATGAGATAATGAGAGAACAACAGGCCAAAGCATTCGTTATTCTTTTTTAGCATAAAAGCATTTTGTAAGAATTGTATCTGTAAAGGAAGTAGCTGCCAACCTGGCTCAGTCCTGCATAGGCATGGATGTTTCCAGTTGGTGCTTTGCTGAATCGGGGTGACTGGAGAAATCCCAAGGCCGGAGTGGGCTCATTGTTAGGGTGGAAAACTTAGTAGGTGCTCACAGTGCAGGTGGAGAAAGATTTCTCACTCAGAGATTAAGTTATAAAAGTAAAATTTATTTTATCTTTTGGAAGGACAGAGAGAATTGGGGGGAGGGGGAGAAAGAGCAGAGAGACTGCGTGGCACCCCAAAGGAGGAGAAGAGAGATGCCAGCCTACAGGCCAGGTGGTTTGCTGCTTTTATGGTGACAAAGAGAAAAATAGTAATTATTGTGAACTAATTAGCAGGCAATCTTTAGACTTCAAATTGTCCTTCTTTCTTGTTTCTTCTGTTCCTGGAGACTTGGTTATCTCAGAGATGTAGTCAGGCCTGTCATAGGGGATGTGATTCTTGTCCCTTAGATGTGGTTTGGGGCAGGAAACTAAGGCCTCAAGTTTACCCACTGCTGTCTCTCTGGGAGGTTCTCTGGAACACCTTTAGGCTACAGAAACAAATTCTAAAGCTGTGAGCTGGTGAAATGTAAAGAGAAAGATTTACATTTCCTTTCTTTTGGCTCTTTTCAGACAGTTTGTGAAAACAAGAGTCCCAGCAGGTTCCATCTTCCAAGGTAATCAGCCTGGTATAGGAAGGCCAGCCAATGACCAGCCATGCCCAGGGAGCAGGTGGATGGGGCTCCCCTCATTGCTGCAGTGAACCTTGTTAGGGATAATGGTCACAGATACAGGGGTGTGTCTGCCAACTGAAAGGAACCTTCAATGAACTAGTAAATAGGCCCTTTTTGTAGTATTTGAATGCACTTCCCAGGAATCATAAAGGTCAGGATGTTTTTGGAAACTTACAGAAAATGAAAACATTTTCTCTTAAAACAGCTTCCATAGTTGCACAGGGTGACAGGCCAGGACAGAGCCAGGTTGTGTGAGGTCCGAAGCTTGTGCAATTTTGGGAGACTTTTTAATCAAAAGCGAACAAAATGACTCCCGATGACACTTTCTCAGTGGCCTTGCCAGGCCCAGAGGGTGTTCTGGGGAGAACCCAAACACCATGGGCCTCAAGGAAGTCTACCTCTTTGTGTTGATTTTGGGGGGAAAAGCATTCAAGTGTACTTAATAAAGGACATATTCACTAATGGTTAACGTCTCAGTGGAGTGAGTTTTAAGTTGAACTTTTCCCTTTAAATCAAAATCTGTTTGAATAAAAAAGCATAAAATATTAATAGCTTAAACGATTTGTAAGTAATAGATCCAGGGTTTACTTTTTGCTCTGTGTATCTGAATAATAAAGGTGAAATTAACCTTTGGATATGCCCCCACTTATTTTTACAACCTTTGAAGGATTGATTTTAACACACAAAGTTCTTTAGAGTAATTTCTAAATTGTATCCACTTCCACCTGCTTCTGGGACCTGCTGTTGGGGTGATTGTTTTCGGCGTTAGCTGCTTTGTACGGAATACCTTTAAAAGCTGCATTATGTATGTCTGAATATTTCCGAGAGGCATAAGACCAAATGTAATATGTTCCTTCAAAATACAGATACTTGTTTTTCCTAGTTTGAATTCTATGGCATTGAATTATATGCTTTAAGTCTCTTTTATCATGAGTTAAGAAAAATGATACACAACTTGTCAATACTGCAAAAGAGGGCATTAGCTAGCATTGAGACAGGGAACTGGCAGGTACTGCTTTAGGAAGTGCCTTGGGCATTGCTGAAGCATTGCCTGAGTCAGGAAGTCTCAAAACAAAGTTTCAATTTCCCTGAACACCAGGTGGCTCCTAGCATTGGGAGTCACTTTCCCGTGTCAGCATGCCCTCTCAATGTTGTACAGGTGCATTGTGTGACAGGCCCCCTTGGTTGCATAATTATCCAGGAGAATGCTCCTATGTCTGTTTTGCTCATTTACTGTTTTAATTAGAGTTTAGAAACTGCTATGTTCCCTGTTAAATTGATTTCTTTTTTTCACACACACAAGGTAACTACAAAAGGTTTATTGCCCTGTGAGACATTAATCAGCTGTTTTTGTAACCTAGCAATCTCAGTCTAACATTCTTTCATAAATACCTCTAAATTCAAATTTCTTAAAATGCTCTTTTACTGGACTGTTTATTAATGTGTTAATAAATCTTTAGCGTACCTTTGTTCTATAGTCCTTGACTCCTTTGCTTAGGAGTCAAAAAATTTGCTTAAGTGTTTTTAACTTTTTGAAAATAATACTTTGACACCTAGCATTGTGACAATGAGTGCTTAGTTTGGTTGTTGCTTCATAATAAACTTCCTTTCTGGTTGGTTAGAAACTTTAGTCTTCAATAATTAAACAGGAAGTGTGGCTGGAAATAGGAGGTAAAAATATCTTCCTTAGTTTTTCAGATAATGTGTATTTTCAAAATACTCATGAAAAGCAATTGAAGTATAAAACATTTGAAATTTTAAGTAGTTTGAAATTAGAAACTGTTGCGGCAATGTGTGTACAGCTAGCATTACAGCTCTTATTCGTTTGACCGGGGAAAGAACTGAGCAGCACGTGAAGGGTCAGAGAACGGTCTTTATTCTTCTGCAGCAGGCTCAGCACGCCTAGTGTTACAGCTCTCTTCATGTCTTCCGATCTTCTGCCCCTTCGTGCTCCTTATTCATTGTTCTCCTCCTGCTTTTATACCCTTGGTAGGGCTCAAAAAGCGTCCAGTCAACAACAAGCTTTAACATCCAATCAAAAACAGTGGGATTCAAAATTTACCCAATCAGGATCATGCAAGCAGCGTGGCCGGAAACAGGCAGCAGCTCCAGGGCCTGGGGGCATTCTGGCACGCAGGGCCCCAGGCGGCTCTCTGCCTCCGGGCCAGCCCCAGCAGCGTGCCCTCCAACTGGCCACGCTCAGCGCTGGCGCGTGGAGATATGGAGAGACAGGGAGGTGGCAAGTGGCCAGGTCCCGGTGCCCAACATTTTCCGTATCAAAGCTACATAATTATTATATGCCCATTTAATAGATGGGTTATAGAAAATATTTCCTCCAAGGTTATAAATCACAAATGAAAAAAGGTATATGTTATCTGGGCTGTGGCTTTTTTTTTTTTTTTTTTTTTTTTTTTTTGAGACAGAGTCTCGCTTTGTTGCCCAGCCTAGAGTGAGTGACCTGGCGTCAGCCTAGCTCACAGCAACCTCAAACTCCTGGGCTCAAGTGATCCTACTGCCTCAGCCTCCTGAGTGGCTGGGACTACAGCCATGTGCCACCATGCCTGGCTAATTTTTTCTATATATATTAGTTGGCCAATTAATTTCTTTCTATTTATAGTAGAGACGGGGTATCGTGGTCTCACTCTTGCTCAGGCTAGTTTTGAACTCCTGACCTCGAGCAATCCGCCCGCCTCGGCCCCCCATAGTGCTAGGATTACAGGCGTGAGCCACCGCGCCCTGCCTGGGCTGTGGCTTTTATTAAATTTTTATTTGGTGGTACTTCAGGCTAAGATGTAGTGAACATAAATGTACAGGGAGGGTGTGTCAGTTATATCTAACTCATGGAGAGAAACATGAAAAGGTTTGCTTTTTTAAAGACAAATACAACATTTTGGGTGTGCCATTGTAGGGATATTATCAGTGGTGTGTCAGATATTTAAATTTATGTGCATTCCTAAATTTTAAGATGTGGCTTTCACAAACAGTATCACTTATGGTTCCATCACTTGACTTAGTGGTTATCATCTGCGGAGAAGGAATTTTTAATGCCATGTGTTTCTTGTGCCACCGTTGGAAGAAGGGGCTTGCAAACATGGTTTGGAATCTGTTGTAGTTTGGACAACATTATGTGGCCTCTCAAACGCTGTGGAGTAGGCTGAGGTCTCTATGCTCCTTGCAGTGTCATCCCATTGCCTAGGGTATTCAAGATCCGACAGAAAAGTTCTCTGGAACTTGTGAGCAGGCAGTGAAGGGACCGCTTAGATTAATGCAGAAGTGACCTGCTGCCTTGAGATGTTAAATCAAGGAGTACTACAGGTGCTCCCTGTAGTACTCAAAGTTGTAATTAGTTTTTTTTATTTCCGACACCTGTAAATCTTTAGGCAACCAGAGTGCTTGGTAAAGTTTGACTAAAAACAGTATTTCTAGGAGTGGTAGAGTGACGGGAGAAGTGACAAAATCATCACCGTGTGTACATGTGAGTATACTGAGTGTCACTGGGAGGGTGGTTGGGTAGCAAGTGCTCTCAGGGAGTTCAAAACCACTGTCAATAGTTGCAAGAGAGGCACTTACTGGAATCGGCAGCAATCAAGGTAGGTGAAATTGAGTTATTTTGTATTTACTTCCTTGCGAAATGGATATAATTTGATTTGGATTTCTGAATGCATGAGCAATTAAAAAAATAAGACATATGCCCAGACCCAGCTGCAACCATTGCCCTCTCCTCCGACGTGCTTTCTTTGTGTTCTGTGAGTAGGACATTAGCATGTAGACAGCTGCTTCTAGGCCTTGTGACGGAATACAGCAGTAAGATAAGGAATGGCCAGTAGGATTTTGGTTTAAAGGCCAATAGATATAATAATGAGAATCCAACTAGCATTAGAAAATAATTCCATAATTTGATCCAGGACAAAGAAAGTGATTTTAATCAAAACTTTCATTGTAAAAGAAAATATTTTAAGAATTATTGACTATTTTGTGTCTCAGAGCTAGCACTTTAAGAAAAATAATACATGTCTATATTTGTCTGTTCAAATGTTTGGAGATTATCCAAGTTAAAGGTTTGTTGTATAGTTTATATTTACTGAGTTTTCAATGTTTTGAAAGGAGTAGGAGCAAATTGCTACACTAAAAGAAATACAGGCCGGGTGAGGTGGCTCACACCTGTAATCCTAGCACTCTGGGAGGCTGAGGAGGGCGGATTGCTCGTGGTCAGGAGTTCAAAACCAGCCTGAGCAAGAGTGAGACCCCGTCTCTACTATAAATAGAAAGAAATTAATTGGCCAATTAATATACATAGAAAATATTAGCTGGGCATGGTGGCACATGCCAGTAGTGCCAGCTACTCGGGAGGCTGAGGCAGCAGGATTGCTTTAGCCCAGGAGTTTGAGGTTGCTGTGAGCTAGACTGATGCCACGGCACTCACTCTAGGCTGGGCAACAAAGCAAGACTGTCTCAAACAACAACAACAACAACAACAACAAAAAAAAAAACCATGAAATACAACATAAAAAATAGAAAATAAATGGCTGTGTAAGCTCATCAAGTTAGCTAAGGGCTTCACATCTGTGATTCTTGGGCCTCTTTGCAATGTTGTATTGGTGTGTGGAAGTTCTGATCAAAACAGCTTGTGAGCCTTGATGTTTCAGAGCAAATTTCTTTTCTATGGTGTGAAATGTGCATTCATTGCTAGGAGTTTAAAAAATGAGGATGGGAGAAGGATAAATTGCATAGACCTTTAGGTATGTTTAAGAGGGTTTAAGAGAGCACACTAAATTACTATTTGCTTTCTTAAAGTTAGAAGAAAAATTTCTGGAAAAAAAAATTTCAAACATAGAAGATAATACAGTTAACAGATTTTAGGTTGGAGACAGGGATTTAATTTCTAATTTGGGAGCTATACTAATTGTCTAAGCCCTCTAAAAGCCAGGACCTCTGAAAGACAATATCCCTAGACGGGATGCAGAGAAAAATCTCTCTCCCATAGAAAATATCTGTGGGGAAATTTCTGATTTTACTGTTGCCTCAAGTATGGACTTTGGACAAAAACAAAACAAATCAAAACAAAAAACTTTCCCCAGTGAATTTTGAACCATAAATTAGGACTGGTCAACTTTATATTCAGTGTGTGGCTCCCAAATTCACAAACTGAATATTTTAAGTGGTCTTTATTTGGGGGGCACCTGTCAGAACCCAACACTCTGCTAGTAGTATATGGATCGATACATTTCAAATTCACTCCTCTAGGCTCACACATCCATTTCTAGGAAATGTGCTCATGATAAAAATAAAAATAAAATGCATGAGGTGACAAACCACCATGAAGGAGAATCAGCAGAAATAACAAACTACCAAAGGAAATAAAAATAAATGTAGATATTGAACATATATTTGGAATATAAAGTTTATTTCATATGTTTAAAGAGATTATGGAATGGAAAGAACAAGAGGTTTATTCTCTCCATCAAATGATTGAGTAGAATTGAAAAGAACAATATCTAGAAATCAAAATTGAAATCACTGATATAAAGAATTCAGTGGATTTTGAAACAGCTGATTAGACAGGAGAAGAGAGCCTTAGCAAATTAGAAGACAGATCTGAAATAAATAAGTATCATGAACCACAGAGAGACAAAGAGCTGGAAAATATGAACGAGGTTAAGGGACGGTAGGATGAAGAGAGTGACAAGGTCCATGTATTTGATCTGAGTTCTCAAAGAGCATGGGGGAAGAGAAAATATTTGTAATTTATGGGAACTTCCCAGAATTGAAGAGTCACCAATCTTTAGATTCATGAAGACATTCAAATCCCTAGTAAGAAAAAGAAATCCAGACAGGGTTTGGTGGTTCACACCTGTAATCCTGGAACTCTGGGAGGATCACTTGAGGTCAGGAGTTCAAGACCAGCCTGAACAAGAGCGGGACCCCATCTCTACTAAAAATAGAAAAATTAGCCAGGTGTAGGTGTGTGCCTATAGTCCCAACTACTCGGGAGGCTGAGGCAGGAGAATCGCTTGAGCCCAGGAGTTTGAAGTTGCAGTGAGCTAGAAATGACACCACAGCATTCTAGCCCAGGCAACAGAGTAAGTGTGACTCTGTCTCAAAAAAAAAAAAAAAAAAAAAAGAAAAGAAAGAAAGCCATATCTACAGCAACACCATATGGGAACTGTACAACACCAGTATCAAAGAGAAGATATTAATAGCAGCCTGAGATAGAAATCGCAAATGAACAACAATGAAATGCAGAGACCTGTGAACTCTCAAAAGTTCTGAGAGGGATTAATTTTACCAACCAAGAATTGTAGACTCACCTTTCCAGAATGAAGTGAGATAGGCATTCATGGAAAAATAAAATCTTTAAGAGTATTTAACACCAACAAACCTTCACTGAAGAAATGCTAATAGATGAGTTTATTAAGAAAGGAAAAGCAGAAGGCGGTTATGATTAGTCAGAGTTTAGTAGCTGGTGAGCCAGTGACATTTCTGAAAATCTAATAAGGTATTTGAAACAATAATAAAGCTGCATGTATAACAACATCTGGGTGTAGTTGGTGTAATTGAAGAAAAGAAGACAATATTAAATCTAAGTGAATAGCTGAAAACAAATATGGAAAGGGGTTGATCAGAGTTAAAGCATTCTACAATCCTGGTAGCATTTTGTGGAGGGAGTTAACATTTGTTTAATTTTAGGCTTTGTTAAATTGTTAGGCAGAATGCAGTATAAAATTTCAAGAACGACCACTGAAAGAATAGTACTAGGATGTGTAGATTCCAAACCAATAGAAGGGGGAAAAATGCAGTTGGTGGTGCTGGGGGAATTTCAGTCTATTCAAAAGAAAGTACAAAGGAAGGGAAGAAAAAGCTGGATAAAAACAGACAAATAGCATAAAATAAAGCAGAAGGATAAGGATATAGAAGAATAAATTATTTCCCACTTCAATTTTTATGGACATATATAAGAATGAGAGAATATTATATAGGCTTTTCAATTACATATGAAATACTTACAAGTTTACTTAGCCATATAGCCAGTTTCAGTAAATTTCAAAGAATTAGTAACATAAAATAACAGAAAACTCCCTAAAACTGAAAAAGATGATGTATTTTGATTATAAAAGCTTGTGTTAATGGTTTCAGGGCATTCCACCAAAACCCGCCTGTTTCGTTTATCCCGCTCCTAAATTGAGCAGCTACTAATACTCACAGCTGATGAGGTGATTTGGGGTCATACTTCTGATTGGTTGACTACCAGGTAAATGAAGTGACTTTTGGGACATACTTCTGATTGGCTGACTACTATGTAAATGAGGTGACTTTGTGAAAACTTGCCATTGGCTAACTGTAACCCCCAAAAGGTATAAAACTAAAAGAAAACGAAAAAGAGGCGCTCAGAGTTTGGCGGCAGATAAGCTTCTCTGAGCCCGCCGGCGAACTCTCCAACTCCCTGTGCCGCTTGGGTTTTTCTTCAGCCAAGAGCTGTTCACACCTGCCGGAACAATGGTGAAATAGGTTATTGGAAAAAAATAAAAAACACACCTAGAAACATCAAAGTCACATTTTAGATCATTGGAGATGATGTAAACCAATTTTTAACAAAGGAATGAGAGCGAGTGTGATTTCAGCAGAGCAGGAATACCAGAAGCAAAAAGAAAAGCAGAAATAGTTCTGGGGAAAAGAACTTTGTAACTAGAAATTTATAGTCAGTCAAACTATGATTGAAGCCACCATAAGACATTTATTCAGGCCAGGTGTGGTGGCTCACACCTGTAATCCTAGCACTCTGGGAGGCTCACTTGAGGATGACTTGAGCTCAGGAGTTTGAGATCAGCCTAAGCAAGAGCAAGACCTGTCTCTGCTAAAAATAGAAAGAAATTAGCCAGACAACTAAAACTCTATATAGAAAAAGTTAGCCAGGCATGGTGGCGCATGCTTGTAGACCCAGCTACTTGGGAGGCTGAGGCAGAAGGATTTCTTGAGCCCAGGAGTTTGAGGCTGCAGCGAACCATGATGATGCCCCTGCACTCCAGCCTGGGCAATAGAGTGAGACCCTGACTCAACAACAACAACAAAAACACATGAGTTTTAGTCAGACCCTTGGTTTTGAAATCCAGCCCAAACATTTACTAGTTGTGTGACCTGTCAAGTTATCCTTTCTGTGCCTCAGTTTCCTTATTGGTAAACTGGGGCTAACACCTCACAGGACTATTGGGCGGATTGACTTCAGGCAGATAAAGCACTAACACAGCAGCAGACACAGACACGTCACTCAGTAAATTATCACTTCCTTTGTTATTGTAGTGAACAGAAAGTCTCCAACCTTGCTATAATTTATTTTTCTAATTTATAGGACAAAACAATCTGGTTTTTTCATTTATTCCATTTTGATCTTGGCTTGAAATCTTAAAAATTGGAAATGCTGTAAGAGATTGGTGGTTATCCTTAAGAGGTTATCATAACAGAATTGATCAGAATTTAAAGCCTACTGATTTTAAAAAAACAAAAGCAGAAAACTAGTGATCTTTATGATAAATTTAGAATAATAGAAATACTTTTTAAAATAGTATCGGGAGATTTTATTGTCAGATGGAACATTATTTACTTATCATTCCTTATTAATAGACTGGCTGTTTTCAAATATTTGGTATATCAGTCTCTTCAAAACTTTTTTACAGGTGCAGTAGCTCACGCCTGTATTCCTAGCACTCTGGGAGGCTGAGGCAGGAGGATCACTCAAGGTCAGGAATTCAAGACCAGTCTGAGCAAGAGCAAGACCCTGTCTCTACTAAAAATAGAGAGAAATTAGCCAGACAACTAAAAATCTATGTAGAAAAAATTAGCCGGGCATGGTGGCGCATGCCTGTAGTCCCAGCTTCTTGGGAGGCTGAGGCAGAGGATCTCTTGAGCCCAGGAGTTTGAGGTTGCTGTGAGCTGGGCTGATGCCGCAGCATCTCTGGCCTGGGCAACAGACAGGACTCTGTCTCAAAAAAATGAAAACTTTTTTTACTTACCTACTCTCTCCCAAAATATTGAAAGCTCATATATCATCTTGTACATTTTTTAAGTTGATTTCTAAATTTTTCATTATAATTGCCAAGCATGTAATTTTGAGAGGAGGTGTTATAAATACTGACATTTTAAAATAAAATTTTTAGATCAGCTTTAAATGTGTTAAATGAAATACAAGTATCATTGCTTTTTCATACCCACCATTATTCACTCACAGCTCTTCTTTGACAGAAACTTTGTATTATTTCCCTTTCCTCCTTGAATTCCTTTCTTGTGCTTCCTCCACAGGATTTTATCATAAAATGATTTATTTTTATTATACATATTTTCAAGTTTATCATACTTATCTGCAACAAAAATATTTATATAAATTGGAGTTTTAAGCTTTTTGTTAAATCTCAAAGTATAAAAATTTCTCCTACGATGAGTTTTCACATTTATTAGCATATAGTATTGATCAAAATAGATATTATAAATTTTGATTAAAATTACTTTTTATGTTAAGTTATTGAAATTACTTTTATTTGATGAGAGAGATGGGACTCCCCCCCCCATTTATGTATGTTTGGATCAGTATTTCTTATGAGGTTAGTGAAACAGTGTTTCTTATTATTAGTTTGGCAACGGAAGACGTATTTCAGTCAACTCATTTATTTTGATTCCTTAATTACATGACCAAAAATCACATAATGATGTAGCATCGAAAAATATTTGTAGTGATTATCAGCTATCAATGTAACTTTACAAAAGCTAAAAATTTGCATTTTTATTAGAGGCATTCACATTTACCATAGCTATCAGCATTTTGTTTGCCTCCTGCCTTCCCAGGTTTTTTCACCTCATGGCAATGCACCACAGTAAGATTTGGGTGATTAGGACTTTTCTTTTGTAAAGTAGGAGAAGAATAATTGCTAAAGGGCAGTTGGAAAGGAAAAGTGGAGTGATTGCTGAGAACCAGCCCAAAGCTTTGACCACAGAGTTATTCAGATTTATCAGTTTTAAGGAAGTACAGATATAAGTTGAGGATCTGGAAACTAACTCAGGGACACATGGACCTGAATTTGAAAATCACTGTTTATATAAAACACTATGATGAATGTTTGCGTATTTGCCTAGTTATTTCGTCAGGATAAATCTCCACTGACACCAATTAGAGGTTTAAAAGTATGTATGTTTTTGTGGTGATGCCAAATTGTAATTGTTACCAATCCTAGAGAGTCAACGTTGACCTGTTTGTTGTCCTGAATAGGATAGTCTTTTTTTATTTTACCAATCTGCTTGAATTTCTGCAATTACCATTGAACTCCAACATTTCTTACCTATTTTCATTTGTATTTCTTTATGTCTTTGTATTTTTGTATTAGAATATTCATATCTGTTTTTAGAAGTGCTTTCTACGTAGGAATTGATTCATGCTTTGTCAAATATGTTGCATCATCTATTACCACCTCCAAAGCCAGTTTATTATTCTTTTAACCTCATTTAGATGTGTTTGTCATACAGATGTATGTTTGTTTTAATAGCGTGATCTAGCCAACTTTGGGGTGCTTTCAAGTCATGCTTACAAAATTTTATAAATTTTAGGTTCTTTGCCTGCATTATATAAAAGTTTATTCTTATTTTATCTTTAGTACTTTGTTTTTTTATGTGCAAATATTTTATATGATGTACAGGAATAATAAAAAAAAGTTTTAATGTAGTAGATTACATGTTTAAATGATATAGTAGTGCAACTGTTAGTACTATCCTTAGAGTAACATTTTGGGGAAAACAAACAGGTACAAATAATGATATAAAAATAACTTATCTTCTAAAGAATTGGCATTGTTTTTCAGTCTTTTTTTAAAAAACTAGATCAATCACTAAGGTGATGGAAGTGCCCTTGACTCCATCCCAGGCCCACTTACTCTGTCATATCCCACTTAGCTCTAGAAGTATCCATCATTAGGAGTTTAAGTATCCTTCCAGATCTTTTTCTTTTTTTACCTGTCCCTCTTCCAGTTCTTTTTAAAACTGTGTCCCTTGGCAAATCTATCCTTGGTAAATTTTAAAATTTAAATGGCATATCATAGTGCATGGTAAGAATGTTCTATAAGCTGGGTGTAGTGGCATATAACTGTAGTCCTAGCCCACTCAAGATGCTGAGGCAAGAGGATTGCTTTGAGCCAAGGAGTTCAAGGCTGTATGATACCATAATTGAGCCTGGGCAACATAGTGAGAACTCGTCTCTTCTTTTAAAAAAATCTTCATCAGTATAGTGATAAAACAAACAAACAAAATACATATATATATATATATATCTTATATATATAAAGTGAAACAAAAGAAAAATAGAAAAAAAAGTTCTACAACCTGCTTTTTCATATCTAGTTAACAAAATTATCTTAAAATTTTTTTATGTTGCTGTATGTGTATTTAGAAGGTTTTTTTTGTTTTGTTTTGTTTTGTTTTACCATTTTCTATCATATGAATACAGAATATTTTATGTATCCATTACCCAGTTCATGAGTACTTAGGTTGTTTCTGATTTTTTACTGTTATAAACAGTACTATAGGGAGAGCATCCCTGTGGGAGTGTTCTTGAGCATGTATGAGAGATTCTATAAGGGTATATGTATCTGCAAGTCAAATTGTTAGGTCATAGCTTATGGGCATTTTAGTTACATATTTATCAAAATTACCCACTTACTGGCTGAAACAATTATAATTCCCACCAGCAGTATATGTGTTATTAATATTTCTGCATATCCTTGCAAATATTTGTTCTTGTCAAAATTTTTATTTTTGCAAATCCGATGGATGAAAACTACTTTGATAGTGTTCTTATGTATATTTTCTTGACTCTGGAAATGCTAAGGACCTTTTTATTGGCCATTTCAAGTTCCTCTTCTTTGAATTATCTATTCAAATCATTTTCCCATTTTCCTGTTATTTCCCTATTAATTTGAAAATATAAATTTTCTATTAATTTGTAAAGATTCTTCATTTATTCTGAATTCTGCTCTTTTATTATTATATATATTCCAAATACCTTCCTCCAGTATATCTTGTGTTTCAACTTTTTGTGTCTGTTGCTACTCCAAAGTTTTTAATTTTCAGATAATCAGATTATTGGTTTTCCACAATTAGTTTTCGTGGTCATGCAGTTCATGATTTAGGATCATCTTTAAGAAATTCTTCTCTAACCTGAGGTCATAAAGATACCCATCTCTGTTTTCTTCTAACAGTTTTTAAACTTTGTTTTTTCAACTTAGACCTTTAATCCATCTGGAGTTTCTATGTGTATAAAGTATAAGGTAGTGATCTAAACTGTTTTCCCTCTAATGAAAAGCCTACTCTCAATACCTAGTGCAGTTCAGAATATCAAAGATAGACCTATAAACCTACAGACAATGACACTCTGTGGTAGGAATAATAGAGTGCTTTGTTTCTTCCTGACCAATATTACTAAATTCCCTGGCTGATATTTTTCATTGTAAGTTGATTGTCTAGATGCCTTGCTTTGAAAGTATGCTTTCGGGGAGGGTGTTTTTATTTGCATACTTAATATATTTGCTTTGGACAATTTAGAAAGTATAGTTAAGCAAAATGAAAAAAATAAGAATCATCTATACTCCCTCCATTCTATCATTAGCTACTATTTACTTTTTGGAGGCAACGTTTTCCTGTCTTTTTTGCATTAATGTAATAATATTTAACATTTATTGAGGATTTTATGTTTTCCAGGTACTGTTCCATTTGCTTTATGTGTATTCATTTAACTTGAAGTTTTTGTGGCATGAAGAAAAGGGGAGATGATAAAGGTAGGAAAAGTGTTTCTGAGAAAAATAATTAAGAACATAAGATACTCTCTTTGTTCCAGCAAGTATACAGCGAGTGTAACAGCAAGTGCAACAGCAACTAACCAGGGAAAGAACTGAGTGGCACACGGAGCGTCTTTATTCCACCAGCAGGCTCAGAGGGGCGCTGAGCACCGCTTCCTTGTTCTCCTCCAGTTTTTATACCCTTGGTGGGATTCAAAAAGCGTCCAATCAGCAACAGGCTTTAATATCCAATCAGTAGTGAGTTCAGCCATTCGGGCCCCAGAGTGGGTTTTTTTCCCTATCATCTTAAAGTAAAAAAACAAAAAACCGAATAGGGAGATACACTGGATTTACTTTAATTTCAGACAAAAATCACTGGAGAGACATGGTTCTAGACTGAGGTAATTTTCTTTCTTAATTATAGAGATAAATTAAAAAAAAAAATAGAAGCACCCAGGCAGAAAAACAAAACCTACAAGGGAACAAAAATTAGCCTGGTTAGACTTCTCCCAGAAGATAACAGAACATCTGTTAAAATATGCCTTTAGCCTTCTTACTATTTAGCCAGGCTCTTGGTTTTGTCCCTAGCACTTCTACTACATGTGAGATGTAGCATTTGGGTGGTGAGGGATTCAGTAAAGCATAATTAAATCATGAAATCATTTACATTCCCACATATGTACTAACCCACCTACCCCTTCCCACCCCCTTCACATGGGCTGTGTGAGTGAGGGATTTTGGAACAGGTCAGCCTACAAAGGCACTATAATAATTACAGAATCTTGATCAACTGGGTCACTTCATTTATATGAAGAAAACTGAAGATCAGACTATGGAAAGATGAGAAAAAGCTCTTGCTGCTGGCCAAGACCATCAAGACTATTCTGACACCCAATCCCCATCATCCTTGCCTCAGTTCTCTGATATCATGGGTAATTATGAACCCCAGCACCTGGGACCCTGAGGAATTTACCAGGAGTAAATGGCTTTCATGTAAAAAACAAAACAAAACAAAACAAAAAAAACAGAGCAGCATCAAGAGGCTTTTCAAAGGAAGCGTGACAAGAAGTGTAAGGCCAGTCGACTTGGATGATGTATTCCTGCCCTGCACTCTGTGCCCTTCACTTGTGCGTTCCCAGAGCCTGGCATGAAGCAGGTGTCAACAAACACCTGTGGTCGCAAGGGCACAAGTCAAAGGGAACTCTGTGTACACTCTGTTAGAGGAGCACATCTGCACTGTCCTTACTCCTTCATCTCTTTTCCTTATAAAATTGAGGGCTTTTTCACTAGAAAATAATGTGGATAAGATTACAGGTTGAAATTTTTATTTCAAAATGATAAATAAACAGAGGCATAGTTCTGACTATGTACTACTTCTGCAGGGCTTGTGAAGTTAGAGAAACAGTTCCATGGGGACTCCAGTCAGACCCAGAATGTCACCAACCACACTTGTGACTGGCAGAGATAGCCTCTTTGATCTTCAAGGATTTAAAAGTTCTTCATCCTAATTTCTGAATATCATAAAAAGTAAAAAGCACTTTCATTTTTTTCATTGAAAATGATTTTTTTTCTTTGAAAATGTTTTTAGTGGCAAACAGGACTACTTCATTTTTATGAGCATGGTAGTTATACCTACTAGTGTTTCCCCGAAAATAAGACCTATCCATAAAATAAGCCCTAGCAGGATTTCTAAGCATTTGCACTATATAAGCCCTATCCTGAAAATAAGACCTAGTGGTGGGCGTGGCTACACAGCGTACCTGCGCAACCCATGCATTTCATCACAGAGCGGTAAAGAAGATGGGCATCCCTTCTTATCTGCCCCATGAGACCTCTATTGCTTGACTTGAGAGATTGGGGTGAATGGTTCTAAAGGAAATAGAGTCATAAGAAATTCAGGATGGAATTCGGGGTTTGGAGAGTTATGATGATGTTCTAGAGGAAGATGACTTAACTATATTTGAATAAATGTAGATTGTTGTACCTTACTTAAAAAAATAACACATTCCCTGAAAATAAGCCCTAAGGTGTCTTCTTCAGACCCTGTCTTATTTTTGGGGAAACACGATATGTCAACTTATTTAAAATTAAAGAGGGGAAAATCCAGAGACCTCTGAGTGGCACTGCTCACCCACAAAAGGCCCACATGAATGGATACTCATGTTCATGGTATCATTTCTACAAAGAGCAATAACATAATGTTTGTAAATCAGAAGTACAGTAGTAGCAGTTCACACATATTTGATATGCTTTCACACAAGCATTTGGTAGACAATAAATATAATTTCCCCTCTTCATGTTTATCAGCGTACCATTTTTAATGTGCTTTGAAAGAATTAAAAACCATGAAGCTGTATTCATTGAATACTGGTCCATCTTTACTTTTAACCTGGCTTAAATACATACATCGTGGCTTTGTATTAAAATCCTTAAATCTATGGTAATTTGTGATGGATATATTAAAATTTTTTTTCTCATTAACAATTTCATTGTTAAAAACAAAAATGGAATATTTAATGAATTGACATTTTATTTTATTTTTTTATTTTTTGTTTTTTGAGACAGAGTCTCACTTTGTTGCCCAGGCTAGAGTGAGTGCCGTGGCGTCAGCCTAGCTCACAGCAACCTCAAACTCCTGGGCTCAAGCAATCCTGCTGCCTCAGCCTCCCGAGTAGCTGGGACTACAGGCATGTGCCACCATGCCCGACTAATTTTATATATATATTAGTTGGCCAATTAATTTCTTTCTATTTATAGTAGAGACGGGGTCTTGCTCAGGCTGATTTCGAACTCCTGACCTCGAGCAATCCGCCCACCTCAGCCTCCCAGAGTGCTAGGATTACAGGCGTGAGCCACCGCGCCCAGCTTGAATTGACATTTTATAACCAGCCTCTTTTCATCTGCAGTGGGAATCTTTGATTCCAGAAATTTATAAAGGTTCTATATCTTCACATTTCAAATAAGCATAATACCATAAAAATGACATTTCATGACATTTCAAAGTGTTTGTCATTTCATTTTAAACTTGTATTTTCTTTTGAGATAAAAATGAAATTAAACTATTTGTTTTTAAGACATAAAAAAAAAAGAATTTAAGTTCAATATATGTTAGGGTTGAAATACAATTTAGCCACAGAGATTTGAGAAAGTTGTGCAAGGGACTCTTGCACAACTTGTGGTCAACTTAATTCAGTAAACATTTATCAAATGCTTGTCATGTGCCAGGCACTGTAATAAAAGCTGAAGTAATAAAAGCAAATACTGGTTCTTTACAAAAACTTGGTGATCCTATAAGAGAGTCAGGATGAGTCATTAAAGTGGCACCAGTTGTGATTTTAGAACCACCTTCACATTTGGAATCTGTTCCTTTTGCTGAATGCAGGTGTTCAGTGGCCATGTGTGAATAATAATTGGGATTATTAACATTTGTCTTTCAAACAAGTTTAAGTCGTTTTCTTTTAGGATACCCAAGTAGGACAGTCTGAGAAAACAGGAACAATTCTCCCTCCACAGTTTCAGTTCCCCTGAGGTTCTGTAGAGTCACATAATTCTGCCTAATTTAAAAACCATAAAGCAGATAGATTTGATTCAGTTGTCAGGCCAAGTACAAGAGCTGAATTTCAAAAATAGGCTCCTGGACATAGAACTGGAAAAAAAATAACAACTGAAAGATTAAATTTCTATGTCCTTACTGTCAGTAAAGTTGTTTATGTTAAGTCTGGAGCCTCGTGTGTGGCAAAATGCAGTTTTTTTGGAGCATCTGGGTGCAGATGGGTGGAGGCTGAAAAAGGCATCCATGAGAGAAAAGGGTTTTATAGAAGATTCTCTAGGGTGAGTAAGTGGGCCAGAACAGCCGCTGTAATAAAAATTTTCTTAACCACTTCGGGACCAGCGTGGACTATAGTTGACAGCCACAGATGAACCCGCACAGTGACTTTAGCCGACAGCCATGATGTGTAGGCGTACAGCCAAGCCTCGACTTTAGCCAACAGCTGTGATATGACTTTTCTAATTTTTCACTTAACAAAATAAAATTGTGAACACTTAAACATAACGTAATGAAAACATATATGTATATGTTGCCTATTCTGATTTACATTACAAGTAAAGCTGCCTGTAAAGTAAAACAAGCTTTCAGTGTGTGTTAAAGCTTTCCTCATCACACAAGAGCAAAACGGATTCGTCGTCAATGCACAGCACACACTGTCCTGTGGACTGTGAGTGCCGGCTGTGGGCAGGGTTTCACGGCCGGTGAGCGCAGTACCAAAGTGGTTAATTTAGACTCTGCTAATGGCTGGACATAATCCCCTGCATATATGAAATAAATTAGCCGAGAACCAGGAGCAATGTGCCGTTTCCTTTTTTCTTCTGTGAGGTCTCCATGTGGGTCTCAGGCAGAGGTCCCTGCTCTGGCCCCAGCTTCCCAGGGCCTTGCCCCTCTCACAGAGTGTCCCGCTGGAGGTTGCCCAATGCCTGGTGGAGACAGGACTGGCTCTAGGAGCAGCCCAAGTGTGAAGAGCAGGCAGCAGGCACAGGGCCTGTGCTCACCTCTTGCACCCCACCATTGGGCAGGGTCCATCCTGGCTTCTGTGTGTCAACATCCCTCTGGCACCTGGTCCACCGCCAGCCTTGAGGGAAAAAGCAGCACAGACTCACTGAGGGACCCAGGCCAGCCTCTACCTCCTCCTGTAGCCACCCCCAGTGGCCCTATCTTGCCTGTAACTCTCAAAGGGAGGAAAGCAGAGGCTAGGAAAGGAGCACTCCTGTCACCAAGGCTGATCCCAGAGGTACAGGAAGGGCCAACCTCCACTTCAGGCTTTAGCAGGCCCGAAGGGGGCTCCAGGCAGGGTCATCTGTTCCCCACCTTGAGAGACAGCGGTATTTATCTCTCTGCCTCTAAACCCAGGGCCAGCAGCCCCACTGCCAAACTGCCTGACCCACTTCGAGGGTGTGAGGCTGCTTGGCTCCCACATTCCTAGAACCCAAGGGGAATTTCTGTCCCAAGAGGCCTCTGGAAACCCATCCCTCACTGCTGCACAAAGTTCAAGGCAGAGACAGAACAAGGAAAGACCAGGTGTGTGGAGAACATGGAATGTATGTTTGGAAATGTGCTGTTTTGGCTGTTCCAAAATGCCTGAGGGAGGGACGCCACAGCAAATCTCTAAGTCCCCGAGCACTTGAGCCTGTTTGGGAAATGCAGCCGTCCACATGGCCATGGGCACAATGATAATGATTGACGGATGCTGTTACAGATCCGTCTCCATCTGGATGTGTTGTATTATGCCAGTGGTGTGTGCACAACAGAAAATGTAGCTGGGTTCATCTGGAAATATTTCTTCCTGTGTGAGTTTTTAATACAGTAAAATTGTATGAAACTGACAGTAATATTGTAGTCTATAAAGAGGAATCACTCTTTGAGGTTAACAATGTATGTAGAATGACTACTTTTTTTTTTTTTTTTTTTGGTCAGCTTATTTGGGAAAAGATCTTTATCCTTTAGAGCTGTGGGCCCCAAGCCCTGGGCTGCAGACGGGTTTGTGGCCTGTTAGGAATGGGGCCTCACAGCAGAAGGTGAGCGGTAGGCGAGGGGGAACGAAGTGTCATCTGTATTTATAGCTGCTCCCCATCCCTCCCATCACTGCCTGAGCTCCGCCTACTGTCAGATCAGCTGCGGCATTAGATACTCATAGAAGCATGAACCCTACTGTAAACTGTGCATACAAGGGATCCAGGTTGTGCACTCCTTATGAGAATCTAATGCCTGATGGTCTGAGATGGAGCCGAGGCGGTGATGCCAGTGCTGGGGAGCAGCTGCGAATATAGATTAACATTAGAAGAGAGGTCTGACTGCACAGTAAATGTAAAGTGCTTGAATCATCCTGAAGCCATCCCCCCCACCATGTAAAAATTGTCTTCCGTGAAACCTATTCTTGGTGCCAAAAAGGTTGGGGACTACTGCTCTAGAGTGTTAAGAAGTCATCATATAATTGCCAACCTCCACATTGTGTTCTGGAGTACATGATTTATCGAAATCAGTGTGAGATCTGTTTTAAATAAAAATCTATTTCAAAATCACATTTATAATAGATCCTGAATACCATTTAGAGAGATATTTACCTACAGATTAAAAAATCACTTCATTTTCAGCAAAATATTTTGGTGTGAAAAATTTTGAAAACAAGGGAGATGGGTTTTTGTTATTTTCTCCATTATCTCATTTTTTGGTATTCATTCTTGGTATGTGTAAAATGGTAAAATGTTTATTAGATTTGCAGTAGGTGAATCATTAAAAAGAAAATACAGGTGGTCATAAATTCTGGAAATATTGAGAGTATTTTTGAAATAGATTGAACCTTTTTGATTATTTCTTCTGAGGTAAAGGTGCAAATTTATGCCTTGAAAATTGGACACAGAAATCATTTGAGGCAACATGTGACATATGTATGTGCAATGACTGATGGGAATGTTGCTTTAATGCACATCATTCATTGCAATTTTGCACAGCTTATTGAACTGTGAGTTGCTACTGAGGGACAACACATTCAGCATGTCTTAGCAGTAAGCTGTTTATTATGGATGTTTGTATGTTTTCAGACTTTATGGGACCTTGAACAACTTTAATTCAAAAGACCAAGTTTAACCTGTTAAAGAAAAGAATTTGAAAAAATACACTACTCTTTGTAAAGTATTTCCCATATGAAATCTTCCCTAATTGGTCCCATTTTGTTCTGATGATTAAACTTGCATAAGTTGCACTATTAAAAAAAATGCAGTAAAATACTAGAGAATATCTATGATTACATTCCAGTGTTTTGTGATTCAATGACATTTTAAGGGAGTAAAGTAAAAAAATAGCATGTATAAATATATAATTATGGAGAATAGAAGGGAACTTCTGGTTGGAACAACTAGGCCTAAAGAGCCCTCATGTCAGCTTTGCTCCTCTTAGAGAAAGGACAGTGATGCTTTCATCCTGACGGATAATCTGAGAGACTTAACCAGTGACACACGCATGATGATGCTGTTGAAATGGAATTTAACAAGGCGAGGGCAACGGGTTGCTTATGAGCAGCAAGAAACATGGAGTTTCACTGAAGTGCACCCTTTGGAAAGTGTGGGGTATTTAACAAGTGAGGCCTTTCATTATTCTAATGCAAATATTGACTAAATGTACACTTTCTTCAGTTCGGATGTTAAGGTGTCCCTTCCCTGTAGTTTTATTGGGCTATGTGTATATCTCAAGCATAGGTTCAGTGATATATTTTGTAAGATTCCAAACTATTTGAGGCATTGCATCCTTTTTAGCCCTATGATGAATATAATAGAGAGCCTGCCTTCCTGACTCTTGGAAAATGTACAATTCTTAGAATTGTTTTAAAAACGAATCCTTCCAAATAGTTCATTCATCCATTTAGCTATGTTGGCTGAACATAGGACTCCATCATATCCTGGAAACATGTATATCATGATGTGAGGGCATCACCACATTTTAAGGAAGAAAATAATATTACTATTAAGAAATAAGTACAATTTTGCCAGAGGAAAAAATAAGAATATTGTCAGAAATCTGACTCATTATTTTAAATCTTTACATGATTGTTAGCTTGTTTCATTTAAAAATATTCATAGGCCGGGTGCGGTGGCTCACGCCCATAATCCTAGCACTCTGGGAGGCTGAGGCAGGCGGATTGCTCAAGGTCAGGAGTTTGAAACCAGCCTGAGCAAGAGTGAGACCCTGTCTCTACTAAAAATAGAAAGAAATTAATTGGCCAACTAAAATATATAGAAAACATTAGCCGGGCATGGTGGCGCATGCCTGTAATCCCAGCTACTTGGGAGGCTGAGGCAGAAGGATTGCTTGAGCCCAGGAGTTTGAGGTTGCTGTGAACTAGGCTGACTCCACGGCACTCTATCCTGGGCAATAGAGTGAGACTCTGTTTCCAAAAAAAATAAATAAATAAAAATATTAAGAAAACCCTACAAGCTTGGCACAGTTGTTATACACAAAATAATGTGCTAGTGGCACCCCTGCTCCCAGGCCAGTGTGAGTCCAGATGCTTCTTTGCTGGTTTATTTCATTTTCTAGGGTCCATTTGCTACAAATCTTTATCGTGCTTCCAAAATAAAGAAGTCAGCCATTTCAAGTTCAGGTCTTGACCCCAGTGAAATAAAAAAAGTGACACAAATCCTCTGAAGAGCAGACTGACCCGCATGGCGGTGACAGCCCAGCCCAGGACTGCTGACACAGACTTGGACTGGGGTTGTGGCATCTAAGGATTGAACTGGGTGACAACATGGATGGGTCACAGTGGGGGTTAGTTGTTGTGGGTCTAATGTTTTGGGGATGGAGACCTACAGCTGTACTTACCGCCCCGAACCCCCACCAACCCCATAACCTTACATGGGTCTAAAGATTACTGTATAATGGTGTTAGTGTTCCCAAAAATAATATACCACACTGAGGAGACAATGTATGAGGGCATAGTAGGGTGAAGAGTCACCAACCTAATTTTTAAAAGAAAAAGAGAGCCCTTCACAGCCATAACCCTGGCTATTCTTTTTGGCTTAGGGGCAATAGGAGCAGGAACTAGTATCTCTTCTCTGGCAATGCAGCAAAGAGGGTTTAATACTCTGAGGGCAGCTGTTGATGAAGATATTGCAAGGATAAAAGATTCAATCTCACACCTAGAAAAGTCACTAACCTATGTGCTGCCCTCAAAGAATGTTGTTTCTATGCAGACCATACGGGAGTTGTTAGAGAATCTATGGCTAAGGTCAGGGAAGGGCTTGCCCGCCGCAAACGGGAATATGAACAGCAAGCAGGTTGGTCTGAGTCTTGGTTTAACAGTTCCCCCTGGTCAACAATGCTACTATCCACCCTACTAGGCCCACTCATTATGCTAATCTTAGTCCTAACTTTCAGACCGTGTGTAATTAATAGACTAGTAGCTTTTGTGAAAGAATGGATAAACACTGTCCAGCTACTAGTATTGCAACAACAATATCAGCAGCTACGGTCAAGTGCTATAGAACTAGAGCACCTAAGAGACCTTGAGGACGAGCAGGAGTGCTTGTCTGCTACCTAGAGAAAGGGGGGAATGTAGGACAGAGGAAGGGCAGAGGAATTTGTAGGGCAGAGGAAGGGCAGAGGAATTTTTCCAATTGTCGGGAATTTACTTGGGTGGGGCAATGAGCTAACCGCAAACTTTTGCTTCTGGTCATTGCTTGCTTGCTACACCGCTGTATGGGGAATGAGGTCATTGAAGCACGGGCGACTGGCCCATCAGGCAATAGAGGGCAACCAACCCGCCAATTATTTCAAAAGGCAATAGTGGGCAACCAATCATTTTAAAGGTCAATGCATGATCCATGCATGATCAGCGTGTGCGCAGCTTGTGCACCATGGGGATAAAAGGCATGCCGTTGTTCCGGTCGGGGTCCTTGCCTGCGAGAGTGGCCACTGCATTGGTGCTCTGGGGCTTGGACCCTGGCTAGCCAGAAAATAAACCTCCTCTTGTGTGATTGCAAAAAAAAAAAAAAAAAAAGTGACACAGATACTATTGCATTAGTGATAATAAAAATCAAATAAATAAGATATTTTTCTCTCATTGGAGGTTGGAAGCATTTTATTTACTTGTGTTTAAAATTTGTGATTCTCAAAGAATGGGAGAAAGATGGCAGACGAGAAACACTGATAGAGTGTCTCTGCAGAAAAGGCAGATTCTAGGAGGAATTAGAAGAAAGAAGCAAGTAGAGGAGCATACATAGGAGGAGGGTCAGAAGGAGGGGTACCTGAGACCACGGAGACTTCACGGGAGGAGGTTGCAGAGGAGAACTGGAAGCAGAGATATCCTGAGTAGCCTGGAGACCAGCGGCAAGGGTAGGTGGAGTCATTAACTTTCCTCTCCCTAGCATCTCAGACTGCTGGTGGTCTCCCCAGTGGGTGGAGAGACCGGCGGACACCAGCCCAGAGACGGCCACCGCCAGTGAGCAGTAAGCCTGTAGCAGATGCGGCACCAGGTTCCCAACCCCCTTGGGGCACCTCCATATGCACAGACCGGAGCCACGCGGCAGGCAACACATTGCCTCATTCTCCCCTCCCCCGTCTCTATCTGCGGCTGCCCAGAGAGACAATATAGCTACCAGCCGGAGGCACCTCCAGGGAACCCTCCCTTTTGGGGCCCTACAGCTGACTGAGGGGAATTCAGACAGTGAGCTCTCTACCTACCAGCCCTTCCAGGTGCTCCTGGCCCCGTGATCCCAGAAGAATGGGGCAGACGCTGAGGCTGAGAGACATCAACCCAGCTTGGGCTCCCCATGGGTGAATTAGGACTGGCACTCCTCTCCCTGGTGGGGTTAGGGATTGAACTCTGGGGCCCAGGGGTCAGACCTGTGAACCAGATCCCGTGTACCCAGGTATCGCATTGCCTGGGGCACAGAAGGGATATACGTGAAAAGCCCTGAGGTGTGTGTACCTTCAAGGGCAGATCAGCTTCCTTGAGGGCAACGCTCCTACCAAAGGGAGGCCATGCACCCAGCCCAGGCAGCGATCGTGCTCAGGGAACCTCCCGGCTGGCATCACAGCCAGGGGAGGCCTGGTGGCGTGAGATCTGGCCTGCTGGCAGAGGCCCAGGAGTAGCCGCAGAGTTGGGGAGGGTGGAAAGAAGCAAGGCCCGCTCCAGACTGCGGGTCTCAGACGGCCCCACACCCACACACAGACTTTCTGACTGAGCAGGGCCATTCCAGCCCCTCCCTGACAGCTTTTCCCTGAAGCAGAGAACAGAACTTTGACCCCTGCTAAAGGCATTGGTGGTGCCTGAGGGAAGGCTTACCCAACCCAGCTCTGCCCAGACTCACTCCAGACCAGCCCTCACTGAGGGGGAGAAAAGGAAAAACCTGGAGGTCCCAGGGCCCCACCCACCACCTGGGGCAATAGAGTGCCTCTCCAGAGGAACAAGAACTGGATACAAGACCCCAAAACAACAGTGTAGCCTGTTCCTCCAAATAAGTGCCACCTACTGTCAGGGAGGACATTCTGCACACCTTTTTCAGGGCATCTACAGAGTCATCATAGTCTGGTCTAATCTCACCCACAGATACCACCTACCGGCTCAGAGACTAAACAGGGCGTGTCAGTACCCAAACAAAAACCTAAAGGCAAGAAGCAACAACTGATCCAGATGGGAAGAAGTCAGTGAAGGAACTCCAGAAATATGAAGAACCAAATGGAAACCACAACCCAAAGAGGAACACCAGCCCCTTAGAAATGGACACCAACCAAAACAGGCAACCTAAATGACAGAAGAGGGATTTTGTTTTTGTTTTTGTTTTTTTTTTTTTTTTGAGACAGAGTCTCGCTTTGTTGCCCAGGCTAGAGTGAGTGCCGTGGCGTCAGCCTAGCTCACAGCAACCTCAAACTCCTGGGCTCAAGTGATCCTTCTGCCTCAGCCTCCCGGGTAGCTGGGACTACAGGCATGCGCCACCATGCCCGGCTAATTTTTTTATATATATATATCAGCTGGCCAATTAATTTCTTTCTATTTATAGTAGAGACGGGGTCTCACTCTTGCTCAGGCTGGTTTCGAACTCCTGACCTTGAGCAATCCGCCCGCCTCGGCCTCCCAAGAGCTAGGATTACAGGCGTGAGCCACAGCGCCCGGCCCAGAAGAGGGATTTTGAATGTGGATGGTAAGAAAATTCAATGACCTGCAAGAACTGGATAACCAAAACAAAGAAAACACAAAAAGATTCCAAGACCTGGAACAGAAATTCACTAAAGAAATTGAAACAATGAAGAAAAGTTTAACGGAACTCCTGGAAATGAAGAATCAATTCAGGGAACTACAAAACATAGTGGAAAGCCTCACGAACAGGGTTGATTGAACAGAAGGAAGAATCTCAGAGACTGAAGATAACACCTTCCAATTAAATAAATCAGTCACAGAGATAGAGCAAAGAAGAGAAAAGAGCAAAGCCTACAAGAAATGTGGGATTATATGAAGAAACCTAATGTGAGGGTTATAGGGTTACCAGAAGGGGAAGAAGAAAACACTCAAGGGTTAGACAAGCTATTTGAAGATATAATAGAGGAAAATTTCCCAGGCCTTGCTAAAAATCTCCAGATACAAGTTCAAGAAGCTCAAAGGACCCTGGGAGATTCAATGCAAACAGAAAGACGTCATGACATGCAGTCATCAGACTGAGCAAAATATCAACTAAAGAGGCCCTTCTAGGAGCTGTAAGATGAAAGAAGCAAGTAACATACAAAGGAAAGCCAACTCAATAACACCAGACTTCTCTACTGAGACTTCACAAGCAAGGAGAGACTGGGGCCCCATTCTCACTCTTCTGAAACAGAACAATGCCCAGCCTAGAATCTTATTTTCTGCAAAACTCAGTTTTTTATATGAAGGAGCAATCAAGACATTCTCAGATAAGCAAAGACTAAGGGAATTCACCAAGACAAGACTAACCCTTCAAGAAGTACTCAAAACACTGTTACCCATGGATCAGCACAATAAACACTCACAAATGTAAATCTACTCAAAGCTAAAGATCAAAGCCCAGATACCATAATGGCTCGAGGGAAAACAAAGCCACAAAGTTCAACCTAATATAATGAACAGAATCTGCCCCACCTATCCGTTATCTCAATAAATGTGAATGGCTTGAACTGCCTACTCAAGAGACATAGGCTGGCAGAATGATAAAGAAAATACAAGCCATGTATCTGCTGCCTTCAGGAAACACATATACCCTGCAAGGATGCAGTTAGACTAAAGGTAAAGGGGTGGACAACAATATTTCAAGCAAATGGAAGCCAAAAGAAAGCTGGCGTGGTGGTGCTGATTACAGATAACTTAGTTTTTAAATCAACAAAAGTAATAAAAGACAAAGAAGGTCACTATATAATGATGAAGGGTACAGTTCAACAAGAAGACATAACAATTCTAAATATATGTGCACCCAACATTGGAGCACCAGATTCATAAAGCAAACTCTACTTGATCTAAACAAATGGATAAACAACAACACCATAATAGTCAGAGACTTTAACACCCCATGGACAGCACAGGAAAGATCCTCCAAACAGAAAATTAACAAAGAAATAATGTACTTAAACAGAACTCCAGAACAAATGTGCCTGACTGACATTTACAGGACATTCTACCCCAAAACCACTGAATATACGTTCTTCTCATCAGGTCATGGGTCATTCTCTAAGACTGACCATATCCTAGGAAAGAAAGCACGTCTCAAACAATATAAAAAAATAGAAATTATACCATGTATCTTTTCAGACCACAATGGAATAAATGTAGAAATCAATCCTAACAAGAGTTCTCATTTCTACACAAAGTCATGGAACTCTTCTGCTCAGTGATAACTTCATAAATGAGGAAATCAAGATGGAAATCAAAAGATTCTTTGAACTAAATGACAAAGGTGACACAAGTTAGCAAAACCTGTGGGACACAGCTAAAGCAGTCCTGAGAGGAAAGTTTATTTCCATAAATGCCTATATCTAAAAGTTGAAAAGATTACAAATAGGCTACCTAATGAATCATCTCAAAGAGCTAGAAAAAGAAGAACTGACCAACCCCAAACCCAGCAGAAGAAGTGAGATTATTATGATCAAATCAGAACTAAATGAAATTGACAACAGGGAAACTATATGGAAGATTAATAAAACAAAAAGTTGGTTCTTTGAAAAAATAAACAAAATTGACACATCATTGGCTAGACTAACGAAAAGTAGAAGAGAAAAATCTCTAATAAGCTCCATCAGGAAAATAAAGGAGAAATTACAACTGATGCCACAGAGATACAAGATATAATTTATAAATACTACAAAAACCTCTATGTGCACAAACTGGAAAATGGGGAGAAAATGGACAATTTCTTAGAAACACACAGCCTCCCTAGGCTCAACCATGAAGAAATAGAATTCCTGAACAGACCAATATCAAGTACTGAAATTGAAACAGCAATAAAAAACTTTCCTAAAAGTCCTGGACCAGATGGTTTCACACCCGAATTTTACCACACCTACAAAGAAGAACTGGTGCCTATCCTGCAGAAATTATTTCACAACATCGAGAAGGATGGAAGCCTCCCCATAACATTTTGTGAAGCAAACATAATCCTGATACCAAAACCAGAAAGGATGCAACAAAAAAAAAGAAAACTACATACCAATATCCCTTATGAATATAGATGCAAAAATTCTCAACAAAATCCTAGTCAATCGAATCCAGGTGCTTGTCAAGAAAATAATCCATCACAACCAAGTGGGCTTCATCCCAGGGATGCAGGGATGGTTCAACATATGCAAATCTATAACTGTAATTCACCATACAAACAGAAGCAAAAGTAAAGACGATATGATCCTCTCAACAGACACAGAAAAAGCATTTGACAAAATTCAACACACCTTTTTGTGATAAGAACACTCAACAAAATAGGCATAGACAGGGCTTACCTAAAAATGATACAAGCCATATATGACAAACCCACAGCCAATATCATACTGAATAGGGAAAAATTTAAAGCATTCCTACTTAGAATTGGAATTAGACAAGGTTGCCCACTATCTCCACTTCTCTTCAAAATAGTGCTGGAAGTCCTTACTACAGCAATCAGACAAGAGAGCGGAATTAAAGGTGTCCAAATGGGAGCAGAAGAGATCAAACTCTTACTCTTTGCTGATGACATGATATTATATTTAGAAAACCCCAAGGATTCAACCAAGAGACTCCTTCATCTAATAAATGAATATGGTAAAGTCTCAGGATACAAAATCAATATATAGAAATCAGAGGCATTCATATATGCCAACAACAGTACGAGAGAACCAAATCAAAGACTCAATTCCCTTCAAAATAGCAACAAAGAAAATAAGGTACCTAGGAATATATTTAACTAAGGAGGTAAAAGACTTCTACAAGGAGAACTATGAAAGACTGAAGAAAGAAATAGCAGAGGATGTAAACAGGTGGAAGAATATACTATACTCATGGGTCGGCAGAATCAACATTGATAAAATGTGTACGCTACCCAAAGTGACCTACAGAGTCAATGCAATCCCTATTAAAATACCATCATCATTTTTCACAGATATAGAAAAAATAATTTTACACTTCGTATGGAACCAGAGAAGACCCTGTATAGCAAATCAATGCTATGCAATAAAAACAAAATAGGAGGTATCAATTTACCAGATTTCAAACTATACAACCAGGCTATAGTAATTAAAACAGCTTTTTTACTGGCACAAGTACAGGGACACTAACTAGTGGAACAGAACTGAGAACCCAGATATAAAACCATCCTGATATAGCCAATTAATCTTCGACAAAGCAGACAAAAACATACACTGGGGAAAAGAATCCTTATGGAATAAATGGTGCTGGGAAAACTGGATAGCCACATGCAGAAGACTGAAACAGGACTCACACCTTTCACCTCTTACAAAAATCAACTCACACTGGGTAACAGACTTGAACATTAGGTGTGAAACTATTAGAATCCTAGAGGAAAATGTTGGAAATACTCTTCTAGACATTGACCTAAGCAAAGAATTTATGAAGAGGACCCCAAAGGCAATCACAGCAGCAACAAAAATAAATAAATGGGACCTGATCAAATTAAAAAGCTTCTGCACATCCAAAGAAACTGTCAAGAGAGCAAACAGACAACCCACAGAATGGGAGAAAATTTTTGCAAGCTACACATCCGATAAAGGGCTGATAACTAGAATCTATTCAGAACTCAGGAAAATCAGCAAGAAAAAAAATCAAACAACCCTATCAAAAAGTGGGCAAATGACATGAACAGAAATTTTTCAAAAGAAGATAGAATAAAGGCCTACAAACATGAAAAAATGCTCAACATCTCTCATCATCAGGAAAATGAAAATCAAAACTGCAATGAGATATCACTTATCTCCAGTAAGAATGGCCTTTATCACAAAGTCCCCAAACAATAAATGTTCGCGTGGATGTGGAGAGAGAGGAACATTCCTACACTGCTCATGGGACTGCAAACTGGTTCAGCCTCTGTGGAAAACAATATGGAGATACCTTAAGGCAAAACAAGTAGATCTACCATTTGATCCAGCAATTCCACTACTGGGCATCTACCTAAAAGATCAAATGACACTCTACAAATGGGACACCTGCACTCATGTTTATAGCAGCACAGTTCATAATTGCAAAGGTGTGGAAACATCCCAGGTGTCCATCAATAATAAGTGGATTAATAAAATGTGGTATATGTATACCATGGAATACTACTCAGCTTTAAGAAACAATGGTGATATAGCACCTCTTGTTTATTCCTGGATAGAGCTGGAACCCATTCTACTAAGTATCTTAAGAATATAAAAACAAGCACCACATGTACTCACCAGCAAATTGATATTAACGGATCAACACCTAAATGGACATATAGGAATAACATTTATTGGGTGTCGGGTGGGTGGGGGGGGGCATGGACAATATAAGTAACCTTAACATTTATACCCCCCATAATATGCTGAAATAAAAAAAAATTGTGATTCTCTAAATTGTGAGTCAGAGCTAAAGCTAATGAAAACCTATGGGGGAAAGAATTTTGTGGGTCTGCACATGAAATCTGTAATTCTTCTGTTCAGAGACAATAGCATTACAAAAGAACCTCAATTTTTGAGCAATTCCCCAAGCAGAAAATCCCATTTTGGGGGCAATGTTGACAATGTCTGAATGTCTCAGTTTTTAGGTTGGGGCACAGTCCTTCCCGTGTGGCACTTTGCTAAGTGGACTCAGATGCACTACTAAGGAAGAATGCATGAGGGCTCTGTGGGGTGGGTCTGTGGAGATTTCTGTGGGCAGTGGGAGGTCTCTGTGCATTGTCTCTTGGTAAGTCCTCTGTGAGAGGTGGCTCAGTGTCGTGTTAGCACGAGGTTTCTGCAAGCGCTGGGTGAGATGAGTGTGACTTCTCTGTGTGAAGTGTCTGTGAAATCTGTTTGAAATCTGCATAAAGGGTCTCCATGGAGCAAGATGAGGTCACTGTGCAGCAGTGAGACATCGCTGTGTTGTCTCTCTGGGTGGTCTCTGTAGGGGGAGGTCTCTGAGGTCTGGGAGGTGCTGCGGGAGGCCTGGTGAGGGCAGTGGAGGACTCTGTGAGGCAGCGGGCATTTCTGCGAGGCCTGCAGTGGGCTCTGTGGGGCACGGGGGCTGTGCGTGGTGCTGGGGTAGGTGCTGAGGGAGGGCCGTGTGGGAACCTCGGTGCCAGGCTTCACACGAGGATCCGTGGGCACACAAGGTGGTGTAGAGGGCTCCACGTGAGGTCACTGTACCATCACCTGGGGCCTGCGTGGTCCTGTGGGAGGCACCGCCTGGTGTCTCTGCGCAGGCTCTGTGGGAGGTCTGTGTGGGAGGCTGGGAGCCTTCTGTGGGTCTGGGGCTCTGCGTGATGGCCCCTCAGAACCGTGTGCAGATACTCTGTGGGAGAGCTCCTGTGCTCGCCTCCTGGTCCTGGGCGGCAGGCCTTGGGGGTCCCTGGGCAAGGGAGTAGTTGGGTCGGAGGAGCAGCAGCAGCAGCAGCAGCAGCAGGATCTGTGCCTGCCCCTCCCCCACCCCTTCTAGCCCGTGTGTCCACATCCCTCTGCCCCCCTCGTCCCCTGAAGTCCTCAGGGCAGGTGAGGCCCTGAGACTCGCTGTGGACCGTGGCTAGCCCTGCCTTCCAAGTTCCCTGCCCTGCGAGCTGCCCCAGTGCCAAATGTCCGTAATGGTCACCAGACTGGGATCCTGCCTGACATACGTTGGTCCTTTCTGAAATTGCAGAGGGATTGTGGGCAGGCCGGTCACATATGCCATGGGAAAAGCTACCTTCTTGCATGAGGGCTTTTTGTCCCTGGGTCCTGCCCTCCACCCTGGGGTTGCAGCCCTACCCCCTTGGCCGGTGAGGGCACTGGGCATGCAGTGGCCACCACATAGGGGTCCCATGAGCTCTGCTGCCTTCCTGGCTCCCACCTCTCAGATTCTTCTCCCATGTCCCAGCCTCGTCCTCCAGGTGCCACCCTCCCATGGTTCCTGTGCACACAGTCATGCCAGAGGGGAGGGCAGAGCCTGGGAGGGGGACACTCCTGTCACCAAGCTGAGCCCAGAGGGGCCAGCAGGGCCCATCTCTACTCCAGCCTTAGGCGGGCAGGGAGGGGAGACTGTGGGCAGGGTTGTCTGGTCACCACCATGAGAGTCAGGAAGGCCAGATTGTCTGCACCTGCACCCAGGGTGAGCACCCCACCCCCAAAACTTCCCAGCCCACTTCGGGGTGGAGGCTGCTTGGCTTCACATTCCTGGGGCCCGAGGGGAACTTCCACACTAAGAGGCCTCTGTAAACCCATCGCCCACTGCCGCATGAAGTTCATAGCGGAGGGAAAGTGGGAAAGATGGGTGAGCCAGGTCCTAGGGTGGTGTCTCCACAGGGTTTGCCCATCCTGGCAGTCCTAAAGGCTCTATAGTGATTGCGCTGTGAAAATAAGGTTAGGGACCCCAGCGTCAGGGTGGGTCTGCAAGACCACGTCAGCCTCCTCCATGCCCCTCCTTCTAGAAACCACACTCAGGGAGAGCGGACAATAACCTCCCCTTCCTTGTGTGCCAGCAGCCCAGAGACAGAAGCCACCACCTCTGATGAGAAAACACACAATCTGATTGGAAGGATCACACATCTCAGTAGGAGGAGCCATTAGCACATCGGGGATGTGCTGCCATAGGACAGAACTCGTTTTCTCTGCCGGAACTGGACTTCTTCTGAGAGAAAGGTTTGCTCACCAGGAAAGGTGGGAGAAGTGTGATCTGGTTGACCAGGCAAGACACCTTTAGGTAGACAGCAGTGCCTGGGGCAGCCGATAGGGTAGCTGGAGGCTCTTGCCACTCTTGGCCGATGCTGGCAGGGCCTGGCTGGGGAGGCCTGGTTGCTGTTCTTGTCTCGGACCCACCTGTTCTTGACAGGAGAGCTGTGGCCCACAGGAGTGGCTTGGTGATTGCAGGCGGTATCACTCATCACTCTCCTTTTCTCCGGTTGGGAGGGGCCTCTGTGGTGGCTGCAACTCCCACCCACTGTGGCCTGGAGTTCCTCTCTGTACCGATTTCCCTTTGAGGCAGGAAGTTCATGGTTGGGTCCAGTTTCCTCCTCTAGGATCTGTCCGACAGTGGTCACGAGCCCCCGCACTTTATCCATTCTGGCGTCCGTACATGATCTGCCTGTGACCCGTCCCAAGCACTGGGCAGTGGCTGATGCAGGCTCGCGGTTTTGCACGGGCTCTCCTTCCCCTGTGTTTTTCTTGGGGAAAATCCACTGCAGAAACTGCCTTGTTTTGTTCCTAAAGCGGCTTCCTGTAGGAGCCTGTCCTTCATTTGGCAGGAGCTGGGAGGACTTGCTTCTTGGTGATTCGGCTAATTCCCTATCCTGGGAGGGGTGGCTTATACCATTGGTTTGGGAGGTCCTTGGTCTTGCAGACCTTTGTTTTTGCCCCCCTGGTTTGGGCCTCCTGCAGCGCTCTCTCTTGTCAGTAGGGCCAGACCGCTTGCTTTGACTCTCACATGGCCATCCTGTGTCAGCAGTGGACTTGCTGTGGGAGCTGGACAGAGTGGCCGGAAAGGCCCAGATGTCTACACCCAGAACGTCAGGGTCATAGTTTCCAAGGAGGACACCAGTGGTGTAGTCTTGGAGGAGGACATTTGGGGCAAGGCCTTGAGGCTGGTTCTGACACGCACCAACCCTTGGAGCATTAAGGCATAGCTCTTCTGGGTCCTGGGGGACATAAACTATAAAGGATTGGGAGCTGTTGCTGTTGCTCAGAGACCCTGAGCTCAGGCTGACATTAAACCTGTGGGAGTCTGCCCTCATACTGGTTCCCAAGATGGCTTCCCAAGCAGGGGGCTTCTTTTTCTTAGCCTTCACTGGCTTGATGGTCTTCTTGGCCCCTGAAGACTGGGACCCTAAGGTGAGCTGCTGCATTGACTCAGTACAATGGAAGTCTCCTGAGGCCACGCTCTTCTCTTCCTCCCATGGCTCACTCCTGGCCATTGCTGAACCTGGACTCAGCTCCGGGCTGCCTCTCCTGGCCCCCAGGAACATCTCACTGTGCCGGGTTCTGGATGTGAGAGGCTGAGAAGGCCACCTGCCCTTCTGCCCAGTGGAAAGAGCCTCTGAATGCCCACGGTTGTCACCAGACTGGGTCCCTCTCAGGTCCATCTGGACATTCTCACCCACAGGTGAGGTGGCAGGGTGAGGACCAATCTGGGTGAGGACTGACTTTTCTGTTATCTTCTCTCCTGGACCTTCCTGAGGATCTTCTCCCAGGAACTTGACAACCTCAGTTGTGGAGTTGTCCCCAGATTCACAGGTGGCCCAGGAGGAAAAGGTGGAGAGTGGAAGGGGTGGGGGTTGAGCCTTTTTCAACATAAAGAGATTTTTTGTCTTGAGGATCTTGAGGGGTAGGCCCCACTTGTGCCTTACCTGCAACCTTCTAACATGTGCTTCCAGTGCATGCTTACGGCCTGGATCAAGAAGTCCCTGCGAGGTGTCTTCAGAGGATTCCCGACCCTTTGAGGATGCTAGAGTTCTAGTTTCTATGTGCATGTTTGAATTTTCAAAAGGGGCCAAGGCTTGGTCATTAGCAAGCCTGGAATGACAAATGCTTACAGGGATCCTGCCTTGCTTAATCTGCCCCAACTTCCTGCTCAAGTGGACTTTCAGGATGTCTTCTACGTGCCCCTTGTCTGGTAAGTCATGTCTTGTGTCACTTGAGGGCTTCATCCGGCTGCTTTCTGACTCCTCCTGAGAGCTGGCCCTTGGAAGCACCACTAGGGAGCGGTTTGAATTGCAAGATAGATTTGAATCACTCTCTGGACAGTGCCCCGGTTTCAGGCTTGGGTGTTTCCATATCTGAAAAATTGCTGGGCCCTTGGACTCCATGTCCTGTATATCCTGGCTGCTTCCACCTGTATAGGCTGAAGACCAGGAGTCACCTTGCTTCTCTTTTGCCTGACCTGCCCTTGGAAATCTGCCCCATGGCTGCGCCCTGCCCAGAGACAGCTGGTTCCTGCGGGGCAGTGTGGCCCGGTGTCGGGTGGAGCTTATTCGTGGATGTTGCCCCCACAGCCCAGGGTTGATAATATCTTCTGAGCTGCTGGAAACTGACTTGTAGGTCTGGGAGGTCCATCTGTCGGAAGTGAGCTGGTGAAAGACTTCCTGAGAATTTTTCACTATAGTGGGTAAGGCCCTCCTGCTTTCTTGTTGCTTCTTCAGAAAGTGACACTCTAGTTGTTGAACAGCAGTTGAGAGAGGAAATTGGGCCTCCCTACGGACTGTTGGGCAAAATGCTCCACAGAAAGGTATCTGAGGTGAACAGAAATGTGGGGTCAAGAGAGAGTGTGGGAGACAGATCTGGGGCTGGAACCCAGCCAGAGGGAGCTGGGGCAGGGCCCTGTGGTGGGGCCAGGACTGGGGCAGAAAGAGTTGTGGATGTGGATGTACGCCAAAGGAGTTAGGGAATCCATTGAATAAAACAGAGGGAAAGTTTAACGGAGGACCAGAGACCCTGACAGCAGCCACCAGGGACTCACTGTGCAGAGAGGGGAGGCCCCAGAAAAGCTGGGTGCATTTCTGCTGTAAATGGTCCCCCTTGGCCTTGGGATGGGAGAGCTGCTGGGGACCCGGCAGCTGCTCTGGTTTGTCTGTCATGTTGCAGAAGCGCTGTGGGGTTGTGTCCCGATCTCCGCTCGGTGACTTCACCATATTCCCCAGGCAACCCCGGGGGTAGTCTGGGCTCACTTGTTTCAGAGATGACCCCTCCTTTTCGTTCTCCTTCCTCTTACCCATTAGCGTCTCCAGCAGGTCCTGGACGTCAGTGTGGATGAAAGAGGGGCCACGACCCTCCATCTGCCTGTGCGTGGCGTCTCCCCAGGAGGAAGCCTCTGGTGGGCGGTTGGAAAGATGCCCCTGCTGGGATTTGCTCTCGGCTGAGGCGGAGAGGCTCCAGGCTCTGCCAGTTCTGGCAGCCACCTGCCACCAGGTGAGGGCTGAGACGGTGTCACTTGTGCAACTAAGGTCCGATATCTTTGAGACGGGAGGAGGCAACCAACAGTTGTTATAGTGTGGAGAATAGCTCTGTGGGACAGTGCCCAGTGGGGGCGCCATTGAGTCACACTGAGCATGAGCCAGGCTGGAGTCAGGAGGAGGCAGAGGGCAGGCCACGGGAGCAGGAGACCGCGGTGTGGGAGGGGAAAGCGCCTGTGGCTGGGGTGAGGGGCGTTCTGGGGGCAGCAAAGGCTCTGGCGGCCGGGCGGCACTCAGGGATGACTGTGATGATCCAGCACAAACTGGGGAGGCTGTCGGACCTGGAGACAGCGTGGAGGCCAGAGGCGGAGGGCTCTGGGCCAGGGGAGCTGGCGATGCCAGTGGAGACGAGGTGGTGGGCGAAGCATCTTGCACACGCTCCGCACGTGGCCGGTGGGCGCTGGCAGGTGCTGGGTTGCACTCCTCCCCCGGGGGGTCTGGACATGAGAGCTGATGAGAGCCCCCCTTGTCAGGGAGCTTCACCTGGCAGCTGCAGGAGACAGGAGGCACAGACTATAGCAGGGGTGGGTGGGGTTGGGGGCCAGGCAGGGGTGGGCACCTGCAGCCCGCAGCCCCTCCTCCATGACATCACAAATCTCTGCCTCTCCCTGGCCCCAGGGCTCCAGTCACATCCCAGCGGATTCCCTGATCTTCCCCTCCCAAGTCAGTCCTAGGCCCTGGGGTCGCATCCCAGGCCCTGACGGAAGGACTGGGAGAGAAGGGGAGGGTTCTCACCTCTGCAGAAGCAAAGTCAGGTCCCAAGCCCCATCGAGTTCCCTCCGGCAGTCTCTATAAGCTGGAATCAGGAGTTGAGTTAGGTGGGAAGGGAGAGGCTTGGCTGAGTGTCCCTCTAGGGCAGACTGGGGGGGTTGGACCTTGCAGCCCATGCCTCAGTGTCCCAGCCCACGTGACACCGGGAATGGCAGCAAGAAGCGTGGTCCTCAGTGCTTTACCTTGTACACAGTGCTCCCACGTCCATCCCCCAGGTCCTCACACCCCCTGTGCGGCAGAAGGCAGGGTCCCTCAAAGAGAAGCCAGGCTTTGCCAGGCTGAGCAGCCGTCCACAGTCGGGCCTGGAGGCCCCACCTCCGCTCCAGGCCCCTAGGGCAGCCGCCCCCCCCCCCCCACCTGGCTTCACGCCCAGCGGGATCTGAGAAAATCCCGCTCTGATTTCCTTCCCGGGATGCCCACAGGCCTCTGCAGCTGACTTCCTCAGAGGCTGACCCTTCAGGGACAGCGACGAGGCTAAGTCCCCCTGGGGTTCGGGGCGGAGCAGCAGCTCCTTACCTTTCAGAGGGCCGCTCCTCTTCCTGCTCCGGGGCCGCTCCCTCCTGTCCGCCTGACGCCAAGAGACGGGGAGACTGAGGGGCTGGGCCGTCCTCCCACAGAGATCTCCATCCTCCCACAGAGATCGCCATCCTCCCTCAGGGATCTCCATCCTCCCTCAGGGATCTCCGTCCTCCCTCAGGGATTGCCATCCTCCCTCAGAGATCTCCACCCTCCCACAGAGATCTCCACCATCCCACAGAGATCTCAGTCCTCCCACAGAGATCTCCGTCCTCCCACAGAGATCCTCGTCCTCCTACAGAGATCTCCGTCCTCCCTCAGAGATCCCCGTCCTCCCACAGAGATCTCCGTCCTCCCACAGAGACCTCCGTCCTCCCACAGAGATCATCGTCCTCCCACAGAGACCTCTGTCCTCCCACAGAGATCCCTCCTCCCACAGAGATCCCCGTCCTCCCACAGAGATCTCCGTCCTCTCACAGAGACCTCCGTCCTCCCACAGAGATCCCTCCTCCCACAGAGATCCCCGTCCTCCCACAGAGACCTCCGTCCTCCCACAGAGACCTCCTCTCCTGTCGCGAGCCGCGCTGGCCCTGAGGCCCGAGGTGGCGCCGCCCGCCGCGCGGTCCAGAGCTTCCCGCAGACACCGCCCGCCCGCGCGCGCCTAGAGGACGAGCCCGCGTCCCAGCCGGGAGTCTCCGTCTGATTCGGAAACGTGGAAATGACAATGGAAAGAAGGAGAGGATGACTGTGTCGGGGCTGGGCTGAGGGCGCCTACCTTCCTGACGCTCCTTTTCTGCCGGGCCGGCGGCGAGGACGGGCCGCTCCCGAGGCAGGGGAGCAGGAGCAGGAAGAGCCCCAGGCCACACAGGATGCCCAGGATGAGATCCGTCACCCAGGCGGAGGAGCTGAGCTTCAGCCATGAATCACTAACGCTACTCAGAGGAAACGGATAATTCTCCATCTTCTGAATCGCACTGTTGCCCTAAAGCAACTGAGCCCTGGGCGTTGCCTTTGGGCCTTTTGACCAGGGCCCAGGCAGCATCACAGAGCTGTGGCCTCGTCACAGAGGGCTCCTGGGGTGGGGGAGGGGCGGCGAGAGGAGGGGGCTGGACCACGGCCCCTCCCCCACCCCAGCCCTGCTCAGCGCTCCAGCCCCTGGGCCTTCCAGAGCCCGCCTTTGACTCCATCCTCTCATCCGGTCAGATATAGACCTTGGTCAATTTTCTATTCCTCCCCCGGGACCAGATATTCCCTGGTTCCTTTTATCCATTGGAGACTTTGGCTTGAGGTCCACCTATTTTATAGCCCTTGAAAATCTGAAGTTGATCCTGGAATTTTCGTTGTATCCCAGGGGTTTTTACTCTCAGAATGTCCTTTGTCCTCAACTCCAGCTTTCCCACACAATGTTTTTGTCTTACATCCATGCAGGGGCAGCACTTAAATTTCTTTTATGCTTATTTAGTTTTGTAAGTTTTGAATAGTTTTTTATTTCAGTCCCACTGTTAATCAGAGGGACTGACACACATAAAATAATTATTCAAAATTCATAATTCTAATTATGAAAGAATTATAGATAGTTAAACAAAATGATATTTATGTAAGTGTGTAGCATTTATAGTTTTGGTCTTAGTAAAGCTTAAACTACACAAAGACTTTGGGACTGCTATACCGGTATACCTCAGAGATATTTGGGGGTTGGTTCCAGACCACAGCAACAAAGCAAATATGGCAACCAAAGCGAATCACACAAAACTTTTGGTTTTCCCATATAAAAGGTATATTTATACGATACTGTAGTCTATTAAGTGTGCACTAGCATTAATATTATGTCTAAAACAACAATGGACATACCTTAACTTCAAAATACTTTATTGCTAAAAAATGCTAACTATCATCTGAGCCTTCACCAAGTTGTAATCTTTTTGCTGGTGGAGGATCTTGCCTCCATGGGATGGTGCTGACTGATGAGGGTGGTGGTTGCTGAAGGTTGGGAATGGCTGTGGCCATTTCTTAAAATAAGACAACAATGAAGTTTGCTTCATTCATTGACCCTTCCTCTCAAGACTTCTCTGTGGCATGCAATGCTGTTTGATAGCATTATAACCATAGTAGAACTTCTTTCAAAATTGAAGTCAGTCCTCTCAAACTCTGTCACTGCTTTATCAGGTAGTTTATGCAGTATTCTAAATAACATGTTGTCATTTCGACAATGTTCACAGCATTTTTGCTAAGAATAGATTCCATCTCAATAAACCACTTTTGGCCAGGTGAGGTGGCTCATGTCTGTAATCCTAGCAATCTGGGAGGCTGAGGCGGGAGGACTGCTTGAGATCAGGAGTTTGAGACCAGCCTGAGGAAAAGAAGACCCCATCTCTACTAAAAATAGAAAAATTAGCTGGGTGTCGTGGTGCATGCCTGTAGTCCCAGCTACTCAGGAGGCTTAGGCAGGAGGATCGCTTGAGCCCAGGAGTTTGAGGTTACAGCTATGATGATGCCAACCCACTCTAGGTGGGGCAACAGAGTAAGACTCTTTCAAGAAAGAAGAGAAAGAGAGAGAGAGGGAGGGAGGGAGGAGAGAGAGAGAGACAAAGAAAGAGAAAAGAAAAGAAAATAAAAGAAAAGAAAAAAAAGAAAGCAACCAATTTCTTTATTCATTCATAAGAAGCAACTCCTAATCTGTTTAAGTTTTATGGTGAGATTGCAGCAATCTTAAACTTTAGTGTGGTTAAATTCCTTAATGGGTAGTTCTTTCGTGACTGGTTTAAGCATCCTGACATACCACAAAATCAAGAAAATGTTTGTTCTATATGCTCACTCTTCTAAATGCTTTATAGTTTACTTTGCTGTCATGGAATTGATACTTGCATATGGTTTGAGGAAGGATTTCAGTTTTCTTCCCATATGGATACCCAATTGTCCCAGTACTATTTATTAATTTAAAAGATTGTCCTGTTCTCTTATTGTTCTTCAGCACCACTTTTCTGTTGTATCATGTCTATATATGCATGGGTCTGTTTTTGTGGTCTCTATTCTTTTACCTCTCTTTCTTTTTTTAATCTTACCACCAATACTACAGTCTTAATTTGCTTTAAAATAATTTCTGTTAATATCATACCTTAATTTCATTTTTTGACTTTTAGCCCTTCACATTTATAAACTGTAAAATCAGCTTGTCAACTTCCAGGACAAAAAACAATGTGTTGAAACTTTAATGGAATGCCATTAAAAATATATATCTTTCACTCAGTCATATTGAATGCAAAAAAAAGAAAGAAAGAAAATATATATATATATATATATATATATATATATATATATATCTACCTGAGATACTGAGATATCTTTACCACTGAATCTTCCAATCCAGGAACATGACATTCATTATTTGTTTAGTACATCTTTAATAGATCTAATTAAAGATTTATAAGTTCACCTAAAAAGATTGTACACACATTTTGTTATATCTATTCCTAGGTACTTGTAACTTTTCATTCTACTATGATTAATATCTGTTTTGTTTAATTTTATAAATTGCTGGTATGTGGAAATGCAGATTTTAATTTGTTCATTTTGTATCCAGCAAATATGCTAAAATGTCTTATCAATGCTAATAGTTTAAAGATTATTTTGGATTTGCTGCATATATCATCTTATTTCCTAAAAGGATAGAGTGTTGTTTCATCCTTTTAATCACTAAAATTCTATTTATTTTTATTTACCTATTGCTTAGGCTACTGTAAAAATTTTAAATAGCAGAAGTAATGGTGGATTATATTGATCCTAATTACAAAGGGAACCATTTAAATGTTATACCAGTGAGGATTGTGTTTGCCATAGCTTTTTCACAGAAGGAGTTCTAAAACTAGTAGTTGTTCTTTATTCCTAGTTTTCTAAGATTTTTGTCAACATAAATGAGTATTGAGTCTAGTAAATTATTTTTCTGCATCTTTTGAGATGATCATATGATTTTCATCCTTTACACTGTCAATGCGGTGAATTTCACTGATTGTTTTTTCTAATCTTTTACCAGCCTTGCATTTTGAGGATTAACTTGTCTTGACTATGATATAGTATCTTTTTAACATATAATATTGGATTTGTTTTACTGACATTTTCTTCTGAATTTTTGTACCTATGTTCATCATTGACATTGGCCTATAATTTTCCTTTCTCTTAATGTCAAGTTTTAGTATAAATTTATGCTAGCCTCATAAAATATGTGGAACATATGAAATATGTCCACTTATTTCTTTTCTCTGGAAGTTGTATAAGATTTGGAATTACTTTTTCATTAATTATTTAGCAGAACATACCAGTGAAGCCACATGGTCTTAGAGTTTTATTTTGGTAAAACTTTCTTTTGAAGTCAGGTTCATTGGGGTATACCTTTTGATAAAATCCACCCTTTATAAGTGTATAGTTCAATGGATTTTTTTAAATTTTATTTATTTACTTATTTTTGTAATTTTATTTATTTATTTTTTGAGACAGAGTCTCACTTTGTTGCCCAAGCTAGAGTGAGTGCCGTGGCATCAACCTAGCTCACAGCAACCTCAAACTCCTGGGCTCAAGCGATTCTACTGCCTCAGCCTCCAGAGTAACTGAGACTACAGGCATGCACCACCATGCCTGGCTAATTTTTTCTATATGTATTAGTTGGCCAATTAATTTCTTTCTATTTATAGTAGAGACGGGGTCTCACTCTTGCTCAGGCTGGTTTCAAACTCCTGACCTCGAGCAATCTGCCCGCCTCGGCCTCCCAGAGTGCTAGGATTACAGGCGTGAGCCACTGCGCCCAGCCGAGTTCAATGGATTTTGACAAATGCATATAGTCATTTACCACCACCATGAAATATAGAACATTTCCATCAACCTCAAAGTTCTCTCATGGCCCTTTGTGTTCAATACCCTCTCCTTAGACCCAGACCCAGGAAACCATTCATTTGATTTCTATTTATATAGTTTTTCCTTTTCAAGGACATCCTATGAGTGGAATCTCAGAGTATGTGGCCTTTGGGATGGGCTTCTTTCACTTAGCGTGAAACTTTTGAGATGTGCCCATGCTTTGCATGTGTTAGGATCTTGTTCCTTGTTACTGCTGAGTACGATTCTGCTGTGTAGATACAGCACACTTTGTTTATCCACTCACTGGCTGATGGACATTTGGGTTGTTCCCAGCCTCTGGCTGTTATCGGTAAATTTCGTATAAACATTCATGCACAAGCCTTTATGTGGATATTGTGGCACCCTGCAGGGACAAATTTGCCAAGTTTGGTTTGGATGTTGAGAATGAGGATGCCACCCATCCACCAAAAGGAGACGAGAAGACTTGTTCCTCACATAATGCAGCTTTCTAGGGGGAGCAGGATGGCTACCAAGCAGGCCCAAACATGTCCTAAAAGGAGACTGGCTTGGAGATTTCATGATGGTGAGGAGTGGGGGCCAGAGTGAGGGTTCCCAGGCAGGGGCAGGGGCTTTGAACCTTCCACTGCCACCAGAGGAAGGGACATCTTATCAGCTTGCCCAGGAGTGTGACAGAAGGGGAAGGGAGGGGTGAGGCTTAAAAGCTGTTAGCAGCAAACATCTAAAAAATGGAGCCAGGTTCTTCCTTACAGTGCACGTATATGTTTATTACTCGTGTGCCAATAGGTAGGAGTGGGATTGCTGGTTTATATGGTAAGGGTATGTTTAACTTATAAGGTACAGCCAATCTGTTTTCAGAAGTGGCTGTGCTATTCTGCATTCCCACCAGCCAGAGTCCTAGTTGCCCCACGTCCTTGCCAGCATTTGTTATTTTTTGTTTCTTCCTTTAAAACTTTATGTATACTAGTACTGTGGTTTTAATTTACATTTCTCCAATGACTAAAGATCCTGAGGATTTTTCATGTCTTTATTTGCCATCCAAATACCTTTGCTGTTAACTTTTACTCTCAACTCTGTATTTACTTTTATTTTTAATCATTTTAGGACTATTCAGTTTTTCTATTCCTTCTGGAAATTTTTTTCCATGTCATCCAAATTAAAAATGTATTGGCATAAAGTTATTCATAATATTCTCTGATTTTCTTCTTAATTACTGTAGATTTTTAATAAATCCTCTTTGAATTGTTAATGTTGGCTTTTTGTGCTGTCTTTTTTTATGTTCATTCATCTTCCTAAGGAGTTGTTAGTTTTATTAGTCTTTTCAAAAAACCACCTTTTAACCTTATTATGTATTTTTTTTCATTTTCGTTAACTTATCCTTTTTATTATTTCATTTCAATTTTTAAATTTATTTTCTTGTTTGTTTTTCTAAATTTTGAGATGGATGGAGGCTAATTAATTTTCAGCCTTTTTTTTTCTTTTCTGATATAACTACTTAAAGGTTATGAAATTTCACCTAGTAATGGCTTAGCTGCATTCCACAGGTTTTGATTCATAATAGTTTGTTTGCTTAACAAAATAACAGATTTCTCTTTCAATACATTCTTTGATGTGTGATTATTTTGTAGTATATATCTTAATTTCAAAACATGGGAATTTGATATTTTTGTCATTTATTTCTAAAATATTTTGTGATCAGAGAACATATTCTATATAATAATTCATTAACATTATTGAGACTTGATTTATTTCCCAGTATATTTCATTTTTTGTAAATGTTCTCTGTGTTCTTGCAAAGAACATGCATTCTGTAGTTGTAGGTAGAATGTCCATGTTGGGATAAAATTTTGTGCACTTGCTTTAGATTCTCTATGACTCCTGCTGCTTTCTCTTTTGGTCAGTGACCCATCTGAGATTAATTTCTCCTCTAGTACTTGGATGAAATACAATAGCACATCACTTTACAAAAAAAGAAAATGACAGTCAACCTCCAAATTAAAGTATATTCTAAAAGCTAGAGAACCATAGGGCAGCCAGAGGGCAGACTGCTGTAAGTCCGGCTGTGAATATGATTATAAGGGTGGCAGATCTGCAAAGGAGACCAACTGTACAGCCTCGGCAGTCTCTATGTGAAAGGGGCCCAGACAGGGAAAGGGTGAGACCCTGAGATTGGAGACTGGGACATCTGTGTGAACAATCTGAGGATTTTGACCTCCCCAACTCCAAGTTTCCCTGAGGCCTTCTGATGGCAGAATCAGCTCCTCCCCATTGCCAGGGGAAATTAGCCTCACTTGAGGCAGGTGATGTTCGTTCTTCCCAGGACCTAGGATTTGTCCCTCACTGCCACCAGGCTGACAGCCAAAGTCAAGTACCAGTGGAGCCTGGATGGGGAAATACAAACCTCCCCTGGGAAGAAATGCTTGTATAACAAAAGATTTATAGGACCTAACTAATAATAGGACTGGGGGTGCGTGTGTAAAAGTGGATCTTGGGGGTGTCAGATAGAAAAAAGGGTAGAATTTAAGACTGGAAGGGAGATAATGTATTGACTTGGGCCATCCACCTTTGATTCAGGATTATTACTTGGAAAAGAACACCTGAGGCCATTCCAGCAAATTCTAAGGACCAGCGGGGTGGATGGGGCAGTCAAGATGCTTTAATCTGCAGGGATCTGAGGTGGTCAAGATATTCCCTAAGGGTGAAATAAATGGAGAGCCAATTAGGGTATTAATTTATTTTTGTAAATAGAAGAAAATCCTGAGAATTGGTTAACTAAATTACTTCCACCTCTACGGAAATTTAAGGCCCCATACCCAGTTTGCAGATCTAAATTTACAGACCCGGAGTATACCGATCCGATTAAAAGGAAGGCCAGTTCCCCTTGAGTAAGATCCTACAACTCCATCACAAATATATGCAGTAAATATCCCTCCCGTCCTTTCTCAAGGGAACCTGTGGCCATTTGCTGGGTAACCATGCACTGGGAAGGTCTAGTGCATATCAGGGCATTTCTTCTCAGGTAAAGAACGAGGTGCTGCACCTCCAACATCTCAGCACTTAAAAGAGTATTTTTGGGCCTCTCTAGAATTTGGAGGGAACAGATACTAAACACAGTAGTACTGCCACTTGGCCCTGGGGGATTTGGGGCACAGTCTCTGGGCATAAGGACTGCACAGGTCGGTGGGCATCTCCATTTACAAGGAGCTCTGGAGACACCCTGAAGCATTCAAGCCCATAAGGCTGGGACAGGCAGGTCAGGGATGGGTGTGGGCCCTCCCGCGTGCTGGGCCAAGGAGGCTGCTGTGCCAGGCTCAGGGCAGCACCCACACGGGCTGGCTGGGGTGCCCCGACCGCTGCACACACAGGATCCTGCGACGGCCCACAGGTTGCTGGATGCAGAAAGGCTGGGCTGAGGCCCCACTGTGGGCAGCCCTTGGAGTTGTCTCAGATGCTTTCCCTGGAGGGAATGTTCTGGAAAGTGGGGGGAAAGTGAGGAGCAGCCACCTTGGGAATTGCCTCCCTGTCTGCTACACTCTTACGGGGTTTGAATGAATGGGAACTTTTATCCCTGATAAATTTCTGATTAATAATTGGCATCTTCAGCATCGAAACTCATTTTATGACCACAGTAATGTCCATCAGGCACTTCACTAGCTTGTGAATGTTCCACTGGGATGCGCATCCCGCAAACTGCCAGGCTCATGGGCTTCTGGGGCAGCCCCAGGAGGAAGGTGCCCTTTGTTCTGAAAAGCGGTGGTCAGATGAGTGTGAGACCAGGAGCCTGGATGTTTGTGACAGCAGTGGGCTTGAGTCACATTTTTTTGTGACCTTTAAAGTTAAGGTCACAGATCCTTAATTTTAAAGAAGCTACGACACCCCAGGAGACACCCACCCTGGTTAGTATGGGAACACGGCCTAGAATATCACTGCTGGGAATACTGTGCTGTGTGCAGAATAAGTCAAAGCACACGGAATAAATCCTGTTGCCTAGGAAAAGGAGAAAAGAGGGTTTTGTTTGTTTTGTGCTGATGCTGTTAGTTTAATTTTATCTAAGAAACTGACAGTGGAACCGAGGCCCCTATGCAATTATCTGCCAAGTAAGCAGTGAGGTCTTCAGGGCTCCTCAGCTTCTACATTGCTTGAGTAAAGTCCACATACAAGAAATGCAAATTTCTTGTTTTTTATTATTTTTGATTTAAATTAATTTAATTTTTTTCTTTTTACAGAAGCGGGATTCGAAGGAAATGCAAATTTCTCAGGTGTACTGTTTGATGAGTTTTTATTTTCATTCTGATTGATTTTTTTTTTTTTTTTTTTTTTTTTTTTTTTGAGACAGAGTCTCACTTTGTTGCCCAGGCTAGAGTGAGTGCCGTGGCGTCAGCCTAGCTCACAGCAACCTCAAACTCCTGGGCTCAAGTGATCCTTCTGCCTCAGCCTCCCGGGTAGCTGGGACTACAGGCATGCGCCACTATGCCCGGCTAATTTTTTTTTTTATATATATATATCAGTTGGCCAATTAATTTCTTTCTGTTTATAGTAGAGACGGGGTCTCGCTCTTGCTCAGGCTGGTTTTGAACTCCTGACCTCGAGCAATCCGCCCGCCTCGGCCTCCCAAGAGCTAGGATTATAGGCGTGAGCCACAGCGCCCGGCCTTGATTGATTTTTTTTTTTGTGGTTTGCATACATGGAAGTTCAGCGTCAGGGATGTACAGTCCCAGGGGTCTGAACTAACGTGCAGAGTCTCCTGTCCACCGCTCCAGTACTTTAGGGAGCATCTCCTCATCCTGAGTCCCCTGTACGTCCCCTTTGGAGCCAGCCCCTCCCACTCCATTGGCCTCTGGCAACCACTGATCTCTTCTCCATCCCTATGACTTGGTTTTTCTAGAATGTCCTATGAACAGAATCAAACTGTGTAGCCTTTCGGGCCCGGCTTTTCCACTTAGCAAATGCACCTGAGATCATCGTGTTCCTGCTGTGGGGTCAGTAGCACGTTCCTTTAATCAGCGAGTTGTATTCCGTCTCATGGATGCACCGCAGTTTATCCATCCCTGCTTATAGTCATCTCAGTTGCTTAGAGTTGTTAGTAATCAGGAATACAGCAGTGAATGTTGCAGGCAGGTTTATGTGGATGTAGTTCTCAAGTCAGCTGGGTAAATATCTATAAGTGCTGTTGTATCATACGGTAGGTATACATTTAGCTTTGTAAGAAACCACCAAAATTTCTTCCAAAATGGCTGTATAATTTCACATTCCCGCCAGCAGTGGACGAGAGTTCCTCTTGCTCCACTGCCTCCTAGGCCCCACCTTCCCCAGGCCCCACCTTCCCCGGGCCCTACCCCCTACCTCCAGAGTCTGTACAAGATACAGTGCACACCCAGCAGCTGTTGCCTGGCCTTGCCTCAGCACCTCTGCCTTGCACCGCCAGGCAGCTGGTTCTCTGCCCCTGTGCCCCCACCCCTCACTTGTCCCCTTGCTGTTCACTGGGCCAGCTCCCTGTCTCCCTGTAGGTCTGGGTTTACATGTGAACACACAGGAATCCCTCCTCCTCATGCCCTGGTACATCCATACCCCAGGACCATGCTGGTCATGGGGAACACTTTTCACCATGCAGCATTATTTTGTTTGCTGCTGTTATTCTCCTTGGGAGCTACCTTAGTCTGGCGCCACGTACCTCAGTCCCTGGCTCAGGACATGGTGCTGGCTGTTCCCTGTGCCAAAAAAGCCCTCAATGGTGGTGTCGCTACCTCCTCTGGGACCTCTGCCTCTCCCCTGGGACCTCCCTATCTTCCTTGGGACACCTGTCCTCCCAGAGGTCTTACTTGATGCCATAATACTTCCTGAACATGACATGGTTTCTTAATGTGTGGCTCACGTGTAAGTCTAGGGCATTCAGGTTTATTTCTGGTGAGAGCACCTTGCCCTGCTCCCTTTTCTGTAGGGCTGGGCCAAGAGGAGGAACCAGCCTCCTCAACTACACCACCTGCCCTCACGTCTGAGGATTTAATATTGACACCTCCCACTTTACTACTTAACTCACTGCTGACCTCCCTGCTTCACCTGACCCAGATGACCATTGCTAACAGCAGCTCTATTGGAGATATTTAGATCATATATGTGGGAACAAGACACAGTTGCCCCCTAATACCCAGGAAACCTGGTGAAAAACAGCTTAGCCTCTCTCCTATGCTTTGGGAGAGCTCAGATGATGGTATGTTGGTTGTGTTAGAAAAGAATGCACCTTTTAAGAAATGTTGATTTAAACTTCTTCAGATTCCAGAGCATCTGGTTATACTACATATATGATTATAAAATCTGGTGTCTTCTCTTCCTCCTTCTCCTATATCTTCTTCTTCAAACTCTGAACCTGACATTTTTAATTATAAAATGATTTAAGCTGGCTAGTAGAGATTGTAGAAGAAGGTTCATCCCTTACAAAGACAGCCCTGTACGGTTTTGCTCAGGAGCTGCTTGTGTACTTCATGCTGCTTTTGAGTCGATTGAAGGTATTATTGCTGAACATCTGGATTGTGTGCAGAAAACCTATCCAACTAATTATGCTGAATTTTGCTTACTAATTCTGATTTCCTTAGGTTTCTGAAACAGATAGTACTGTTTGGAAATTATGATAAATATACCTCCTCCTTTCTCATCTTTTTGAAACTCAATTGTGTTAAAAAAAAAAAAAAAGAAGTACTACATGTATTAGCACCTCTGGGGCAATACTTAATCACGGTGGTGATCATTTTCACCCTTTCCTTGTTTCTAACTTGAGTTAATGGAACAATGTGAGAAAGGCTCACACAGATTTGCATGCTTCTGCAGGATCCTGTGAAGCTCCTGCAGGCCTGCTCGGGTCGTCACACTCCCCTAGTTGCAGCAGTGGCATTCCCACTGAATGCCGTAAAGCAGCCTTCAGGACTTGGATTTGACTTGAAAGCATAGCATACTTTCCAAGTGTTTCTTCCCCGGGCCAGGGCACCATACTTCCGAAGTCCATGTTGTCCTGGTGATATCCCATCTGTCAGACTCAGCACACACCTTCATCAAAATTAACCAGATGTTACAGAGCTTCCTGTGTTCCTATCAAGACCTCCTTTACCAAGCTGCCATACACCCCCAAGCAGGGACCCCTAAAGCTGCACATGTTCTCCAGCAGAACCACCAAACCCAGACATGACACCACCACCCTTGATGTCAAAGCCAACCCACCAGTTTTCTCAAGGAGGGTGGGACTAGACCTGATTATTACCCTTCCCTGAGAACTCATGAGAACTGGTTGGGATCTTGCCTCTCAGATCCCTGGAAACTTAACACCTCCCTAATCTGACCCCAATCTCTTGCCAATACTGCAAACCCTTCCACTATCTTCAGCAAAAACCTCTGTATTCTCAACTTATCCAAATTTTCCCTACATTTTCTGTGTATTTATGTCAGCTAATTTCTCTTTTGTCTCCTTCCATTCCCCTACTACTACCCTAGGTATGCTGACCACTTAGGGCATGAGTTTCAGAACATGCAAAACTGATGGAATTAGAAAAGGAATGGACCCTGCCCCTGACAGTTTCAAGAGGTAATGAAGACTTTGGGGCAATGACTACATGTGGTTTTGACTACACTGGCTATAGTTGCTAGGTTAGGTAAAAAATTGTTAAAGAGCAAATATAAGAAATAGGGCATATTATGGTATTATGGTATTATATTATAAGTAGCCAAAGTAGTAGACTATAGTAAACAGCTTTTTATCCTTATTTTCTATGTTTCTTTGTTTTTTTTGAGACAGTCTTGCTCTGTTGCCCGGGCTAGAGTGCTGTGGTGTCAGCCTAGCTCACAGCAACCTCTAACTCCTGGGCTTAAGTGATCCTCCTGCCTCAGCCTCCCAAGTAGCTGGGACTACAGGCATGCGCCACCATGCCCGGCTAATTTTTTCTAGATATTTTTAGTTGTCCAGTTAATTTCTTTCTATTTTTAGTAGAGACAGGGTCTCCCTCTTGCTCAGGCTAGTCTCAAACTACTGAGCTCAAATGATCTTCCTGCTTCAGCCTCCCAGAGTGATAGGATTACAGGCGTGAGCTACCACACCCAGCCTATATTTTCTATTTTTGAGAAATTCTTCCTATTTTTGAAGAATTTTCCACCGTGTGAGTCTGGGTTGGGGCACTTCCTACTGAAGATGAAGGCGCCAGACTCTCCCTCTCTCCCACCCTGGCCTTGGTGATGTGAGCATGTGACCTAGCTACAGCAAATCACACGTGCACACACAGAAAAATGCACACGTGTGCACACGCAGCATGCACATACACACGTGGCACTCTCAATCTCGCTGCCTTCCTCAGGAGCAGCTGGGAAGTGTTTCAGATGGTGGCCGCGATGCCTGTTGGGTGACACTGATGGCAGTACAACAGCAGCAAACAGCAGAGCCACAGGGAAATGGTGGTGATGACCCACCAGCACGAGGACCATCCACGCCAGACCTGCTAGAGCAGGCCATGCTAGACTCATGCTGCCCGGCTGCCCTTGGTCCCACCTTGCTTTCCCAGCCTTCCCACTGACTGCGTGGGTGAATCCACATCCTTTCAATAAATTCCTTTCTGGGTCTCTTAGTCAGTGTCAGCTCCTGTTGCCTACAATCAGGAACTCTGAATGATGTGCCCAGCAACCTACCAGGGATTCCACGGTGACCAACACCAGGGGGCGCCACTGTTACAAAATAAAAAATGGCAGCCCTACAGTTATGCGGAACAGTGCCACACAATTCATCTATGTGACAGCAAGAACTATGTATTAGTGTGTGTCTATAGTATAGAATACAGAATAGGAAGATAAAAAATATTTACTTAATTACATATTTGGACAACAAAAACAATTATTTTATAATCCTAGTACTTTAAGCACGGGCTTCCTAGTCCTTTACATGTGTATTTAACTCCTTTTGGCCACTTACTACCCCAATCATCTCGGGCAGGTTGCTTAGCAGCTCAGCAATGGGGTTAATAATGGGTTAATTACTCTCCTGCATTTCATTTTCCTTGTCTGAAAAACAGGGACAATAACAGCTACTTCACTGACTTGTGAGGATGTAAAAGTCAAGTCACATAGCACAGGGTCTGGCACACAGTGGGCATCTGAGAATTACTAATTCCTTCCCCAGCGTCGATAACATGATCAATCTAGTCTTTGCACGTGTGCAAGCTCTTCACCAAAGTGAGACCATCTTCAATCGGTGCCATCATTCCAGCTGTGCTGCACCCTGAAGCAGTATGACCTTAGGAGGCCTGTTCCAGAGCTTCGGGCTTCCACACCTACAATGCTCATGCTGTCACTTTCCACATGGGTAAATCCACTGCAAAGAGAAGGGGCACGCTGGATGTCAGTCAGAGAAAAGCACAGACATTTCAGTAGTAAAAGCCTTTACATGGAGAGGGAGCTCAGCTTCCTGTGCCATCTCCCACCAGCCCACCTAGCTGGCCCCATTTCCACCTCTTGTTTACTCTGCACTTTGATTTGAGAACCTAAATTCATTTGTAATAACTGGCAAATATTATCACTCTTAAGTGGGAATATCGAATCTGGGCCCTCCTGACAGCAGCTGCCTGAGTCATAATGATTCCAGCTGATCTAGAAACTTCTCCTTTATAGGAGCCTTGATGGGTTTTGAAAAAAAACAGAGGAAAAAAAAAAAAAACTTCTAACAGAGGAGAAGGGGCACCTAACCTAATCTGGGCAAGTCTGAGACATTGTCTAACACACACAGGGTTAGAATTAACCTTCAATTGCTGATCAGTCTCATTGCTCTCTTGAATGAGAGAGAGAGAAACACAAGAGCTAATGGGCGCAGCCATTTTCCATGAGGTCAGAATCAGGTTCCAACCCAGGCTTTGTTGTGTATTACCTGGGACTTCGGGCTACATGTCCACATTTCTAAGCCTCTGTTTCATCTGTAAAATGTACGGGATGTCCACTGCATGTGGTGGCTTTGTACACTATGGGAGATAATGTCTATAATGCACAGCTGAAGCTAGCAATCCGGCTTTTTAACACAAGAGGAAATAGAATCTGAGCTCTGGCTTGTCTCAGGTCCCAGCTAACAAAGGGCAGGCGGGGCTTACAGCTCCAAGTCCTGTCAACACACTTTCCAACACTTCCTTAAGAAACACTGCTTGGCAGGCCACACACGGCCATTTTACAGGCAACGTGAAGGGAAACAGAGCCAATTACCTGGCCCATCTGTGGGATCCCCCAAGCAAGTGATAGCAGCTCTTGAGGATGGGAAATTCATTTTCTTTATTCCACACGTAGACTCGCAAAGAGAGGTCAAAGGAAGAGGTGATGACTCGGCTCGGGTCCTTGAAATGAAAAGTCAGATGAGGTGTGGATGTGGACTCCTTAAGGCGGAGACCTGTGACGTGGGCAGCGGGCATCGTACTCACCACCCACAGGGCCGTGATGGGCCTCTGGTGGTCCTGGAAGGCTGCCAGCTGCAGGCCGTGCATGGTGAACAGCACCAGCTTTGACTCTGAGCCCAGCAGGATCACCTGAGAGCCATGGCCCTTCACGAGGTGAGGAGGCATCATGGTGTCTGGCAAGAGGAAACTGGCGATCTGTTGTACTTTTTGAATAAAAACACACAGGTTTGCTTCTCTGGAATAGACATATGCCTCTCATAAGATGATGCGGTTCACTGCAAAGAGTAGACAGCTTTGCAGTCAGACCTGCTTTCAGTCCTGACCCAAGCGTTTACTCCCCTCAGTCTCCAGTTCCTCAGCTCTAACATACTGATGACGACGCCACGCTTACAGGGCGTTGCAAAGATGCGATGCAATACGCTCATGCAGTGTCTGGCACGTAGTACCACCCAGGGAATGGGGCTCCCTCCCTTCTACCCTTTTTCATCCACGGCAGGGTGATATAAAAAATGCCACATGAGAACTATGATATTTATGACATCTGCCAAAAACTATTGTTGAAGATACTGTCCTTTATGCTACATAGCATTCCTTTTTTAACCAGGAAAAATAATACCTCTCATGAAGAATTCATGCATTTTCTCACATCAGACAAGGCGTTATATTATATATCCTGTTTTCCCTTTTTTCCCTACCTGCTAGGAAGCTCAGAGGAAAATTGATGGTCAAATAATGATGTGAAAACAAACAAACATAATACAAAAAAAAATGCTAAGGACCATCAAGAAGGCCTGTCAGAGTGACGTGGGTTTGGGAACTGGAGGAGGAGATATAGCCGGAGAGGGCTGTGGGTCTTACTTTCCTACTGGACTAGGAGCTCCTTGGGGATGAGAAAGCTATGGCTTTTATTCATCTTTGTATGTGGTTAATACTGGGAACAGGGCCCCTGACGTAGTCAGAAGAGAGGCAGGAATGAAGCAGGAAGACCAGCAGGGGAGCAGAGACAGGAGGGGATCAGTATTGAATGTCTGATCCCAGAGGCACACTGAGGGCCCGACACCTAGTAAGTGCTCACTCACTCAACCAATATGTAAAATGACAAACAGCAAACACTATGTGTCCCAACAAAGGTTTTGCTGTTTGTCATTTTACATATTGGTTGAGAGGACCACATATTTCATGAATATATGAGAGGACCATATATTTCACTGAGAGAAAAGAAAAAGTGTCCCCAAGGAAAGATAAGAAACCTAAGCTGGAATCACCATACTGCAATGGTGGTGACACGCAGACCTGCCGGTGGCAGCAAGGGGACCCTTACCCAGAATGTTCACTCTATCCCTGGACTTCTTGGCTTCTAACTCATAGGTAGTGACAACCAGCTGCGTGCCACTGTCATTTTTGTGCATCACAATCAGCCTGGCTGCCTCTCCGGGGGCCCAGCAGCTTCTGGAAGTCAGCCAGATGGGGAGGGTAGTGGAGACAGGAGGCTTGTCTTCCGATGGGTGCAGCAAGGACTGAGTGTAGAACACCTGGGGAAACACCTGTGCACAGTCACACTGCAGGCGAGGAAGGGGCTTCTCAGACCCGGGAGCCCTCAGAAACACTGCCTATCTCTGCCCCCTTGGGGCCTGGCTGGGGAAGCTGGCTCTGCCCCCACCCCCACCCCCGTTCTGTGGGGCCTTACAGGGTGACCTGTGCCACTTTTGGATCCTCTTTTCCAGACTACACACAGACCTGGGGATTTTCGAGCGTGATCCCAGCCCACATCTGACCCCTCTGGAAACATCCTGGCACTGTGATGGAGGAATCAAATAAACGGTGCTTCTGTTTTTGAACAGCTGTCGCCACGGTTTTCCTGTTGCCTCCATTGTCTTCTGGTGCATTCCTTTCCTATCTCTTTAAGCCTCCTCTAGAACCCTCGGCCCACATTTTCAGAGCGTCCTGGAGGCCCCTCCTGTGGCCTCTCTGCACCCAGCTGCTCTTCTCTGCCTGCCTGCCTGCCTGGCTACCAGGTGCTGGGGCTCCCGGTCCCTTCCTGTACTGTGACACACTCTCTCTCTCTCTCTTTCTCTCTCTGCATCACCAGTGGTCTGCCGTTTACTTGGCTCTAATTTCCTGATTCAGACCCTGGCACTCCAAAGGGGCCTCATCTGCAGCAAATGACTGGACGTCTCTGTGCCTGCCAATCGTCCGCTCTCCATGACCCGGTGTCAGAGGACGGGGCTGGGCGCGCACTCACACGACTGCGACACAGGAGGCGCTGCGAAGCCCCTGCCTTCCTGCTCGGGCACCAGAGGCTCCTGTGCGCCTGCCCTGATGACCTTCACTCTCACGCTCTCGCTGAATCTCTGTCCTCGGGTCACCAAGTGGCTCCTGAACGCTTCCTCCAGGATGTCCCCAAGGCCCCAAACCTGTTCAGAGCTGAGGACAGGGCCCTGGCCCCTTCCAGCTCACAGGTCGCGGCAGCCTGGGAAGAGCAGAGGCTCCGGGGGCAGGATCCCTGAGGACCAGTGCCAGCGCTGCCACCGACTCAGCAGCAGCCGGTGCCAGAAGTTTTTGCTGGGAGCAGACCCCCACGAGGAGCAGCACGTGGCTGTCAATGAGCAACTCCGGACCAGGCCTGCCCTGCCCGCCCGCCCGGGGCTCGGTGCTGGGCGGGGAGCCGCTCCTGGCGCGCAGCTGCACCCTGGGCTGCCTCCCGCCACCCCTGGGGGCAGGGCCCGGCAGACACTGACCTCTGGGCCCAGGTCTGAATTCTCTGCAGACACAAACGCCCACTGTCGGTCAGGAGAGCAGAGGAGACTCACAGCGACGCTGGCAGCCACGGGCACTTTGGAGACCTCGTGCAGCTGAGGCACCGTCAGCGTGTGAAGGTTCCCGCCGGCGCAGGCCGCCTGCGGCAGACACAAACGATGCAAAACCACAGCGCGAGAGGCGCCGGCCCCCAGGCAGAGGAAGCACCGTCGCCTTTTGGAAATAGTACCTGTTTCCTCACCTGGCGGGTGGAGACGCCGGCTGCTGAAGTGCCTCCCTCACAGGGTGCACGTGCCTGTTACTTCTGTGTCTTAGAACAGCTTTTCAAACACACAGGCAACAATGAACACGCTCAAACAACGTGTAAGTCTTTAGAGCAAAGGTCTAGTGTGTAATCCTGGGGCCCCTTCTGTCCCCTGATGGCAGTGCTGTTCTGCAACCTGCCTTTTGTTTTATATTTTTAAAACTCCTTCGAAATCTTTCCACATCAGTGGACACTTCCCATCAATTTTGTACTTCCTCTCACACTGATGGAAATTTAAGTTCTTTACAAACTGTGTTACTACGAACACCAACTGCTGCGATGAGCACACTCCTACACGCCACCCTGTGCACAGATGCCAGTATTTCTTCACGGGAAATCCCTAAAACTGGAATGATCAGGCCTAAGAGTATGCATATTTAATGTTTAAAAGAAAAGAACCAACCAAGCTTTCAAAAAAGCCTCAAACTATACTCCTATTCACCATGTATAAAAATACCTATTTTTCTTCATCCAACTTACTACAATATTAATCTTTAAAAATGTTTGCTCCTCTGGTAGGTGCAAAGTCTTATTTTAATATCACTCTCTTGATGACTAGTCAGGTTTTACACCTTCACATATTACTGGCTATTTGTACTTTATTCTGCAAATTCACTACTCATTTCTTTACCTATTTTCTACTAGATTTCTGCTCTTTATATGAGCTGATATAATTCTTCATTAAATAAGATATTGTTAGCTCATAATTTTTCATGTCTCTTTATTTTATAATCCCATCCTTCTATGTTTTGGGTGTTTTTAATTTTTTAAGTAAATCAAATCTGTGTATCTTTTGATTCTGGGTTCTGTCTTATTTAGCAAGGCCTTGCACATCCCAGATTGATTTTTAAAGCCACATATATATTCTTCAGATCATTTTATAACTTTGCCTTTCACATTCAGTTTCTTAGTTACACTAAATTTATTTGTATAAAAAGAGTGAGGTGAGGCCAGGTACAGTGGTTCACGCCTGTAATCTAGCACTTTGGTAGGCCAAAGAGGGAGGATCCCTTGAGGTCAAGAATTCGAGACCTGACTGAACGACACAGACCCTGTCACTACAGAAAATTTAAAAATTAGCCAGGCATGGTGGTGTGCGCCTGTAGTCCCAGCTACTCAGGAGGCTGAGACAGGAGGATCGCTTGAGCCCAGGAATTTGAAATTGCAGTGAGCTATGATGCTGCTGCTGCACTCCACCCCTGGACAGAGTGAGACCCTGTCTCAAAATAAATAAGTAAAGCTAACAAATGAAATACTACAAGCCTAATTTAAAAAGGAAGAAGGAGATTAAGGGTACTACAAAAAAGTATTAAGATAAAGGTAACCACTACAACAAAAATACAAGGTCTTTCTAAATAACAAAAGGTATCACCAGTCCCCAGAGCATATACACACAAAAGGGAAGAAAACAGACACAGAGAAAGGAACCCAGTAACAAGCCACACACAGTAAACGTAACATAAAATAAAATGCAAGGTTGAGATTAAACACATACGTATTATCAACCAACATAAATGACTTAATTCACTTATAAAGTAAGCCATTTAACAACAACAACAAAATTTTCAGGTTAACAACAACAAAAAATCCCCACAACTCTAATGCTATATATTCAAGAGACCCATTCAAAACAGAAAGGCCAAACAGGAAGGAAGGGGTAAAGTTGCATCTGACAAATGCAAACCATTAGAAAGCAGATTTCTGGTGATCCTGGTAGCAGAAAGTTAGGCCCAAAGGATGAAATGAAACCAAAGAGACACTTTACCATGTTTAAGGCCATAATTCACAATGAAGAAATAATAGTTATGAACACTTATGAATCAGAGAAACACCTCAATCACCTTTAAAAAAAAAAAACCAGAAAAAAGCAGAGTGAAATAAATCAATAATGAATATTTAAATACTTATAACTAATTATCATTATTAAATAAAAATAAATAAAAATGATAATGATAATAATACTGTTCTCAGTCTAGGACAGGTCAAAAGGCAAATAGGCTGGGTGCGGTGGCTCACACCTGTAATCCTAGCACTCTGGGAGGCTGAGGCAGGCGGATTGCTTGAGGTCAGGAGTTCGAAACCAGCCTGAGCAAGAGCGAGACCCCATCTCTACTATAAATAGAAAAAAATTAATTGGCCAACTAATATATACAGAAAAAATTAGCTGGGCATGGTGGCGCATGCCTGTAGTCCCAGCTACTCGGGAGGCTGAGGCAGAAGGATTGCTTGAGCCCAGGAGTTTGAGGTTGCTGTGAGCTAGGCTGATACTACAGCACTCACTCTAGCCAGAGCAACAAAGCGAGACTCTGTCTCAAAAAAAAAAAAAGGCAAATAAATGTAAGACCTAAACAATATAATGAATAATGACTATAGTTGGACGTTTGTACCCCAATAACAGAAAATACACCTTCCTTGCAAGCGCACATGGGGTAGTCACAAAATTGAATGTCTAGTCCAGTTACAAAGAAACCTCAATAAGTTCTAAGGTAGAGGAATACGAGCAACATTCTTTGATCATGATGACATAAAACTAGAACTCAGTGACTATTAACAAAATAGAAAAGGCATTAGCTAGTCACAGAAAAAATGGGAGAATGTACATATACACAAAAAATGACATGGGGGAAACAGGCACTGAAATGGAAAATTTAAAGAAAAAAATCTCAAGAGAATATTTTAGACACTGGTATGCCTAAAAAATCAACAATTGAGACATATTGGATAATTTCCTAGGAAAATACAATATATCAAAACTGATAGCAGTGGAGACAAAAGCTTAAGCAGACCACCCAATTTCCATAGAAGACAAAGAGAAAACTGTTTAAAAACTACCCCCCCCCAAAAAAACATTCAGTACCAGATGATCTGAAAGATGAATTCTATCAAACTTAGAAAAACCAAATAATCTCACTGCAACTGAGAGTGTTCCAGAGCATTAAAGAGAGAGAGAGAGGGAGGGGAGGGGAGGGGGGGAGGGAGGGGAGGGAAGGGGGGGAGGGGGGGAGGGAGGGAGGGAGGGAGGGAGGGAGGGAGGGAGGGAGGAAGGAAGGAAGGAAGGAAGGAAGGAAGGAAGGAAGGAAGGAAGGAAGGAAGGAAGGAAGGAAGGAAGAAAAATGATCAGATCCCTTTTATGAATAAGTAAAGCATTTATATGCAAACATGATAAAGCACAAAAACAAAAAACTACAGACTAATCTCACTTATACAGATCCACAATCCTAATAAAATACCAACATTCAGAATGCATCATTATTTACAAGAAATGCATGGATAATTTAATAGTTTAAAAATCCAATAATTCGCCCTAACAATAGATCTATGGAGACAAATCCTGTAATCATATCTCCATGCTCTTTTGGGTAGATGCCTAATAAAGACATCTGCACCCGAATGTTTATGGCTGCACAATTCACGATTGCAAGGATGTGGAAACAAATCAAGTGCCTGTCAATTCATGAGTGGATTATTAAAATTTGCTATATATTTACAATGGAATATTATAAGAAATAACAGTGATCTAGCACCTGTTATATTTTCCCGGATAGACCTTGAGCTCATTATCCGAAGTGTCATAACACAAGATAGGAAGAACAGGTTCCACATGTACTCGCCATCAAATTGGTACTGACTGATTAACACTATGGTGCTCACATGGTAGTAATATTCTCCAGGGATGGGGGTTGGGGGGTAAATTCACGACTATAAGACACAGTGTGTGTGGGGGGGAAGGGCATGTCTCTAACCCCCGCTAGGGAGAGGCAATGATATCAAATGTAACTAAAATGTTTGTACCCTCATAATATCCTTCATAATATCCTGAAATTAAAAAAAAAAAATTATATCTCCATGCTAAAAAAGCCCTTGACAAAATTCAACACCTAATCCTGATTTTTAAAAACTAATAATAAAATAGGCAATGATGGATAGTTCATGAACATCATTCCTGAAGCCAGCATACCTCCATAATGGGAAAGCACTAAAGGCAACTCTACCAAGGTCAGCAATAAGGAAAAAGGCCACTAATGCCACCAGTGGGCAGTGTCGGATTGGAGGTTTTAGCCAGTGTGATCAGCAAAGAAAACAGTGGAATGCCAAGACTTAGAAAAAATAAACTATCTGCACCTATGGATAATAAAGTATTTACCTGAAAAACCTGAGGAGCAATGATACAATAACAAAAAATTCAATAAGAACACAGGATATAAAATTTACATCAATAGCCTTCATTTAACAAACAATACTCAAAAAATATGATGGAACAGAAAATACTCTTACATAGCAATAGAATAGCAACAAATGATAAAATATTTTGGAGTAAATTTAACAACAAGAAATGTGCCTGTGCAAAACTTATCTGAGATAAACTTTAAAACATTTCTGAAGAACATAAAAGCACACTTGAACCATTGGAAATACATCATTTATTCTTGGACAGATTGACTCAATATCATAACCATGTCCATCCTCTCTGTGTTAATATTTAAGTTGAGGCCGGGAGCAGTGGCTCATGCCTGTAATCCTAGCACTCTGGGAGACCAAGACAGGTGGATCGCTCCTCAAGGTCAAGAGTCTGAAACCAGCCTGAGCAAGGGCGAGACCCTGTCTCCACTAAAAATAGAAAGACATTAATTGGCCAACTCAAAATATATAGAAAAAAAATTAGCTGGGCATGGTGGCGCATGCCTGTGGCAGAAGACTGAGGCAGGAGGATCGCTTGAGCCCAGGGGTTTGAGGTTGCTGTGAGCTAGGTTGACGCCACGGCACTCTAGCCCAGGTAACAAAGTGAGACTCTGACTCAAAAAAAAAAAAAAAAAAAAATTAAGTTGAACATGATCCCAATGAAAATACCATTTCCTTTCCTGGAGACAATAAAGTTGATTCTAAAGTTCGTATGGAAAAGTAACCTATGATACTAAAACCATTGATCCAGTTTCAGAACATTTCCATTATCCCAAAAAGTTCCTTCATATCTCTTTATAAAGGTTGTTAATCCATCTTACCTACATCTCCAGGGACCACTGATCTGCTGATACTGTAGATCCATTTTGCCTGCACTATAATTTCAGATATGTATGGCTCGTTCCTTTTCCTTGATGAGTGGTGTTCAATTGTATGCATTTATCAGTTAAAAAAAATTTACTTCTCTGCTGATGAACATGTGGGTTGCCTCCAGTTTGGGCTATTATTACTGAAGCACTACTCAACATTCATGTACAAGACTTTTGTGGAAAGAAGTTCTCATATCTCATAGGTAAATTCCTAAAAGGAATTGCTGGGTCACTTGGTAAGTATACATTAAGATTAAACTAACTATATCAAACTAAAAAAATTAAAAAATGTCAAGCTATTCACATCTTTGCAAATACACTTTTAATTTCAGCTATTTGGGTTGAAATGTACTATCTTGCTGTGATTTTAATTTGCATTTTGCTGATGACTAATGACTCAGAACATCTTTTCATGTGCTAATGGCCAAATGTATTAATATATTTTCTTTTGTGAGATATTTAAACCTTTTGCCTGTTTCTTTAAATTCTTTTTCTCTCTCCTTTTTTAGGCATTGTTTATGTGCAGAAACCTATTGTGTATTTTAAAAATCACTGTCTCCTTTTCACTGAGAGATACGGGTTCTTTATACATTTTAGACACAAATCCTTTGTTACATTTACATATTACTAATATTTTCTTCTAGTCTGAGGTTTGCCTTTTCTTTTTTTTTTTTTTTTTTTTTTTGAGACAGAGTCTCGCTTTCTTGCCTAGGCTAGAGTGAGTGCCGTGGCGTCAGCCTAGCTCACAGCAACCTCAAACTCCTGGGCTCAAGCAATCCTACTGCCTCAGCCTCCCAAGTTGCTGGGACTACAGGCACGAGCCACCATGCCCGGCTAATTTTTTATATATATATATTAGTTGGCCAATTGATTTCTTTCTATTTTTATAGTAGAGACGGGGTCTCGCTCAGGCTGGTTTTGAACTCCTGACCTTGAGCAATCCGCCCGCCTCGGCCTCCCAGAGTGCTAGGATTACAAGCGTGAGCCACCACGCCCGGCCTTGCCTTTTCTTTTAACAATGTCTTTCAAAGAGCAAAAGTTTTAAATTTGATAAAGTTCACTTTATCAATTTTTTACTTATACAATTAGTGCTTTTTGTATCCTAAGAGAACATTACCTCACTTTAGATATCCGTGAACGAAAAAACACTAAAAGTAATAAGCAAATGTACCAAGGTTGCTGGATATTAGGTCAATGTACAAAAATCAATTATATCTCCATATATGTTTATACAGAAATTATTTCTATATGTTGTATATAGTATATATAGCAATTTCTCCACATACTAAATATAAAACCATACATTTCCATATATGCTATTATTTATATATTTCTACATATGTTATCTTTAGCAAAAGAAAATTAGAAAATCAAATTTTAAAACAATGATATTTAAAACATCATTAGTAAAAATACTGATGAGGACAGGCGCAGTGGCTCACGCCTGTAATTCTAGCACTTTGGGAGGCTGAGGCAAAAGGATTGCTTGAGGCCAGGAGTTTGAGACCAGCCTGAGCAGGAGAGAGACCTCATCTCTACAAATAAAATAAAATAAAATTAGCTGGGTGTGGTGGCATACACCTATAGTTCCAGCTACTCAGGAAGCTGAGACAGGAGGATGGCTTGGGCCCAGGAGTTTGAGATAGCAGTGACCTATGACAATGCCACTACACTCTAGCCTAAGGTGACAGAGCAAAACCCTGTCTCAAAAACAAACAAACAGGCCGGGCGCAGTGGCTCACGCCTGTAATCCTAGCTCTCTGGGAGGCCGAGGCGGGCGGATTGCTCAAGGTCAGGAGTTCAAAACCAGCCTGAGCAAGAGCGAGACCCCGTCTCTACTATAAATAGAAAGAAATTAATTGGCCAACTGATATATATATATAAAAAAATTAGCTGGGCATGGTGGCGCATTCCTGTAGTCCCAGCTACTCGGGAGGCTGAGGCAGAAGGATCGCTCGAGCCCAGGAGTTTGAGGTTGCTGTGAGCTAGGCTGACGCCACAGCACTCACTCTAGCCTGGGCAACAAAGCGAGACTCTGTCTCAAAAAAAAACAAACAAACAAACAAACAAAACCTAATGAATAATTTTAATAGAATATGTATAAGCCCTGTTCACTTAAAACTAGAAAACTTTGTTGAGAGAAATAAATGAAAACCTATATAAATTGAGACAAATATATTTGTGGCTTATAATACTAAATATTAAGATATCGGTGATCTCCAAATTCAATCTTTACATCCAATGCAGTTAGAAGCAGCTTGGTAGAAACTGACAAACTAATATGAAAATTTTATGGAAGCGTACATATTTTTGAAAAAAGCAAATGGAGGTCACAATATACTATAAATCTGCAGCAAGCAAGACACTGTGTTACCATCATTATGGATAGACATACAGAGCCACAGAAATTAATCTACATATAACACGGTCAGTAAAATTTTTTTTTTTGAGACAGAGTCTCACTTTCTTGCCCAGGCTAGAGTGAATGCCGTGGCGTCAGCCTAGCTCACAGCAACCTCAATCTCCTGGGCTCAAGCAATCCTCCTGCCTCAGCCTCCCGAGTAGCTACAGGCATGTGCCACCAGGCCCGGCTAATTTTTTCTATATATATTAGTTGGCCAATTAATTTCTTTCTATTTTTAGTAGAGACAAGGTCTCGCTCTTGCTCAGGCTGGTTCTGAACTCCTGACCTTGAGCAATCCTCCCGCCTCGGCCTCCCAGAGAGTTAGTATTACAGGAGTAAGCCACCGCCCCCGGCCCAGTAAAATTTTTTACGAAGGTCCAAAGTAATTCCATGAGGAAAAGACAGCCTCTCCTTCAAGTTCTGGATATACACTTGTAAAAAAAATGAACCTCAACCCTTACCAGACACCATAAATAAAATTTAGCCACAGATCTAAATGCAGAGCTTATAAATAACCTGGGGGTCAAAGAAGAAATCATGCAAGGCTGAAGTCGAGGTGTCAGAGTGCTGGGCTTTTGGGGAAGCTCTGGGGAAGATTCTTCTCGCAAGCGCATTAAGGTGGTGGCAGAAGGGAAGTTTTCTTGCTTGCTGCTGGCCAAGGATAACTCTGGGTGTCTAGGCTGCCCTCAGGTCACTGGCACTGGCCTTCTCACAGGTCTCTCTATAACGTCACAGCCAGCAGTGGAGTCACACCAACTGACTCCCTCTCAGGCTGCAATCTGACTTCCTCTTCCGCAAGCAGCCAGAGAAAACGCTCTGCCTTTAAAGGGATCAACTGTGTAATTAGACTAGGTCCACCAGAGCCATATATCAGCAATTTCTCATAATGTTTGTAGATTTAACCACTTCTTCTTGCAATTCTATAAATTTTGCTCTCTGTATTTTTAGGCCATATTTCAAAGTGCATCCAAAAGTAGATATTATCTTCTTGGGAGGTTAGAAATTAGATTGCTATATTTTCCTGAGATATTAATCTAATTATTATATGAAATGTCCCCTATTATCTAGTAATGCTTTTATCCTGAAGTCTTCTTTGTCTAATATTGTAGGTATATCAGTTTTCTTTTGGTTAGCATCTCCAGTATACTATTAATAACTAATGGATTGTTTCCCATGTTTTAATTCTAACCTTCCTTAAGTGTTATGTTTTACATGAGTCTGGTATTCATTTCCTAAGGCTGCTGTAACAAAGCACCACAAAATGGGTAGCTTAAAATAATAAAATGTATTCTCTTACTGTTCTGGACACCTAAAGTCTGAAATCAAGGTGTCAGCAGAGACACCCCCCCCCCCAAGGGCTGTGGGCTTTCCCTGGCTCACGGCAGCTTCACTCCAGTCTCTGCCTCTGTCCTCACACGGCCTTCTCCCCTGTGTGTCTTTGTGTCCTCTCTTTTTCTTGTAAGGACATCAGTCATTGGATTTAGTGCCCAACCTAAATCCAGGATGACTGCATCTTGAGATCCTTAACTAAATACATCTGCAAATATCGCATTTCCAAATCAAATTCCAAGGTTTCAGGTAGGTATGAATTTTTTTTTTTTTTTGAGACAGAGTCTCACTTTTTTGTCCAGGCTAGAGTGAGTGCCATGGCGTCAGCCTAGCTCACAGCAACCTCAAACTCCTAGGCTCCAGCGATCCTTCTGCCTCAGCCTCCCGAGTAGCTGGGACTACAGGCATGAGCCACCATGCCCGGCTAATTTTTTATATATATATCAGTTGGCCAATTAATTTCTTTCTATTTATAGTAGAGACGGGGTCTCGCTCTTGCTCAGGCTGGTTTTGAACTCCTGACCTTGAGCAATCCGCCCGCCTCGGCCTCCCAAGAGCTAGGATTACAGGCGTGAGCCACCGCGCCCGGCCAGGTATGAACTTTTGGTAGGACATTATTCAACCTACCACACATCTCTTATGTTGCCTTTAAAAAAATCTAGTTTATTAATTCTGATCCTGACCATAAAAAAAGAGAAAATAAAAATCTAGTTTAAAATCTTTGCCTTTTATGTGGTATATTTCAGACTATTTACATTTAATTAATTACCGACATAATGAGGGTTAATATATATCTTCATATTATGGGATTTCTATTAATTCTGTTTTATGTTCCATTTTATGCTTTTCTGGATATCTTTAGGATTATTATTTTTGTTTCATTTTTACCATTTTGTGATAGAATCTGACTCCATTTTTAATGTTTGACTGCCAACAGCTTCCAAGCCCTACCCTTTTCCCTCCCACTTCTGCCCTTATTTTGGGCAAGCTGATAAGAAAGTCCACATGGTCCCTGCTTTGGCCCCAGTGGAGAAGTTCAGATCTTATAAACCCTGGCCCATGCAGGAAAACCCACCTTGGGCTCATCTTCTAAGCACTACGAAGGCCAAGCTGGGCATAGTGGCATGCACCTGTAGTCCCAGCTAGTTAGGAGGCTGAGGTGGAAGAACTGTGTGAGAACAGGAGTTTGGGGCTGCAGTGAGCTATGTTCATGCCTGTGAATAGCCAATACACTCCAGCCTGAGCAACATGGCGAGACCATGTCTCTTGGGGAAAAAAAAAAGCCAAAGCCAGTCACCCCTACATACTTTCTCAAGCCATATTTGGATCTTTTGAGGAGCATGTCCTACTTTATCCAAGAAAGGCTCATTATGTGAGTAATAAACCTTTTCTACTCTATTGGTGCATATGTAAAGTCAGCAGTCTCTAAATCTGAGCCAAATTTGGAGGGGAAGGTTGATTCTGCCCTGTCCACCTGCAGGGCAACCAGAGGAAAACTGGCACAGAGAATAGAGTGTCTAGGTGATGCACCCCACACTTCTCTTGCTTTGGGTGGTAACTGGGTTTGATGCCAGCTGGCAAGCAGGCACCTTGCTGTGCTGCTTGGTTCTGCGTGTGCTCAGTCCCACCAAGCCACTGGTACAGACTTAACTGACCTAGGTTTCAATAACTGGCACTTATGAACAGGAGAATCCTCTTTAGAAATGACCTTGGATGATGTGTCTGAATTCCAGCATAACCCAAGACTGACACTATGCTCAAGGAGTGGCTCTCACCCTGGGAACACTGGGGTGTGTATCAACTTGGCTCTGGTCTCTGTTCCACAGAGCACTCAGAGTAAAGACTGATGCTCTATGCAACATATGGGCCCATCAGGTGCTCGCTGGTGTGAGGAAGACCAGACACCCTGTCACACACTCAGGCTCTCACTCCTGAAACCAGGTGGCTCAAATGCCTTAGCTGTTGCTGCTGCCTAATGTCTCCATAGCAACAAAGATTCTGGTTTTCAGGGTTATAGGGAAAAACACCCATGGCACTCAGAGGCACAGACCCTTTGAAAAGCAGCACCAATGTTTGCCTTACCCATCCCTTTTTTAAAGGGCCAAAGAACAGCATCATCCTCTTCGTCAAAAGTAAAACGACCAACAAAGACTTGGAATTCCACTGAGTTCCATGGCTTACCACTATGCTAAAGGGCTACTCCAATCCCAGCTTAGGCCCAGGGCCCCCACGACCAACGAGGTCACAACTGCCACAAGAGTTGGGGGGTGATAGTTATTTGGGACTCTCTGGGGAGAGAAACTTATAAATATGAGCAGGGTAGAGAGATCTCCCCTACTCTCTAAAGTGTATCAGGTAACCAAGAAAGAAAAAAGAAAAGAGGGAAAGAAAAGAAAAGAAAAGGAAGAAGGAGAAAGAAAGGGAGCAAGGAAGAGAAAGAGAGACAGAAAAAGGAAAAAAAGAGAGAAAGGAAGAAAAAGAAAGAAAGTGACAAAAGATTCCAAGGGAGGAAACAAAACCCAAGACAGAGATCCATGAAGCAATCCTCTAAGCACCCACAATGTTAAAACAAATGCAACACCTGGCAGGCCTTTTTGGGTTCTGGAGCCACATCATCGTCATTTACAAATTTTCAGGTGTTATCCACATTATCAGCCACCACAAAACTTGTAGGGGGAAAAGTCACCATTCTGAGTGGTGCTTTATTGTAGCAAAAGGCTGTAGAAATTGTCCACACTGCAATACAACAGGCAACCTGCTAGTGCCCCCAGAGACTCCTTCACCACAGAGCCTTCAGCAACCTCCGCTAAGGTCTCCCTGGGCCTCTGGACCACCTGAGACAGGGACTGTCCTCACTGGCCCCGCGCTAAATACCATCACAGTGAAAATGCCTGGCCGCATACTGAGCCCTTCTGGTGATGGAGGCTGTCACAGTTCTTTAGCCTGTGACTCTCTGTGCCCAGCTGCACGTTGTGCCCTGGGTCATAGGGGCAGCACCCACAGGCCTGGCACAGCCACAGAAGCCTCCTTGCTAAAACATAGATGACATCTTCAGGATGGAGGCAGACCTGGGCTACCTGGAGGAAGCAGCTTCCTTTGCACTCAGTCCCTTGCCAGAAAAGCAATGGCAATGAAGAGGCCACCCCTCTGCAGGATGCACCAGCTATCTGAGAGGCTCCCTGAGAACACCCTCGTAAGCCAGAAAGGGCCTTCATGTACTTTGTGGATGAAGTACTGCATGGCCCGCACCCACTGAAGAGCTGCGGCCACTGAGCCCTTAACTGGAAGGTCTCTGATAAAAGGATGGGACCCAAAGCCTGAATGTCAGGCCATCATCTTAGCCCTGGATGCCCTGGCCAACAACCAGCCTCCTTTGCACGTGTTTATAGACCCTTGAGACATTGCCAAAGGTCCAGCTGTATGGCCCACCAATGGCAGAAACAATTCCTCACTGAAGGTTTCTCCCTGGGGGTAAAGATCTCTGGGAATCTCTTGCCTGCCATATAATGAAAAGGTCACTCATGTCTCTGCACACACTTAAGTCAGAAGACAAGGCCTCACCAAGACACTCCTTATCCCCTTCATGTATACATTAATGAAAGAGACAAAAGCATTTAACCTTTCAGAATACACAATATTGGGCTCTTGAACAAGTCTTTCCACAGAACTTTCACCTCAGTTACCAGCCTTAGAATGTAGACCTCCTAGAGCACCATGATAATTACTTACACAGGTTCAAATTCAATCAAATAAAATATGCACCTTTCAGCCATCAAACATCAGAGTGAATTATAATGAAGAGTCTGGCTCCATTTCTGATGTCTGACAACTGATAGTTTTTAAGTCCCACCCCCCCTCTCTTCCCCTTCTGTTCCACATCAGGGCAAGCTGATGAGGAAGCCCGTGCACTGGCAGGGAAGTTCAAGCCACATAAACACTGTCCCAGGTTCCACATCCTCCCCAGCACCAAGAAAAGCCTAACTAAGTCAGTCACTCCTCCTTGTTCTCTCAAGCCATTTTCAGACTTGCCTCCTGCGAGCCCACCCTGTGGAATCATCCGTCTTAACCTCAAAACCAAATTTGGGGTCAGGGTCAATTCTGCTCCCGTAGGGCAACCACCAGACACATTCACTTTCCTCTTATGATTTAGAAGCTGTAAGGTCTTCCACTATCCTTCCTGGAGTTACACTAGAGATTACAACATGCACCCTTGACTTCTAAAAGTATACTATTAATTGGCACATTTAATCTTCCTGGACAATTCAAAGATCTTAGAACTTTTTAGTTGCTCATAATCTTCTAGCTTAAAAGCAAATGTCACATGTTTTATTTCTACATTTAAAGTCTATAACATGCTGTTATTACTGTTTTACAAAATCAATATTCATTTAGATTTTATTTTCCATTGTTATTGTTCTTCAATTTTTCCTGCCTCTCTGAATTTCATCTGTGATCATTTTCTTTCTGCCTGAAGAAGTCCCATTAGTATTCTTTTTTAAGTGGTGGTCTGGTTGTTACAAATTCTCCATTTTTTCATCCTCGGAAAACACTTTTTCTAGCTATGGAATTCTTGGTTGGCAGTTCTACCTTTAAAGATATCATTCCATTGTTATCTAGCTTCTACTGTTGCTGTAAGCAGTCTTGAAGGTAGTTATACTTTCTCTGGCTGCTATTACGATTTTTTTCTTAGTCTTCAGTTATCTTAATTCACTCTGATGAGTTCATATGTAGATCTATTTTTATTTATTCTTCTTAGCGTTGCAGGCTCTCTTGATTTCATGTGATTAGCCTATTCTGGAAAAGTATCTGCTATTATCTCTCCAAATATTTCTTCTGCCTGGTTCATCCCTATTCTATCCCTAAGATATTAATTAAACAAACACTGGAATTTTTTGTGGATCCTTTATAGCCTTGTGGACCATACGGTCTATGGGGAGCATCATTAACATTACCTAGAAACTTATTAAAGTCAGAATGTTAAGCATTTCCAGGAACCTCCTCAATCATAATCTGCACTTAAACAAGATGTGATTCATATATCCATTAAAATCTGAGAAAACCCTAATCTATTTCTCTTACCCTCTCTTCCACATTTACCACTTTTGGTATCCCTGTGGTTAATTGTAGATAGTTTCTTTAGATTTCTCTTCCAGTTCACTAATTGTCCTTCATATTCTTAACTTTTTAATTGATATATAACATACATATGGAAAATTTCACAAAACCTAAGTATAGAGCTAAATAAATTATTACAAAGCAAATATGCATGTCATCATCTAAGTTAAGAAATGGCACATTACTAGAAGCCCCCAAGCTCCCATACCCCTATTCCAATCACTGCCTGATTCAACAATCTACCCTGCTATTAAATCCATCCACTGAATTTGTAACCTGTTAATGAATTTTCCTATTCTATAATAGATCTGTGATGGTTATTTTTTATAGCTTTAAGTTCTCTGCTGAAATTTATCTCCCTGAACATAGCAACTATAGGTTTCATAATGTCTGTATCTACTAACTGTAATACCTACAGACCCTGTGGCTCTCTTTACATGGTCTTATTTCTTCATGTGCCACTGGTTTTAAGTGTGGGTCGAATGTTTAATTTGAAAATGAAAATAATGTGAGGTGTAAGGTGATGCTATCTTTCTTCAGAAGGTATTTTCAGTTACTCCGACCAGGTGACCAGGGGTGAGAGCTGCAGACTGTGCAAGGGCTGTTTTCCTTATGGTCCACCCTTACCTTCAGTTCCAATCCTTGCTAATCTCCCTCAGTGTATGAGGACTCAGAGGTTTCCCATCCTTGGTGGTCTTGCTATCCAAGTTTCATCCTTTAGGCTGTGAAAGGTTTGCTCAGCCTGTCAGCTGTCTTAGAGTAGATGTCTTCATGGAAAAACAGCCCCCAGTGATAGGACTCATCACTTAGACTTTTGTCATCTCTTGAATCTTGCCCTAGAAATTATTCACTATCTTTTTAGCTCTCTGATGTTATCAAGTAGATTTTATATATATATATATATATATATATATATATATATATATATATATATATATATATATATTTATTTATTTCCTTCCCTAACTTTTTTAGTTGTCCTTCAAAAGTAGTGTGAATTCCAGTCTGTCATCCCCAGGCGAGAACTATAGTTGTTCCTTCTTTGTGTATATAGCATTTTCTCAAATTTCTCTGTAGATAATTAATTATACTCATTCTAAAGTCTTTTAGACAACTATAAAGCTGTTTATATTAAATCTGTTTTATTAGATCTTTTTTTTTTTCTTTGAGACAGGGTCTTGCTCTGTCACCCAGACTAGAGGGCAGTGGTGTGATCATAACTCACTGTAGCCTGGAACTCCTGGGCAAACCTCCCACCTCAACCTTCCGAGTACCTAGGACTATAAGTGTGTGCCACCACACCTGGCTAATTTTTTTTTTTTTTTTTTTTTTTTGAGACAGAGTCTCACTTTGTTGTCCAGGCTAGAGTGAGTGCCGTGGCGTCAGCCTAGCTCACAGCAACCTCAAACTCCTGGGCTCGAGTGATCCTTCTGCCTCAGCCTCCTGAGTAGCTGGGACTACAGGCATGTGCCACTATGCCCGGCTAATTTTTTATATATATATATCAGTTGGCCAATTAATTTCTTTCTGTTTATAGTAGAGACGGGGTCTCGCTCTTGCTCAGGCTGGTTTTGAACTCCTGACCTTGAGCAATCCGCCCGCCTTGGCCTCCCAAGAGCTAGGATTACAGGCGTGAGCCACAGCGCCCGGCCCTGGCTAATTTTTAAAAATAATATTTTTTTATTTTTAAGAGATAGGGTCTTGCTCCACCACCCAACTTAGAGTGCAGTGGCATGATCATAGCTCACTACAGCATCGAACTTTTGGGCTCAAGCAATCCTCCTGCCTCAGCCTCTTGAGTAGCTGGGACTAGAGGTATGCACCACTGCACCCAGCTAATATTTTTTATTTTTTGTAGAGATGGGGTGCCATGTTGCCCAGGCTGGTCTCAAACTCCTGAGTTCAAGAAATCCTCTTACCTTAGCCACCAAAGTGCTGGGATTATAGGCATGAGCCATCACATCTGGCTGGTCTTACTTTTTTGATTGCTAAGCCAATTTCCTCTCCTTAACAGAATTAGATTTGTTTAAATATGAAATTGTTCCTGGGTATGCATACTTTGGCAGCACATATACTAAATTAGAACAATACAGAGAAGATTGCATGGCCCCTGTGCAAGGATGACATGCAAATTTGTGAAGTGTTTCATATTTTTAAATAAATAAATGAATAAAAATAAACAAATAAATTGCTCCTGGAGACTTCCAGTTCCAAAATGGTGAAGTAGAAGCAAGCTGGCTTCACACTCCAATCCACAAAAACAAAAACAAATACATAGCACTGAGATTATCACCATCAATATCCCAGAACTCAAATATGAGGAGACAGTTCTGAGGGCTACAGAGAAGTGAAAAACCTCCAAGCACATGGTAAAAGAATCAGATTTCCATATCTGAAATGCCTTTCCCCTTTGCCCTCATCTGCCCAGCACCAAGCACATGGTAAAAAACATTAATGTGCAAATAGAAAACACTTAAAAGTCTAAAATCCACTGATAAAATTAAGTATACAGACAAACCCAGAATACTCTAATACTGTAATTGTGGTGCTCAATCCACTCATAACTCTACTAAGAAGCCAAAAAGATAAATCTATCCAATATAATAATAGCTATAACAACCTGTTAAAAGATAGGCAATATAAAAATATGTAAATTGAAACAAAGTCAAAATGTGGGGGTATGGACTTAAAGTTTAGGGGTTTTTTCCATTTTTTGCTTTGGGAATATTATTTTCTTTATGACCTAAGGTAAGTTTTCATCTATTTAAAAGAAATTCTTATACCTATAAGATGTTTTTTATAAGTTTCATGGTAACCACAATGCAAAAAATTACAACAGATTCACTAAAAATAAAAAGCAATGAATTAAAACACACTACCACTGAAAATCACTTAACTATTAATACAAAGGAAGACAAGAAGAAAGGGAGAAAGGAAGAGAAGAGTTATAAAACCAGAAAACAAGCAATGAAATAGCAGTAGTAACTCCTTACTTATCAATAACAACACTGAATATAAATGAACTCAATTCTCCAACTGGAAGACATGGAGTGGCCAAATGAATGAAGAAATAAGACCCAATTATATGATCCCTATAAGAAACCGACCTGACCTATGAAGATACATACAGACTGAAAGTGGAGTGGAAAAACATATTCCATGCAACTGAAAACCAAAAAAGAACAGGAGTAGCTATACTTGTATCAAATAAAAATAGATAGTAAAAGGAAGACAAAGAAAGTCACTATATAATGATAAGGGGTCAATTCAGCAAGAGGACATAACAATTATAAATATCTATATACCCAACTGTAGAGCACCAAGTATATAAAGCAAACATCTAAAAGGAGAGATAAACTGGAATACAATTAATAGTAGAGAACTTCAACATCTCATTCTCAGTAATGGGCAGATCATCCAGATAGAAAATCAGCAAAGAAACACTGGAATTAATCTACACACTAGACCAAAGAGGCCTCACTGACATTTACTGAATATTTCACCCAACTGTTGCAGAATACACATTCTTTTCATCAGCACATGGAACATCAAAAGCACAGGCAACCAAAGCTAAAACAGACAACTGGGATTACATCAAGTCAAAAAGTTTCTGTACAGCAAAAGGAAACAACCAATAAAGTGAAGAGACAACCCACAAAATGGGAGGAAATATTTGTAAACTATCCATCTGATAAGGGATTTATAACCAGAATATATAAGGAGCCCAAACAACCCAATAGTAAAAATAGAATAATCTGATTAAAAATGGGCAAAAGATCTGAAAAGACATTTCTCAAAAGGTGACATACATATGACCAATAGGTATATGAAAAAAAGCTCAATATCACCAATCACCAAGGAAATGCAAATCAAAACCACAATGAGATATCATCTCACTTCAGTTAAAATGACTTTTGTCAAAAAGACAGGGAATAACAGATGCTGGCAAGTATGCTGAGAAAGGGGAACCCTAATACACTGTTGATAGGAATCTCAATTACTATAGCTACCATAGAAAATGGTATGGAGATTCCTCAAAAAACTAAAAATAGAACTACCACATGATCCAAGAATTCCACTACTGGGTATATATCCAAAAGAAAGGAAATCAGTATATTGAAGAGATATCTGCACTCCCATGTTTACTGCAGCACTTGTTGCAATAGCCAAAATAAAAAAAAATCAACCTAGCCAGGAACAGTGGCTCATGCTTGTAATCCCAGCACCTTGGGAAGCAAAGGTGGGACGATCACTTGAGGCCAGGAGTTTGAGACCAGCCTGGGTAACACAGGAAGACCCCATCCCAACAAAAAATAAAGGAAAGAAAAAAGAAAAAAAATCAGCCTAAGTACCCATCAATGGGTGAATGGATAAAGAAAATGTGATATATATTCACAATAGAATATTAGCCAACCATAAAAAAAGAATGAAACCCTATTTTTTATAGCAACATAGATGGAACTGGAGGTAATTATATTAAATAAAATAAGCTAAGCATAGAAAAGACAAATATCATATGTTTTCACTCATATATGGTGAAAAAATAGATCACATGAGCTAAAAAAGTAGATCACATGAAGATACAGAGTAGGCTGGTGGTTACCAGAGATAGGGAGAGTGGCAAAGTTAATGAAGAGAGTGTGATTAATCAATACAAATATACAGTTTGACAGAAGAAATAAGACATAGTATTTGATAGATCAATAGGGTGACTATAGTTTACAATAATCTAGTGCATATTTTTAAATAGCTAGAATAATTTGAATGTTTCTAGCATAAAGAAAAGATAAATAGGGCTAGGCATGGTGGCTCAGGCCTGTAATCCTAGCACTCTGGGAGGCCAAGGCAGGGGGATTGCTTGAGTTTAGGAGTTTGGGACCAGCCTGAGCAAGAACGAGACCCCGACTCTACTAAAAATAGAAAAAATTAGCTGGGTGTGGTGGTGAGTGCCTGTAGTCCCAGCTACTCGGGAGGCTGAGGCAGGAGGATCACTTGAGCCCAGGAGTTTGAGGTTGCCATGAGCTAGGCTGGTACCACAGCACTCTAGCCCAGGCAACAGAGCAAGAGTCTGTCTCCAAAAAAAAAAGAAAAGAAAAGATAGATATTTAAGATGATGGATACCTCAATTACACTGACTTGATCTTTACAAATTATATGAATGTATCAAATTATCACATGTGCACTAAAAATACATTTAGCTATTAGGCATCAAAAAAAATTAAATAAAAAAATTGTTCCTGGATGTCTAATCATCTTTTTTATTCAGGAATCCTAGCTTGCCCACACTTTCAAATACCCCTTTCCCCCACAAGTGGATGATACCAGCTCCAGCTGAGAGCAGCTGCCTCGATTTGTCACCTTAACCACCACCTCCATTGTGCTTTCCCTGCTCAAATCTCTCCAGTGGCTAAGAACCATGTCTACACTATTGACTGGGCTATTGAAAGCCTTCACTGTCTTGGGCAAATGCTCACATTCTGTCAAACATGACTCAGTTTTTCCTGAGTTAGACCTTAGCAAGGACTTGAGAAACAGGAATGAAAGACAAGAATGGAGCAATAAGAAAAGATCGCAGGTAGAACAGACTATAAGCAAAGGTCAGGAAACAGAAGGGCAAAAGCACAGAACAAAAAACCCTAGGCAGTCCACAGATCTCATGTGACAGAAAAGGTGATGCTACAGAGACGGGTTATGGAGACAGGCTGCTGCCATGTGCTAGAATCAAAGGCCAGGACAAGGAGTCTGCACTTCACGTGGCAGGCAAGGGATGGGGGATCTGAGTAGGAGAGTGACATGGTCTGTTGTGTAGAGGGCCTGGCTTGAGGCTCTATACACCATAATGGTCATGGCACCAGTGTCCACAGACCCTGGAGACAGCCAAGACCTGCAGAGGCTCCTGAGAGTTGGGTCACTTACCAGCAGAAAGGGGCCCTCAGGATGGTCACAGGCCTCCAACGCAGACGAGTGCATCGGCAGGCAGAAGGAGGCCAGCTCGCACCCGTTCTCTGCCTTCCATGATTTGATCAATCCTTGCTTGTCCACAGTGACAACCAGCTGCAGCTGAGGGTAGGCCACCAAATTCACCAGAGCGGCAGGCTGTTGAGGGCTCGACCAGATCTCCATGCCCTGGGCAACAACAAAAGTAACATAACAACAGACACAGGGATCCACTGATTTCGTAAACGCATATTACTTTCATGCATTCAACCAACACCTATTTACATGTGCCTACTCTGTACCATACTCACAGCACACAGGTGGAAGGGCATGATCCCACCCTACAGCACAGTAGGTGAGACAATAGAGGAAAGACAGGGGTGTCCAAGATATAAGAAGCACAGAGACTTAGCTAGGCTGTCTGGAAAGACCTCCTGAAGGCTGGATAGCACTCACCAGGGAGACACAGCAATGAGGTCTGGCATGCACAATGGCATGTCTGAAGCACTCTCAGCAGTGACCCAGAGCTCAACAGAAGAAGGAAGGCACAGGCTAGATGAGGCCTTGATGCAACACTGCCACACCACGCTCAGCAGCCTGGGCCACGCACCACTGCTTGTGCTCTCAGTCTACACACAACGTTCATGGGTATCATCTCATGCGATTCTCACAGCAGCCTGGTTTTACTGATAAGCAAATTTAGGCTTGTGGATGTGACTAAATGCAGTTTATGCTGCACAGACAGCAGCTGCCCTGCTCGGAACACCCCTTCCTTCTCTTGGCCCAGCCCTGGCCAAGCCCTAACCCCATACACAGTCCAGCGATCCAGAGGAAAACGACTGCCCCAAACTCCGTCCGTGGTCTCTCCTGGGATTTTGAAAATTGGAATGAAGAGGTAAAGAGCCCGGTGCTGAGGGGCCCATGCCGCATCGGGGCAAAGTGTAAGGGGCAAAGCCGCTGATGGCTGCGCCAAGTGCCCAGGCCTGCCCGGTTAGCTGTCCTTCCATTTGGGGCTCTTAAGGCCTTTTTCATGTTGTATCAGTTTTACCATCATGTCTTTTTTCCAATCATGATTATCTTGGTTTTCCTCTATTAGTTTCTTTTTTCCCCCTCAGAGGATTTCTATGGCTTAAACAGCTAACATGACTGTCACTTGTACTGTATAGACCTCAGCACCGGGGACCGGGCTGACGGCAAATGACTCTCAGAGAAATGCAGACTATTTACAAGCGGTTAGTGATACTGAAATGGGCGAAAAAGCAGTGAAACTGAACGCTGAAACATGCCAGTCTAATTCCTGCCTGTCTTCCCCAGCTCCACCCCCCCCCACCGAAGAGAGGGGATCCCTGACCAGGAGTCACAAGGGACGTGGAATCGGGGGCCGATGTTTCCCCTCGCACCAGATACTGTGAACCTAGGAAGAGGCAAGCTCAAGCCCTAGAATTCTCCCGAGATGAGAGAACAAAACAGTGTGGGAAGCCACATCAGAAATCAATACAGAGAATTGGTCAAAATGTGGAGTTGAATATAACACAGAAAATTAAGCAAAATTTTTTTTTTTTTTAAAATAATAACTTCATGGAAAGCAAAAGGTAATGGGAGAGGAGGAAGGATTGGTACTGAAAGTTTACCTCCCGGCTCAGCTGTGAAGAGCATTTAGACAATTATAATAATATAAACAATAAATGTTGGCCTACACAACATCAGTGTTATTATTTTGGGACAGGAAGGTTAAACCTGTGTGAAGGGCAGAACAGGAAAGAGCTAAATCACTTATCACAGAACTCAATAGATGTCTAATAATTAGATGCCTAATTATCCCTTTGGGAACATTGTTTCCTCTGGGGAAGCAGCAGTGGGCATGACTGGTTTTTAAAAGCAATCCTTTTAGAACTTCGACCTTTAACTATGTACCACTATAATGTCAGCTGCACCCCAATTTCTACCATCCTTCTGTAGAGTAACTGCAAACTGTTGCCATGCTTTTAGTTATATTCTACCCCCAAAAAAAATTGTCATGAATTTCACAAATAAACAAATATTTAAAAAATATATTCATGAATATAGATTAAAAAAAATTTAAATAAATTATTGGCAAACTGAACCGTACTGGGTATAGAAAAAGACAGACTAGAGAGAATGAGAAAGGACTACATACCACAGCCAGAAAGAGGATGAGAAAACCACAGCCAACAATGGGCAGTTTTGAGGCAACACTAAATTTGAAAATTTAGAAGGGATGATAATTTTCTAGCAAAATAGAAGTGATTCAACTTGACTCAAGTAAAGGTAGAAACCTGGACAGTAGAGGAACTACAGGAGAGACTGAAAAGACTGGTAGCGATCACTCACGACAAAGAAAAAGGTCTGGATCACAAGTGAGTCTAATCCACGTTTTAGAAATGCTTCATTCCCACATTCATTCTTATTACAGTTCCAGGACTCACTACATGTGCCCAAATCCAGACATACTCAAGTCTCACGGTTAGCCCTGTGGAGCCCATGTATTCAAAGTCAGCCCTCAGTGTACACGGGTTTCGCATCCCGTGAATACCGTGGGTATTTTTGTTTGTTTTTTGAGACAGGGTCTCACTCTGTTGCCCAGGCTGGAGTGCAGGGGCTCCATGTTTGGTTGAAAAACTTCACATATAAATGGACCCACACAGGTTAAAGCATGTCATTCAAGGGTGAACTGTATTTCAAATTACAGGATGAGCTCCAAGGGGAGGAAATAGGGTTCCAAAGTTCACATGGAAGAATGACCATGAAGAAAATTTAAAAAAAAAAAAACAAAAAAATGAAACTGTAAAAGAAGATCTGCCCTACTAGATATCCAAAGTTTCACAAAGCCCTTGTATTCAGAATGATATGATACCAGCAAAAAAGCCATTCAGACCAATGAAACAGAAGGCCCACAGGCCCAACATAAATGAGAATTTGATATATAAAAGAGGAGCTTTATAAGTCAGTGAAAGGTTTACTGAGTAAACAATGTTGGAAGAGTCAGCTACCTAGTTCAAGAAACTACAGTTCAACCCCTATATTTCCAATCATACACACAAAAATTCTTATAAATTAAATTTCAAAATGTACAATTTTAAAAAATTACCCCAAAATGCAGGAAAATAGGAACTTCCAGTTGGGATAAGAGAGGTCTTCTAAACCAAAACAGGATGCCCAGAAGTCATAAAAGAATAACAATTAAACTTCTGTAAAGCAAAATCCAAGAAAGAATAATGCTAAGGAGTCTTTGCCACTTGAGCAGGAAACACTGAGTAATCCCTGGTGACTGTAGAGTACAGGAATTAAGAACAGGTTCAGAGGCCAGGCTGACTCTCGACAAGAGGCTGCATCTCCTTGAACTTCAGTTTCCTTGGCTGAGAAGTGGTGATAATACCCTCCCAGGCATAGGGTGCCTGTGCAGATTCAATGAGTTCATTAGCTTTTGCATTATTATCCTTCCCATATAAAGAATTTGTACACATTGACAAGGAAAGGACACACAAACTGGCCTCTCTCCCACCTCTACCCCCACATGGATGAAGAAGCTGAATAGAAAAGAAAGAGCAAATTACAACTTTAACATTCTGCATATCAGATTGGCAAAAAATAAACAATGTTGGGAGGAATGTGGGAAACCAGTGTTTTCATACAATCTTGGTGGAAGCATAAATTATCCCAGACTTTTCTGCACAAATATGGTAGTATTTATTTATTAAAGTCTAAATTGCTAATGAAGTTGACCCACAACCCAACTTACGGAAATCTGCAGAACAGAATGTACAAGCCCTATAGTGTTTAGAGCACACACATACACACAAATATATACAATAGCAAAAAAAAAAAAATGTATGAAACCTGAATGTTCATAGAGAGAGAAATGGCTGAATAAACTATGACACAATCACATTATGCAATGCTAGAGAGGTGTTAAGGAAGAGATGAGAACTGTATGAGCTGACAAGAAGGAACGTCCATCAACACAGTAAATAATAAACAACTTACAGGGGCAAGATGATCTTACTCTGTTTAAAAAAAATAAAGTAATACTCTTTAATGACCAAACACCTTTCTATTTAATCATACACATGTGTGCCTGTTTGTATTTGTAGAATAAAGCAGGGTACAGACCAAATGGTTAACATTGGTAACATTAGTGGGTAGGATTAGGAGGGATAGAGACTATTTTTAAATTTTTTTTATTTCAGCATATTATGGGAGTATAAATGTTTAGCTTACATATATTGCCTTTGCCCCAACCGAGTTAGAGCTTAAAGCATGTCCATCCCCCAGACGGTGCACCCCACACCCATTACATGTGTATACACTCATCCCTTTCTCCGTCCTCCCTCCTGCCTGACACCCAATGAATGTTATTACTATATGTGCACTTAAGGGTTGATCAGCTAATACCAATTTGCTGGTGAGTACATGTGGTGCTTGTTTTTCCATTCTTGGGATACTTCACTCAGTAGAATGGGTTCCAACTCTACCCAGGATAATACAAGAGGTGCTATATCACCAGTGTTTTTTGTGGCTGAGTAGAACTCCATGGTGTACATATACCACATTTTATTAATCTACTCATGTATTGATGGGCACTTGGGTTGTTTCCATATCTTTGCAACTGTGAATTGTGCTGCCATAAACACTCGAGTGCAGATGTCTTTTTTATAAAATGTCTTTTGTTTTTTTGGGTAGATGGGACAGAGACTATTAATCTTACTTTATACATATATAATAAATCTTTATGAGAATGTTTACCTTAAATTTGAAATGACTGAATCTTTTTAAATTAACTGATGTGATTTTTTAGAGCAGTTTTAGGTTTACCGAAAAATTAAGTGCAGACTGGGCACAGTGGCTCACACCTATAATCTTAGCACTCTGGGAGGTTGAGGCGGGAGGATTGCTTGAGCTCAGGAGTTCAAGACCAGCCTGAGCAAGAGCGAGACCCCATCTCTACTAAACATTCTAGAAAAATTATGCTGGCATCAAGGCACATGCCTGTAGTCCCAGCTACTCAGGAGGCTGAAGCAGAAGGATTGCTTGAGCCTAGGAGTTTGATGTTGCTGCGAGCTAGGCTGATGCCACAGCACTCCAGCCTAAGTGACAGAGCAAGACCCTGTCTCTAAAAATAAAACAAAACAAATCTGACATTAGTGTGTTACATTTGTTATAACTGACAAACTAATAATAATACATCTTATTAACTAAAGTCCATAGTTTACATTAGGACTCACGCTTGGTGGTGTACATTCTTCAGATTTTGACAGTTGCATAATCTCATGTAGTCACCATTACAGAATCATACAGAATAGTTTCACTGCCTTAAACTTCCCCTGTGCTCCACTTATTCATCCCCCACCCCCAATCACTACCAACCTCTTGGCAACCACTGATCTTATTTTTGTCTCTATACTCTTTTTTTTCCTTTCTTTTTTTGAGACAGAGTCTCACTCTGTTGCCCAGGCCTGAGTGCCGTGGCGTCAGCCTAGCTCGCAGCAACCTCAAACTCCTGGGCTCAAGCAATCCTCCTGCTTCAGCCTCCTGAGTAACTGGGACTACAGGCATGCACCACCATGTCCAGCTAATTTTTTCTATATATTTTTAGCTGTTCAAGTAATTTATTTCTATTTTTAGTAGAGACAGGGTCTCGGTCTTGCTGAGTGGGGTCTTGCTCTTGCTGAGGCTGGTCTAGAACTCCTGAGCTCAAGCGATCCACCCGCCTCGGCCTCCCAGAGTGTTAGGATTACAGGCGTGTGCCACTGCACCCCGCCTTCTGTCTCTATACCCTTAACACACAATCTAACAATTGTACTTTTGGTATTTACCCAAATGAGTTGAAAACTTATGTCTATATAAAAACTTGCACACAAATGTTCAAAGCAACTTTATTTAAAATTGCCACACTTGGCAGCAAACAAGATACCTAGGTTTAATATGATAAACAAACTGTGGCACAGCCATACAATGGATTATTATTCAGTGCTAAAAAGCACTGACATCACAAAAAGACATGGGGGTACCTTAAATGCATACCACTAAGTGAAAGAAGTAAATCTCAAAAGGCTACATACTATTATGATTCCAACTTTTTTAGTCTGGTTGTGCTGCTGTAACAAAATACCTGACACTAGGTAATTCATAAAGAACAGAAATTTGTTTTCTCACATTTGTGGAGCTGAGAAGTCCAAAATCAAGGTGTCAACAGGTTCAGTTGTCTGTTGAAAGCTCTTTTGCTGTGTCCTCCAGAGAGGATGAACACTGTATCCTCACATGGCAGAAGGCAGAGGGCAAGAAAGGTGAACCCCTCTGTGAAGCCCTTTTATAATGGTACCTAATTGCATTCATGAGGGCAGAGCCCTCCCCAAGGGGAGCGGAGGGGAGCCAGGCAGAGTGGCATGAAGGGCCTCTGGCACTTTGAAACTGTTCCACACTGGAAACAGTGAAGGATATTAGAGTTTGGCAAACTATGGCCTGCAGCCAAACCCAGGCCACCAACTATTTTTGTTTTGTTTGCATTTTTATATATTTGTTAAAAAAAAAAACCATAAGAATATTTCATGACACATGAAAATTACATGAAATTCACATTTCAGTATCTAGAAGTAGTTTTCTTGGAATATAGCCACTTTCATTTGTTTAGGTATTGTCTATGCTTGTGTTTGTGCTCTATTTATTCAATATAACAATAGAGTTGAGCTGTTGCAGAGACGGTCTAGCCTGCAAAACCTAAAATATTATTTAGCCCTTTATATAACAAGCTTGCTGACCCCACATGAAAGCACTCTCTTTATTCAAGTCAAGACCTTTTTGTTTCATGACTATGGAATGCCCCAGCCCTCAAGTCTTCTTCTCCTCCAAGTGTCCCTAAATGTAAGCCTGCTCATGCCACATGTCCACAACCTACACACAGGTCTCTCTCAGGAGAGATGATCCCACAGGGAGCTAGAGTGGGACTGGGACCTGAGCTCAGTCACTTCTCCTGGCACCCTGGTTAGTGGTGTGCTAAGTAACTTGTATACTAAGTAAAAGGAACCTGTAACTTGTTAGAGGCAGCACATACTTGCAGCAAAACTAATGAACAGTAAAAAATGTACCAAGAGATTGGAGCCAAGAGCCAATCTTACCTATGATTGGAGCCAAGAGCTAATCTTACCAAGACATTATTTACATAATAAAGGAAGGGACTGGAGGTGGCTTTGCTTGTCTATGGCATTCAAAATATGAAGTAATCTATAGTTTTCCAGGAAAATATCCATTATAGGAGATTGGGTTCCATCTCTTGTGGCCCTAGGCAGAACCCCTGAATTTGCAGGGCGATCACATGGTTCAAGACTCAGAGACACGTTCCCTCTCTCAGTCCCAGTTTACACTTATATAAAATTATGATAATAATGAGTACCTTCTTGCCTGCTGTAACAGAAAATGGATATGAAAACTTTTAAACAATAAGCACCAACAAAGTGCCAAAGTGTAAAATATTAATGAAGTTATACAGATTTTAACACTTAAGTTTACACAAGCGAATGGCTAAAAGCTGTAATTATCTAGGCAAAACCACCCAGTGGGCCAGCATAACTGCCAATGTAGAAGATCACATGACTGGGTGGTTTCAGATCAAAGTCCAATGATGCTTCAATGAAGGTACACAGAATAACATGGCAGCTGCCATTCCAGGCATGTGCCAACAGTCCCCACCAGGCACTATCAGTAAAGTCCATCTCCCTGCGGCAGCACTATAGGAAGCCAAGAATGCATCATTTGAGATCGGTCAGACTCCAGTTTCAAGCATGGGTCCGTGCCATGCCTGCTATTAGTGTGACCTCGTATGCTGACTGAGCCTTTTGCAAACTCATATTTCTTGTCTGCAAAATGGGACTCCTACTCCTCACCTCAGTTTTCTATGATGAGTAAATGAAAACATAAAGAAAAGGGGCCTAGCTAAGACCAGGACACAGCAAGGATTCAATTAATTTCATCCTTGCCCTCACTTCCGGGGACCAGCTCACCTCGTGTAAATCCCAGGCACGCACAGTACAGTCTGAGGACACAGTGCAAACCACAGACTTCTCCCTCCCATCAAACCGGCACTCATCGGTAGAGATGTAAGCCAGCTCATCTATCGATCCTGTAAGAAAACACAGACACTGGTGGCTCGGGATGTCAATACTTAACTTGGTGAAAGGGTAGGCAGGAAAACAATTCCTCTTTCTCTGTCTCAGGAGCATAATGGGTACTCATTCAGGGGACAATATGGACAGGACAAGAGATAGCACTTTAGGGTTACAACCAGATTCTGCTCTCAGGATGGTCCATTAACCACTAGCCACCTTGAACTACTCCCTACTCTCTTAGTTTCTGTCTCTTTCTACTCTGAAATGGATATAATGATCCCTTCCTCACAGGGTTATTATTGCAAAGATCAAATGATATAACACAAATGGCATAAACCCAGAAAGATATGTACTCATCAAGTACTGGCTGAAACTCCAAATCCCATGAGACCTGATCCAGAAGAGCATAAGCATTGGAAATAGACATAGCAACTACGTTCCCCACTTCATACCTGTGTGTCCAGCCATGGCTTTGCAGGTGAAGTCCACTGGCCGCCCAAATTCCATTCGGAACTCCAGCTCAGATCGGCACAGATAGTACTGTTTCCATGTTTGTGTGCCCAGGACCATCTGGGAGGCTTTGCAGGATGACCAGCGTCTCAGACACAGCTGCCTAAAAAATAAACCCACAATGTCCAGCAGGATATAGGAGTCATGGATGTTGGAGCCAACAGGCCTGCCTTCGAATCCTGGCTTCACTATTTGTGGGCCATGAAACCTTGGGACAACTCACTTTGCCTATGTAGGCTTCAATGTCCTCTCCTGTAAAATGGGGATGAGATAACATCAAACGAGTACTCACTACATGTCAGACATGCAGCGCTTTTTACGTATTCAGTGGGTCTTCATAACAACCCTATGGGAACTCATCACCATTCTACACATGAGGACACAGAGGCAGAGACAGGTTAAATAACTTACCCAAAGTTACCCAACAGATTCCAGCGCCTAATTTTTGAAATCTCACTCTTATTGCTGAATTGCCTATTTTTCCCTTCAATTCTGTCCACCCTTCATGTATTTTGTTGCTTTGTCAGGAGCATGTTTACAATTTTAACTTCTTGATGGACTGACCCATTTATCATTATAAAACTTCCGTATTTGTCTCCAGTAACACTTTCTGTCTTAAAGTCTATTTTGCCTGATATTAGTATAGCCACTCCACTTCTTTTATTGTTTGCATGGTATATCTTCTTCCGTTCTTTTATTTTCAACCCATTGTGTCTCTGAATCTCAAGTGTGTCTCTCGTAGACAGCATAAAGTTGGATCACTTTTTTATCCATTGTGCCAATCTCTGCATTTTTATTGAAGTGTGTAATCCATGCAATTACTGATGAGACAGAATATACGTGTTATTTTGTTATTTTCTAGGTCTTATCCCTTTTTTGTTTCTATTCTTCCACTACTGCCTACATTTGTGTTAAATATTTTCTAGTGTACTATTTTAATTTCCTTATCATATCTTCTATTATATTTCTTGAGTTATATTTTTAGTGGTTGCTTTGGTGATATCTTAAATCTTAAGTATAACAATTTAGTCTTCATTAATACCAACTTACTCAATAGTATACGAACAAAATCTTTGCTCATATATTGCTCTATTTCCTCCCTGCCTCATTTGTGCTGCTATGGTTAAACAAATTACAACTTTATATACAATGTGTCTATCAACAGAGACTTGTGCTGACTCCTTATGCAGTTCTCTTTTAAATCAGATAGGAGAAAAAAGTTATAAACATTAAATACATTTATTTATACTACCTTTTATATATGCCTATAGTTACCTTTACTGGTGCTATTTCTTCATATGGATTCAAGTTACTATCTAGTGTCCTTTCATTTCCTTTTAGTATTTTTTGTAGACTCTTCTTAGTATTTCTCATAAGGCAAGTATACTAGCAACAAACTCTCTGAGCTTTTGTTGATCTAGGAATATCTTAATTTCTTCACTTTGGAAGGTTAGTTTTGCTAGATGTGGAATTCCTGGTGATAGTCTGTATTCCTCAGCACTTTGAATGTCAGTCTTACTACCTTCTGAGCTCTATGGCTTTTGATGAGAACTCAGTGCAAAATCTTAGTGCAAAATCTTTCCATTTATCTTACTTTGTCTTACTTGCAACCCACTGAGATTTTGGATGTGAAAATTCATGTTTTCCCATCAAATCTGGGAAGTTTTCAGCCATTACTTCTTCAAATACAGATGCTCCTCGACTTACAATGGGATTATATCCCAATAAACCCATCATAAATTGAAAAGATGGTAAATGGAAATGTATTTAATACACTTATCTACCAACCCATCATATTAATAGCTTAACCTATCCTACCTTAAATGTGCTCAGAATACTTACATTAGCCTACAGTTGGGCAAACCCATGTAACACAAAGCCTATTTTATAATACAGTGTTGAGTATATCATATAATTTACTGAATACTGAAGTATGGTTTCTACTGAATACATATCACTTTTCCCATCATTGTAAAGTCAAAAAAATTAAAAGTCAACCATTGTAAACTGGGGACCATCTATATTCTATCTTCTTTCCCTCTTACTCTAGAACTTCTATGTGATGTTGTTATGCTTGTGTCCCACAGGTCTCCTAGGTACTGTTTTCTTGTTTCTGTTTGTTTGTTTTTGTCTTTTGAGACAAGGTCTTGCTCTGTTACCAAGAATGGAATGAGTGGTGCAATGAGAGATGATTGCAAACTCAAACTCCTGGGTTCAAGCAAATCTCCCACCTTGACCTCCCAAAGTGCTAGGATTACAGGCATGAGCCACCTCGCCCAGCCAGCACTGTTCAAATTTCATTCTTTACACTCACTGTTGCTCAGACTGGATAATCCCAATTGATGTATCTTCACGTTCACAGATTTTTTCTTTTCTGCTCAAATCTGTTAGTGAGCCCCTCCACTTTTTCATTTGTTATGTATTTTTTCAACTCCAGAATGCCTATACTTATTTCATAATTTCTACTTCTTTATTAATATTCTATATTGGTTGAGACATTGTCCTCATACTTCCCTTTAGTTTTTTACATATGATTTCCTTTAGTCCTTTCAACATATTTTAAATAGATGATTTAGAGTATGTCTAGTAAGTCCAATGCCTGGGGTTCCTCAGGAATGGTTTCTACTGGTTGCTTTGTTTCTTGTGTGCTGACCATACTTTCATGTTTCTTTGCATGTCTTATAACTTTTGTTAAAAACTGAACATTTTAAATAATATTATGTTGCAACTCTGGAAATCAGATCACCCTGGTTGTTATTGTGGTAGTGTTAATGTGCTTATTTAGTGATATTTCTGAACTAATTCTGAAAAATCTGTATTCTTTGTTATTTGTGGCCACTGAAATTTCTGCTCAATTAGATTAGTGCTTACTAATGACTATACAGAGATTTCCTTAAGTGTTTGGAACCAGTAAGTCTCCCAGTCTTTGCCATGGGGCTCTATGAAGAGGTTGGGACTACCTCCAATACTCAGCAGGGCAGTTGATGACTCCACCTTAGCGTTTACTTTCTGCTTGTGCATAGCCTCAAGGCTAACAGGATATGTAAGAGCTTAGGGCCTTCTTAAGTCTTTCCTGAAACGTGCACACAGCCCTGCGCATGCATGTGACCATTTAGATTCTTAGGAATGTGTCGGAGTTTTTCAAAACCCTTAAGAACATCTCATTCCCCAGCTTTTCCTTTCAAGTTTTTGGTTAGCCTATTTTTTACCCAACTGTTATCCATCAGATCAGGCAGCCACAAAATTAAACAGATATCTATGATTGTTTCAACAAATACCCCAAAGTAAATGGGGTTATTTTTGCACTGGGGAAAGGTCATGTCAAGTCAGATAAAGACAATTCTGTGGGAACAGGCTTTCAAGGCTCTCCAATCCCATTCTTCACCCTCTAGTGGCTGCCAGGCTCAGTTTACACTGTGATTGTGAGCTATTGATATCCAAAGCTCACAAAGAACTGGAATGGGGTTTTGGCAATAGGGTCACTCTTGCTGAGATTTAGTCATTTTTCTTGAATAAAGACTTCCCTGATTGCTGCAAACCTTTGGTTATTTTCAGAGTTCTGAAAAAGTTGATTTTGATACTTGCCAATTTTCTCATTGCTTTTGTGGAGAAAATTTCCAGAGGTCATTATTCTGCCATTTTCTAAGAGTCTGCATTCTTAACTTCAGTGTGACTACTATCAATTTTATTTATTTATTTATTTGAGACAGAGTCTTGCTCTGTTCCCAGGGCTAGAGTGCCATGGCATCAACCTCCAACTCCTGGGCTCAAGCAATCCTTCTGCTTCAGCCTCCCAAGCAGCGGGGACTACAGGTATGTGCCACCATGCTTGGCTAATTTTTTCTATATATTTTTAGTCATGCAGCTAATTTCTTTCTTTCTTTTTTTTTTTTTTTTTTTGGAAAGACAGGGTTTTGCTCTTGCTCAGGCTGGTCTTGAACTCCTGAGCTCAAGCAATCCTCCCACCTCAGCCTCCTATTGTCAATTTTATACTAACACATCTCTCACAAGGTTGTTGATAAAATGTTAACTCACCCACACTGTAAACAATTATTGAACACCTACCTAATCTGTGGGCCCCTAAGTGAACTAGAGGCCTTGCCCTACAGGCACTCTCAGCTGGTGATAAGGAGGAAGATAAACAAAACTAAAACTCAGGGAGAACTTCTAAGTTTCAAGAAAAAGGAACAGCTCATGGTGCTATGGGAGTTAAGCACAAGTAAATTGGACATCTGGCTGGAGAGGGTTAGGGAGGCTTCATAGACAGAGACTTTTGGCATTTAGGTGGCATCCTCTGGCTACAGTGTAGCACTCATATCTCAAGAAGACGAAAATGAGGTCAGATGGGAAATAACTGTTTCATAGCCCCATGTTGTAAACGAGAACACCACAAAGTTTGTCTCTACCATCATACTTGTACATTCATTGAGCACCTATGCATCAGGCTCTCTGCTAGCCCTGGAGAGCTTCTAACACACTCAGAATTCCAGCGCCCAGATGGGACAAAGGTTCACTGTGCTTACTGAGTCTTTGGTCTTTCTACCAGAAGTAGCACACTAACAGTCTGTGCGCAGAACAGTCTCTACACTATTTTACTTGGCCTGCATAGGATTGGCCCACATAAACTAGTTGCAGACACTTAAAAATTATGAGATTTAAAAAAAAATTAAATAAAAACAGAAGGTCCAGCAAAATACTGAACCCAAATTACCACTTGGAAAAATATGTCTGGGGCCACATAGAGGTATACCCTTTAGATGAGGACGATTCACCACAGTCATCATTCCTTTCATCTCCTGTATTCTAACATTGAATGTCAGTTGCTTTATATCATCACCCTTATACTGCTGATTTACTTTTAGTTGAAAAAATAAAGTGAAATACTTCTTGTATCCATATATATTACGATTGAGTATATATACGTATAAAAAGTGTGTATTTTTATCCAGGGTTCCAGGCTATTAAGTCCCATAGCCTTTGTTGGGTTTTTTGCTGTATTTACAACACTTTAGACCTCAGAAGCAGGTCTCAGGAACACACCCCAACTCCATGGGGACAGAAGCTCCTGTGGTTGGGACCCTTCCAGACCTTACTCTATGTATCTCTTCATTTTATTTGTATCCTTTTAAATATCCTTCGTAATAAACCAGTGAATGTGTTTCCCTGAGTTCTGTGAGCTGCTCTAACAAATTAATCAAACCAAAAGAGGAGGTCACAGGAACCCCACCTTGAAAGTAGCTGGTCAGAAGTTCTGGAGGCCCAGACTTGTGACTGGTATCTGGGTGGGGAGACAGTCTTGGTGACAGAGCCCCCAACCTGTGGGATCGATGCTATCTCAAGGTAGGTAGTGTCAGAATTGAATTGGAGGACACCTTGCTGGTGCCCACTGCAGAACTGCTCGCCTACTTGTAGTGGGAAGAAACTCCTACACATTTGGTCACAGAAGTCTCCTGTGTTGATTGTTATTGTGGTGTGAGAGTAGAAGAAAAACACGGTTTAAATTGTTTTTTTCCTCCTCATACCATATTTCAGTCTGAAAAGTTTGAAAATAAAAGCTAGACCAAGATGATAATATGGTTTAAGAAAAGGGGGAGAAGGAACATTTCTTTGTGGAAGTGAAATCTATTTCTTCATGTATAAGGCAGTATGCACCAAACCAGGGGTCTTCAAACTTTTTAAACAGGGGGCCAGTTCATTGTCCCTCAGACAGCTGGAGGGCCGTTTGAGAGTGCGGCACACATTCCACACATGCACACTGGGGGCCCAGGACAAGCCAGCTACTAAGCAGGACAGGCAGTGGTGGCAAAAACACCCAGAGGGCCAGACAAATGTCCTCAGCGGGCCGCATGTGGCCCGTGGGCCGTAGTTTGAGGACCCCTGCACCAAAGCATAGTGAAAACTGTAACCAATATTTAGAAAAGAGATAAGAAAACCAAATGATTTGACCAAAAAAGAACAAAAAAAGGTGGACATCAACAAGGTTAAAGTAGGAATATGAATAAAGTATGTGCTATGCCTCTGAAATACAATGACGTATCCAGTGAAAAAATATCTTGGCACCAAAATCTTTCATAGATAGCAACCAACAAAACAATCAACTGCACACAACAAAAATGATCTACTTTAAATAAAAGATATTTGCAATTTTACTTTTAACCAAAAAGCTCAAGTTTAGATTGTTGAAGACAGGATTAAAAAGATCACGAAGCATTCAAAATAGTAACTTGTAGCATTTTCAATTGAGATTGTATAGTACAGATTAAAAATACATGACATGGTTAACCACGTTTATTTACTGTGTCCATGAAAACTTCAATGGGCTTTTGCACATGCCACGATAGGCGCAGCACCGGCATCAGGAGATAACACATACACGTGACCGCAGGTGATGACGTCCCTAGAATGCTGTTGTCTGAGCTCAAAAAACATAAACCCAGTGTTTTTACAAGCACATGGGTCAACAGCACAAGGGATGTTTTATGCTAAAAAGTTCAACACTAAACACTATGAAATATTAATGAACTGAAAATCCATTTGTGAGCTGGCTTGCAGACAGCTGAAGAATTTGCACAAGGAACCTGGAAGCAACATGGAAATATATGATACTACATGGAGATTAATGTGATGTGCTAAAGAGGATTTTTTTTTTTAACTACTCAAAGAAATACACATTTCTCTCAAATGAAAAAGTCCTAACCTGGCTTATAAGCAAAAATAACAAAGACTAGGACCAGGGTTGGTATCCCACCCATTTAAACATGTGAATATTCCTCTGCAAGGGCTTCCATAAACAGATATACCAATCCATGAGCCAATTTATTTATTCCTAATGAAACAATTTCTTTGAAAAACACATTTGGCAAGACATAATCTTGTCCACCTACCTAGACAGATACCAATTTCCAGAACTGAATTTTATGCCTAGACTACATTCCCTAAATTGGAAACACTGAATTCCAATAAAAGTTCTCTCACTTCAAAACTAAAAAGATTAATACTGTTTTCCAATTAATATTAGTAACAAAAAATTAATAAAAAGCCAACAAACAGAACAGTGCTGTATGATGCTGAAAACTAAATATGCCAAGATTGACATTGGAAAATTCTCAACTATCCTAAGGTATAGTTAACCTACAGGTGCAAACAAAGACTTCCTCCGTGTTTCAAAGAACATGGGTAAACATTATTTTCCATCATGAGTGACTAAAATTAAGCATAGCTCTTAGCTGACAATCAAGGCTGTACTGTATTTAGAAAAAGGTTGGAGATCTGACAGTTCCTTTTTTTCCCCAGCTCCTTATAGTTCTACCTTGGTACAAAAGAAAAGATGTGAGGTTCCAAAGGAAGAATAAATAAGAAAGAAAAATTTAATAGTTGAGTGATTACAATGTTTATTTTCAACTTTAATTTCTTTCCATTGTATCTTTATGAGTTCTAATATCATACTTACATTGCTATATTGTTATGCTAAAGCTGATTTAAAATAAAAGTCGTTTGATCATATTTCTGTTGATTTGTCTCCTACTAGCTTGCTGCCTTCATTTGATGTCCATTGGCAACCTGGAAGATATCAATCTTCCATTTGCTTAATAAAATCTCTTTCATTTCTGCCAAAAAAGTCCCTGAAAATCATCAGCACCAGGGTGGGGATCTTACTGGGGGTTGCTTTTCCCTTTTAGGCCTTCCTGAGGAGGGGAAGGTCATCGTGTGTCCCTGCCACCTCACAAGCACCCCACAGCCCCTCAGGGCCATCTCCCTCTATCCCAAAGCCCACCAAAGACACTGTTTTCCCCTCCTCCTTCCCCCATTTAGCTCAGATCTTTGTGCACACGTATCAGTGTGTGTTCTCTATGTTGGTGGGTGACAAACAGACCCCAAGAAAGCAATACACATGTGTCTCCTCACACAGCATGCCTGGTTACAGGAGCTGGTCTGGCCTCCTAGCAGAGCTGTGTCAGCTTGTTGACCAGGCCCCTCTCGCCTGACACCCTCACCCTTCCCAGCCCCCTCCTCCCTTCCATCCTCTGTCTCCCAGCTCTGTCACCACCATCAACAGCCCATCAGTTTCCTCTTCCTCCTCCAGCCTTCTCTTCTTTTACACCTTGGGGAAAAATCCAAGTCCTTTCACCTCAGGGAAGAAAACCGGGGATGTTTGGGGTGGGGATGAGGAGGTTGAATGAAGGGACAGCAGGAGAGAGGGGCACAGAGGCCTTTTACAAATCATCTGTGAGGCTGGGCATGCTGGCTCATGCCTGTAACCTCAGCACCTTGGGAGGTCGAGGTGGGAGGATCACTTAAGGCCATGAGTTCAAGACCAGCCTGGGCAACAAAGCGAGACCCCATCTCTACAAAAATTTTTTTTAAAAAATTAGCTGGGTGTGGTGGGGCACACCTGTAGTCCTCCTGCCTAGTTACCCAGGAGGCTGAGGCAGGAGTCTGAGGTTCCAGCCTGGGCAACAGAGCAAGATCTTATCTTAAAAAAAAAAAAAAAAAGTCTTTGATGCACAACCAGTGCAGTGCTGGAGGGGGAGAAAAAAACCTCTACATCGCAATATTCAGAAGAAAAGAGTCTTACATCCTCAACCAGGGAGAAGTTTCCTGCTGGTAGGGGCTGTGGATAATAATCCTTTCTTACGTACTCAACAGAGCCAAAAATACAGAGTCCTCAAAAGACTTATCCAGGGCACCCATCTCTCCTTCGTGAGACATTCTTCTTTGTGGGACCACCTTTGGCTCTTCCTTCACTCACCTCCACAGGTCCTTGGTCCTTGAAACCTCATTCCAGACCTAGAACAAGAGGAGAAAAGAGTCAGTCAAAAGGCAGTTAGCACCTAGCCTGCCAGGCCCGGTGGAGCAGACAAATAGCTAAACCAGACCCAGTCTCTGCACACAAAAAAACATACCCATGGAAACCAGAGACAATTAAAAACAAATAATGACAAAGAAAAGAGAGAATGACCAAATCAATGGGGGTGAATGGTGGAAGGCTGAGAGGCACAGAAAACTGATTACTGATCAAGTCCCAAAGGAGAGTAGCTGTCCTCTAAGAGAACGGCTGAAGCACTGCAGGGAGAGACAGAAGAGCCAGGCAAACATTCCTAAGTATGAAAAAGATGGGCTAGTAATTTGCCTTAATGAGAACCTAGGGTCCTGGACAGAAAGGAATGGGAAAGGGAGCTGGAAATGTGTAAGGACAAAAATAGTGAGAAGCTGCTTGAGGATTCTAAATAGAGGAGTGGCAAGCAGGCGTCCTCAAACTACAGCCCACGGGCCACATGCCGCCCACCTAGGACATTTATCTGGCCTGCTGGGTGTTTTTGCCACTGCTGCCTGTCCTGCTTAGCAGCCGACTTGTCCCAGGCCCACAGTGCGCACTCTCCAATGGTCTGAGGGACAATGAACTGGCCCCCTGTTTAAAAAGTTTGAGGACCCCTGGGCAAGGTCAAACTGTGCTTTAGGAAGATTGCTCTGGCTGCTGTTGAGGATTGAAAATGAGAGCAGAGAAGCAGGCTTCCTAGGAAGGCTGCTGTAAGGGAGTAAACTGAGGCACTGGCCACAAGGATGTCCTCAAGCTGCCAAAATGGTTTCATGGGAACAGCCTGGGGGGCAGGGGTACTATGCAGGTCCTGTTCCCACAACTGTTCTCTGCAGAAGTATCTGCAATAGGCTCGGGATGGTTCTGTGAAACCAGGATCAGGGTGCCAGACGTCTCCCTCCCTCTGGCCCTGGACTTCTGGAACTTCCTGGCCTCTCTGCGCTGGATTCCGGAACCTATAGAGTTTTAGTGGGTAAACTCTAGAGCCTTCGGTAGTCCAGCCCTTCTGAGGATCCCATCCCAGAAATGTGGCTTTCCAAGCCCTGGCAGAAGCATTTCAACAGCCCTCACCTACCCGCTAGCTCAAAGTTTCTCAGCCTTCAAGAAGTCTTTTTGGCTAATAGGGATGTAAAGTTTATATTTGGCAAAATCAAATCAGCCAAGAAGATCTTGTGAATTTTCCTTTCATGTAGTTCCTAGTTCCAAACCCAATTGTTATTTTATTTCCCCAATAAAGAGTTATAATATGTGCAATATCCATTCCAAGTTGGGGAAAAAGGAGATGAAAAAAGAATTATAATATGTATTAATAATATATTCTACAAAATGGATCCTAGCTACCATTGAGGATCCTTCTGTTGGATCCTGGCCTTCACAATGACACCCTGAGGAATTACTGACCTCATTTTACCTATGGGCAAACTATGACTCAAAGAAGTTAGTGCTACCAAAGGAAGTGAAGCACCTCCCTGACAAACTCTGCCCCTGAATTACCCCTAACCCCTACCCCTACTGCTACGAGAACAGCCAAGGGTCTAATTCCAGCCCTGTGCATGACTTGGTGGGTGACCTTAAGCAAATCACTGTGTGATACTCAGTTTTTTTTGTTTTTTTTTACCATAAAATGGGGATGAAATGATGAAAACCCAGTATTTTACTTGATATATTTAAATATAATTATGGTATTCCAGTACGGACCTGTTAATATTCTTGTAAAATGAGATAATAATGTATTTTAAATTCCTTACAAAACTCGCTCACTCAACAAATATTTCCTGAAGGGACGCTGAATATCAAGTCATACACTGGGCGCCAGAGACAGTGATGGAAAAGACAAACATCCCTCTCTTAGGAAGGAGTCTGGCTGGGAAAAACAAATACTAAACAAATACACTGCACAAATAATCCTTTAATTACAGTTGTACCGAGTCCTTGGAAGAAGTCCAGGGTACCTGGACCCCGCGGTGGCAGTGCAGCGGAGGGCAGCCGGGATCGAGTCACTCAACGGGCACCTCGAGGTGAAACAGCCACGAGGGAAACGGCGCGACGAAGGGAGGCAGTGCGAGTGACTGGGGAGGATGCCTCTGAGGTGGCAGGATTGGGGCGGAATCACGGGGAGAAAAGGGAGCGTGGCTTTCCGGGGACAGGGAAAGCAAAACGCCCAGCGCAAGGAAGTTCCAGAATATTCCAAAAGGCGGGAGTAGAAAGAAAAACGACCCCCCCTCAGCCAACCTGAGGGGTGGACCCTGACGGCAGGGAGACTGCATCTTATCTCGTCCAGAGGCGGCGGCCGCCGCAGGAGCTCAGGAGGGACGGACTGGACTTCCTGAAGCCGCCCAGGTCACCGCCCTTGCGGCGACGAGCGCCCTCTGCAACAGCACGGATTCAGGATTCAGAGCGGCCCGACGCCCTCCCCTCACCGATGGGGAAACTGAGGCCCCAGGGGAGAAGCGCCTGGCCTTGGACACGCCGGGGACAATGAGCACAGGCCCAGCCTCCCGCCTGGGACAGAGCTTGTTACCTTGTTCACCTGTGCTGCGGAGAGCAGGTCTCGGGGCTCCAGGAATGAGAAGACGTGCAGCAGCTCGTGCGGACCCAGCTGCGGCGCCATCTCGCCGCCTCGCCCAGCCGCCTCTGTCCGGCCCGCCCCGCCTCGCCCCGCCTCGCCCCGCCGCCTCCGTCCGGCCCGCCCCGCCCCGCCTCGCCCCGCCGCCTCAGTCCGGCCTGCATGGCCCGCCCCGCCTCGCCACGCCCAGCCCCGCCGCGCTCCCGCCCTGCGTGGCCAAACCGCATCCTGCCTGCCGCGCTTCCGCCCCGCAGGGCCGGCCCCGCCGCCGCGCTTCCACCTCACACAGCCAGCACCCGCCCCAGCCCTGTCGCACTGCAGCCTGCAGGCTAACTCGCGAGACCCCCGAACTTCTCTCCGGACGTCCCACTGCACTTCCGCCCTGCAGGGCCAAACCCCGCACACCCTGCCGCGCTTTCGCTTCACTGGGCCAGCCCTGCCCGGCCTCGTGCGCCTAATTCTCCGTTAATTAGGCCAGCCCAGCTTCTCGCTGACTACCAACTTGCCCATGCCTTCGCCCTTGCCCTCACCTTGGCCCACCTCTTATACCACCATACACCTAGCTCTTAACCAGTTCCTGTGTTTCACCTTAGCCCTGACCCTTGCCCTTGCCTTCATCTGCACCCTGCGGTGGTCTTGAACCTCCCCTTAACCTGGTGCTGGCCCTAACCTTTGACTTCGTGCTTGCCAATAAACGTGTCCTGTCCTGCATCTCTACCTGACCTTTAACCTGGGCTTGGCCCTGGCCTTCACTCTGACCCTGTTCCTCAACCTTGCCCTGTACATTGCCAGCATCTGCCACTTAGTCTTTACCCTTTTTCCAACCCTCACCTGACCCTGACGCTGGCCCTGGCCTTCACTGTAGTTTCACCAGGCCTGAACCTCACGATGAGGGCAAGGCGCTGGCCCTAACGTTCACTGTTCCTGTCCCTACCATTGGCCATCTCGCTAGCCCTGTCCTCAGCCTTCATCTTCATCCTGGCGATGTCCCTAGTTAAGGCCTTGGCCAAAATCCTGACCATCACCTACACCTGGTTCAGGCCTGATATGCTGCTGATAAGAGTGTTCTTACAACCACTTTGAAAAGTTGGCATTTTCTACTAAAGATGAAAGTGTGCACACACACACACACACACATACACACACACTAAGACCTAGTAATTAACTCCTGACAGGAGTGCATATATGTTCACCAGAGGCATACAGAATGTTCATAGCAGCATTCTTTTTAATAGCCCAATTTTGAAAACAACCCAAATGTCTATAATAGAATGGATAAATTGTGGAATATTCACCCAATGGAGCACTATATAGTAATAATAATAAAGTATCACTACTGACAACAATATGGATGAATGTCAAATACAATGTTGGGTGAAGAAACCAGACTAAAAAGAATACATACTGTACCATTTATATAAAATAAAAAATTAATCTATAGTATAAGAAATCAGGAACATAGTAAACCTTGGGGAAATACCTAGAAAGGGGAATGAGGGGCTTTGGGGAGCTGTTAGCAGCTACGAAGTTATAGCTTGTGCCCTTTTCTGTGTATTTATATATACTTGAAAAAGATGGGGACATATGTAATATATGAATATATTTTCCCTTTGCAAAAAAAAGTGTATATACTTTTTTAAAAAAATGTAAGTCAAAAATACTAGATCCTTTTTTAAGCATAAAAATCAGTTTCCACTTAGTCAAGTTTTACTGGCTAGTTTGATGGCCCAGAAAACTTTCAAAGCAAATACTTTTTTGCTAGACGAATTACCACTAAAGTTTACTCCCCTTCCCACACATAAGACCTTTGCACAGTTTTCAAATGTTTCATGAAGGGTCATTTTGTGCATCATATCACAACACAATGACTACTATGATTATGGGAATATGGTAGTTATTCCACTGTTCTCTTGAAGAAATACTCAAAGGAGATCATCCCCAGTTGAGGGGCATTCTACAAAATATCTGAACAGTACCCCTCAAAACGATCAAGGAAATTCTGAAAAACTGTCACAGCTGAGAAAAGCCTAAAGAGACATTAGATTAGATTACATTAGAACACAACTAAATGTAGTGTGGTTTCTTGGATAGAATACAAGAACAGAAAAAAAGACATTAGGTAAAAACTTAAGAAATTTGAATATTTGAGTGTGGCCTTTAGTTAATAATAATGTATCAATATTGATTCATTAATTGTGACAGATGTGCTATACTGATATAAAATGTTAATAATAGACATATTGGATGTGGGATATATCAGAACTATATATTCTTTTTGCAATTTTTCTGTGAATCAAAAACTATTCTAAAATGTAAAAGTTTCCTTTAAAAAAAGCATATTCCATGAGACCATTAATCACAAGAATGCTAGAGTGGCTCTATTAACATAAGACAGTAGACTTCAGAGCAAAAAAATTTACCATTGTCAAAGTAGGCTATTATAGTGATAAAGGGTCAATTCACTGCAAAGATATAATCCAAAATGTATATGTACCAAACAACAGAACTGACAGAACTGAAAGGGGAAGTAGACATATCACCAATTGTAGTCAAGGACTTTAACACTCTTCTCACAGTAATTGACAGAATCACTAGACAGAAAATCAGCAAGATCATAGAGGAACTGAACAACACTATCAACCAAATAACTACAGGATTTCTGTAGATGTAGACAAGCTGATTATAAAATTTATATGAAAAAGCAAAAGAACTAGAATAGCTATTTTTTTTAAAAAAAAAAGCTTTGAAAGTGAAGAATAAAGTTGAAGGAATCACCCTACCCAATTTTAAGAAGTTATATATAGCTACCATAATCAAGACTGTGATACTAACAGAGAAGTAGATACATAAATTGATGGAATGGAATGGAATCCAGGAATAGACTAAAACAAGCATGGCAACTGTTGGTTAATTTTTGACATATAGCTCACATATCACATAATTCCCCCATTTAAAGTGTGCAATTTAGTGCTTTTAGTATATTCACAAGGTTTTCATTATATTCTTAAGATTGCAGTCATTGCCACTATCTAATCCAGATAGTTCATCAACCTCCAGAAAGATCCTATACCCGTGAGTAGTCACTATACATTCCTCTCTTCCCCCAGCCCCTGACAATGACTAATCTACTTTCTGTCTCTATGGAATTGCCTATTCTGGAAATTTCATATAAATGAAATCATACAATATATGACCTTCTATGTCTGGCTTCTCTCATTTAGCATGTATTCAAAGTTTATCCATGTTGTAATGTATATCTGTACTTCATTTCTTTTTACTGATGAAAGATATTCTATTGAAAGGATAGTAATATTTTGTTTATACATTCATCAGTTATGGACATTTGGAATGTTTCCACTTTTGGGCTGTGATGAATATGAACATTTGTATACAAGTTCTTATGTAAACTTATGTTTTCAATTCTGTCTGGTATATGAATAGGATTAGAATTGTGGTCATATGGTAACCCTATGTTTAACCTTTAGAGGGGCTTCCACACTATAGTCCAAACTGGCTGCACCATTTTACATTATCACCAGCTATGTATGAGGGTTCCAATTTCTCCACATCCTCCTCAACACTTGTGATTACCTATCTTTTTTATTCTAGCCATCCTGATGAGTGTAAAGTGGTATCTCATTGTGGTTTTGATTTGTATTTCCTTAATAATCAATGATATTGAGCATGGTTTTATGTGCTTGTTAGGCATTTGTATGTCTCTTTGGATAAATGTCTATTCAAATTCTTTGCCCATTATCAATTGAGATATTTATGTGGTTTTTTAAAAGAGATGATGTTTCACTCTGTTCCCAAAGCTGGAGTGCAATGGCCCAGTATAGTTCACTGCAACCGCTAACTCATGGCCTCAAGTGCTCCTCTCACCTCAACTTCCTGAGTAGCTGGGACTAGAAGAGCATGCCACCACATCCAGCTAATTTTTTTATTTTTTATTTTCATAATAGTGGGGGTCTCACTAGGTTGCCCAGCTTGGTCTCTAACTCCTAGGCCCAAACAAACTTCCCACCTTGGCCTCCCAAAGTGCTGGTATTATAGGAGTGAGCCACTGTGCCTGGCCTAAATATTTATCTTTTTGTTGTTGACTTGGAAGTGTTCTTTATGTATTCTAAATATTAATCTCTTATCAGATACATGACTTGCAAATACTTTCTCCTGTTCTGAGGGTTCTCTTTCATTTTCTTGATAGTGTCCTTTGAAGCACAAAAATTTTTAATGTGGACAAAGTCCAATTTATCTATTTTTTTATTGTTTGTACATTAGGTGTCATATCTAAGAAACTATTGACTATTCCAAGATCACAAAATTTACAATTATTTTTTATTCTAAGAGTTTTATAGTGTTAGCTCTTACATTTATATCTTTGATTCCTTTTGAGTTCATTTTTATATATGGTGTGAGGCAAGGGTCTGACTTCATTTCTTTGCATTTATCCCAACAGTATTTGTTAAAAAGACTATTCTTTTCCTTTTGCATTGTCTTGGAATCCTTGTCAAAAATCAGTTGGCAATAATGTATGAATTTGGTTCTGGACTTCCAATTTTATTCCATATGGTTAGATCTATATGTCTATCTTTATGCCAGTACAACCCAGTCTTAATTACTATAGTTTTGTTTTTTGTATTTTTTTTTTATGGAACACTTCACGAATTTGCATGTTATCCTTGTACAGAGGCCATGCTAATCCTCTGTATCATTCCAATTTTGAGTATATATGCTGCCAAAGTGAGCACATAATTACTATAGCTTTGTAGTAAGTCTTAAAATAAGGAAATATGAATTCTCTAACTTTGTTCCCTTTCTAAAAGATTGTTTTGGCTATTCTGAGTCCTTTGAATTTCCATGTAAATTTTCAAATCAGCTTGTCAATTTAAAAAAAGTCAATTAGATTTTGTAGGAATTTGCTAGCTATGGTTTGGATATGATGTGTTTGACCCCACCAAATCTCATGTGGAAATTTGATCCCCAGTATTGGAAGTGGGGCATGGTGGCAGGTGTCTGGATCATGAGAGTGAATCCCTTATGAGTGGCTTGGTGTCACTGTCATGGGAGTGAGTGGATTCTCACTCTTAGTACACTAAAAAATTGGTTGTTGAAAACAGTGGGGCACATCCTCCTCTCTCTCTTGCTTCCACTCTGTCACCATTTTGTAATTGGCTCCATGAACAAATACAAAATGACATTCCCCCATAAATGCTTCTCCTGTGGCTTTCTTATGCTTTTCATTTCCAGGCCGGTGGGGCTCAATGATCAGAACATTATAATCTTTCTGTTTAACCCTTTAACCTTTGGAGTTCTTTCCCACAAAAGGCAGACTCTTTGCAGGATAACAACATGAAGACTCACGGTCCATCACCAACCTGTGACTTCTGAATAAGACCTCCTGCACATTTGCTTTCAACACAACCTGCCCTGATACACGTAGGCACCTTCCTGAACCGCATTCAGAAACCCCTACCCTCATTTGGTCAAGGAGACAGATTTGAAGCAGTGCTGCCATCTCCCAGGGGATGTCATCTTCAATAAATTATCTTTTTACCTTGGCAATTCTCGTCTCAGTAATTGGTTTTCTGTGCAGTGAGTACTGGACCTAGGCCAGAACCCACTTCTGTGTTAGGTAACAAGTCTCAGTGACCCATTCGGGGACTTGTTGCTATGGCTTTGGGGCCACAGAGTGGGGAGAATCTTGAAAGCCTCCCTAGCAGCTGCCTGGGTAAATTTCTGCTGGAGGTTGGTTTTTGTTTCTCCTATTGGCTCTGCTGTCACCAGCTTCACATCCCTGATTGCCTCAGAAGAATGGATACCTGGATCTTGGCATCTGTGTCTGCATGAGTGAGTGCTATTTGAGGGTACTGTGTAGGAAATAGCACCACCCTCAAGTTGGGGGATTCTAAGGAGTTTCCCATTTGGTTTTGGGTTGGAAAAGCCCCATCCATTTGCGAGAATGGGAACTGCTCTGACTGTTTCTGTTTGGCACTCCCCAAGGTGTATTTGTTGGAATTGTAGTACGTTTGTCTTTTGATGGATGTTAAATGGTTGTGTGAGCTGATGTGTGTGTATGGCCATAGGAAATCAGAATCCCTGAATTCAGCCCTATGGATTGCATTGTTCAAAACTGGTATGAATATAGTTATGAGCTTATGAAAAAGAAGAAAATGGTATTTTTCTGTAATTCTGTTTGGCGCCAGTACTCTCTCGCGTCTGAGGAAATATGGCCCCTTAATGGATCACTAAACTATAATACTATTCTCCAATTAGATTTATTTTGTTATCATACTGGGAAATAGACTAAAATCCCTATGTGCAGTCTTTTATACTTCTTTTTCAAAACAAGCCAGATCAGATTAAATGAAAGATTCTGGTGCAGAGAACAGAAACCTTCGGAAAGGTCAAGGAACAAGAATTCATGCCCAAGAACCCCATTCTGCCAACAGAGGGGAATTCTTACTCTGAAGGGGACCTTTCGGCAACCACCACCTGGGCTGCAGCTCCAGCGGTGGCCCCAAGCACGTCAACTCCTTCTGGGAATCCCTTCCCTAGCCCTCCTACTCCTCTTTATGAGCCTGGGCCCCTTATTTCACCCCCATTGGCTCCTCCAGCCATCTACCCTTCACTTTCTTCCTCTTCTGAGGACAATCCCAGGAAGCCTGAGGAGATGGCCTCCCCTTCATGCAGCCAGCAGGGAACACGGTTCGATTGGGGGTCCTCCCTCCTTTCCAGCAGGGCAATTTCCTTTGAGGCAGGTTAAGTTTTGCTTTGTTTTCAGTGATAGATTTAAAAGATGCTTTATTTTGTGTTTTCCTTGCTCCCAAATCCCAAGAACTATTTGTTTTCAAATGGGAAGATTTAAGACCTAAAGCCAAATGCCAATACTGTTGGACTGTTCCCCAGGGATTTAAAAAGTCTCCAACTATCTTTAGAGAAATTCTGGCCAGAGATTTAAGAGCAATAATTTTGGACAAAGGAACAATTTAACAATATGCAGATGACATCCTGACAGTCAGTGAGAATGAAGTGAATCAAGGCAACTTGCCTTACCTGTATTAAATTTCTTGGCTGACAAAGGATAGAAAGCATCTCAGAAAAAGGCTCAGATCTCACTTCCCGCTGTCAAATTTTGGGGGATTGAGTTGTCTTAGGGATCTCAGAACCTCCTCCTCCCAGATCATAGAGAAGTTGCAAACTGTGTAGCAGTTCCCACCACCTGCAAGCAGCGGCGAGGATTCTTGGGATTTGGATTCCCAGCTTTGGGCTAATAGCAAAACCCCTCTATGAAGCCATAAAGAGGAAGAAAAAGAATTCTTTACTTAGACTAGAGAATGCCACAAGACTTTCTTGACTATTAACCACTTCGGGACCAGCGCTGACTGTAGTGGACAGTCGCAGATGAACGCGCACAGCCCAGCGTAGACTATACTCGATAGCCACAAATGAACGCGCACAGCGACTTTAGCTGACAGCCGTGATATGACTTTTCTAATTTTTCATTTATCAAAATAAAATTGTGAACATTTAAAGATAACATAATGAAAACATATATGTATATGTTACTTATTCTGATTTACATTACAAGTAAAGCTGTATGTAAAGTAAAACAAGCTTTCAAGCTTTCCTCATCACACAAGAGCAAAACGGGTTCGTTGTCAATGCACAGCACAAACTATCGTGTGGACTGTGAGTGCTGGCTGTGGGCAAGGTGGCAAGGTTTCGTGGCTGGACCGTGGTCCCAAAGTGGTTAAGGAAAAATTGATGGCCTGGCGTGGTGGCTCATGCCTGTAATCCTAGTACTCTGGGAGGCTGAGGTGGGTGGATCGTTTGAGCTCGGAAGTTCAAGACCAGCCTGAACAAGAGTGAGACCCTGTCTCTACCAAAAAAAAAAAAAAGAAAGAAAAAGAAAAAATGAGCGGGGCATGGTGGTGCATGCCTGTAGTCCCAGCTACTCGGGAGGCTGAGGCAGCAGGATTGCTTGAGCCCCGGAGTTTGAGGTTGCTGTGAGCTAGGCTGACGCCACAGCACTCTCTCTAACCTGGGCAACAAAGCGAGACTGTCTCAAAAAAAATAAAAAAAGGTCAGTCCCTGCAGCTGCAGCCGCTGTCTGCCCCTCTGCCAGCTGCTCCGGCGCCACCTCTGGCGGGCGTCTCCGACTGGCGGGAGCCAGGCGCTGACGGGCGCGCGGGGCGGCGGAGCGCTCCAGCGGGCGGGGGCGTCCGGCTACTCCATGGGGCTGCCCCCCCCCCCCCCCCCCCCCCCCCCCCCCGCGCCCGGACGCTCTGAGAACGTTTCCACTGTTGCTCTGAGGGCACGCGATTCCTGGAGAATTGCCTTTGTGAGAAGCTGGAAATATTTCTTTTAAATTCCATCTCTTAGTTTTCCAATTTTAGAGGAACATTAAGGAACCATGAACAACTTTAGTAACGAAGAGTTTGACTACCACTTCCTTGATGAAGGTTTTACTGCCAAGGACATTCTGGACCAAAAAATTAATGAAGTTTCTTCTTCTGATGACAAGGATGCCTTCTATGTCGCAGACCTTGGAGACATTCTGAAGAAACACCGAAGATGGCTAAAAGCTCTTCCTCGCGTCGCCCCCTTTTATGCAGTCAAATGTAATGACAGCAGAGCCGTTGTGAAGACCCTCGCTACAATCGGGACAGGATTTGACTGTGCTAGCAAGACCGAAATACGATTGGTGCAGAGTCCCGGGTGCCTCCAGAGAGGGTTATCTATGCAAATCCTTGTAAACAAGTGTCTCAAATTAAGTATGCTGCCAATAATGGAGTCCAGATGATGACTTTTGATAGTGAAGCTGAGCTGATGAAAGTTGCCAGAGCACATCCCAAGGCAAAGTTGGTTTTGCAGATTGCTACTGATGATTCCAAAGCAGTCTGTCGACTCCGTGTTAAATTTGGTGCCACGCTAAAAACCAGCAGGCTTCTTTTGGAATGGGCAAAAGAGCTCAATATTGATGTCATCGGTGTCAGCTTCCACGTAGGAAGTGGCTGTACTGATCCTGAGACCTTCGTGCAGGCAATCTCTGATGCCCGCTGTGTCTTTGACATGGGGGCTGAGGTTGATTTTAGCATGTATCTGCTGGATACTGGTGGTGGCTTTCCTGGATCTGAGGATGTGAAGCTTAAATTTGAAGAGATCACCAGTGTAGTCAACCCAGCATTGGACAAGTATTTTCCATCAGACTCTGGAGTGAGAATCATAGCTGAGCCAGGCAGATATTATGTTGCATCAGCTTTCACACTCACAGTTAATATCGTTGCCAAAAAAATCGTATTAAAGGAACAGATAGGCTCTGATGATGAAGATGAGTCCAATGAACAAACCTTTATGTATTACGTGAATGATGGAGTATATGGATCATTTAATTGCATCCTTTATGATCATGCACACGTAAAGCCCCTTCTGCAAAAGAGACCTAAACCAGATGAAAAGTATTACTCATCCAGCATATGGGGACCAACATGTGATGGCCTTGACCGGATTGTTGAGCGCTGTGACCTGCCTGAAATGCACGTAGGTGACTGGATGCTCTTTGAAAACATGGGTGCTTACACTGTAGCTGCTGCTTTTACTTTCAATGGATTCCAGAGGCCCACTATCTACTATGTGATGTCAGGACCGACGTGGCAACTCATGCAGCAAATCCAGAACCCGGACTTCACACCCGAAGTAGAGGAGCAGGATGTCGGCACTCTGCCTGTGTCTTGTGCTTGGGAAAGTGGAATGAAACGTCACCCAGGAACTTGTGCTTCAGCTAGTATTAATGTGTAGATATTATTCTCGTAGCTGTTAACTTCGAGTTTAGCTTGAATTAAGGGATTTGGGGGGACCATTTAACTTAATTACTGCTAGTTTTGACATGTCTTGTAAGAGTAGGGTTGCACATGCAGCAATATGGGAAGACCAGGAGATGGGGTCACACTTATCTGTGTTCCTATGGAAACTATTTGAATATTTGTTTTATATGGATTTTTATTCACTTTTCAGACATGCTATAAGAGTGCCCTTCAGCTGCTGAGCAAGCATTTGTAGCTTGTACAATGGCTGAATGGGCCAAAAGCTTAGTGTTGTGACCTGTTTTAAAAATAAATAAAGCATCATAAAAAAATTTTTTTAATTAAAAAAAGTAAACAAATTATTGAATTGTACATTTAAAAAAAAGGAAGAAAGAAAAATTGATGACTGCCCCCATATTGGGCCTCCTGGATTTATGCAAACCTTTTAATTTATTCATCCAAGAAAGATAAGAAATTGGGCTCAAGGTATTGACACAAACTTTGGGAGATCACAAGCTACCTGTAAACTATTTTTCTAAGCAATTAGATGTAGTGGCAAAAGGATGGCCCACTTGTTTGAGATTGGTTGCTGCTACTTGTGATATTTTGCCAAAAGCTGAAAAGTTAACCCTTGAACAGCCAGTAACTGTTCAAACCATACTTTGGGTATTACCCCAGTTAAAACGGAAGGGAGGCTATTGGTTAACAGACAGCCATTGGGCAAATATCAGGCTACTCTGTTAGATTATCCCAACATAACTTTGTAGGGAACTTCCTCAAGCTAATAAAGGCAACTCAAAAACCTCACAATTAATATTATATTAATGATAAAAAGCCGGAACTTTTCCCCCTAATATAAGGAATAAGACAATAATGTCTGCTCTCTCCATTTCTATTTAACATTGTATTGAAGATTTTAGTCAGGAAAATGGTATAAGAAGAAGTAAAAATTGTCCAGACTAGAAAGAAGAAGTAATTTTAATAGCTTATGATGTCCCTTAGTCGGAGAGCCAGATTTAAGGCAGTTTCTCCTGTTTTCCTGGCAAGACATTATCCTATTAAAAATTCCTTTCTTCCTTGGCAAAAAAAAAAAATTTTTAATTAAATAAAATAATAAAAACAGGAAGTAAGACTACCACAAATGTCCTCATTTGTGGAGGACATGATTTTGCATATAGGAAACACTAAGGAATACACAAGAAAACTATTAAAGCTAACAAACAAATTCAGCAAAGTTGCAGGATGCAAGATCAATATACAAAAATTAATTGTACTTCTACACACTAATAATAAATAATCTGAAAATAAAATTAAAAAACAATTTCACTTATAATGTCATATAAAGAATGAATTTATTAGGGATAAACTTAACAAAAGAAGCACAAGACCTATATATAGAAAACTATAAAACATCATCGAAAAAATTAAATGAGATCTAAATAAATAGATGTCCTATCTTCATGAATTTGAACACAACATTTTATTTATTTATTTATTTTATTGATACATAATATTTGTACATATTTATGGGATACATGTGAAATTTTGTTACATGCATAGAATGTGTAACAACCAAATCAGGGTTTCAGGATATCCATCACCTCAAGTATTTACCATTTCTATGTGTTGGAAACATTCGGAGTCCTCTTTTCTAGCTATTTTGAAATATGCAATACATTGTTCTTAACTGATATTAGGATAACCACTCTGACTCCCCTTTTGTTATTATTTCCATACTGTATCTTTTCTCATTTTTTTACTTTCAACCTATCTGTGTCTTTGAATCTAAAGTGAGTCTCCTGCAGACAACATATATTTGGATCATTTTCTTTCCATTCTGCCAATCCATTTTGCCAATTTCTCCCTTTTGCCTGCAGCGTTTATGTTTATTGTAATTATTTATAAGGTCAGATTTACACCTACCAATTTTCTATTTGTTTTCCATATGTCTTTTTCATTTCTCTATTCCTCATCATTGCCTTTTTTTATGTTAAATAGATGTTTTCTAGTGTGTTCCATTTTAATACCCTTGTAATTTCTTTTATTAAATTTAAAAAATTATTTTCTTAATGCCATCCTTGGGATGAAAATTAACATCTTAACTTATAACAATTTAGCTTTTGATTAATACCAACTTAATTGTAATAGCATATAAAAAACTTTGCTCCTATATAGTTCTGTTATTTCGCCCTCATTGTATTGTTGTATACAAATTATACAAATTTATGCTTATTGCTATATGAAGTTTTCTTGTAAGTTAGATAGGACAAAAAAGGAGTTACAAATAAAATGTACATTTATACTATCTTCTTTTACATTTTACTATATAGTTATCTCTACTGATGTTCTTTATATCTTCATGTGGATTCTTGTTACTATCTAGAGTCCTTGTATTTCAGCTCAAAGGACTCCTTTTAACATTTCCTGTAAGGCAGGTCTTAAGTTATCCTTTATTTTTATAAAGAATAGTTATGCCAGATGTAGAATTCTTGGCTGATAGTCTTTTATTTTCACTACTTACAATATGTTATCTTTCTACTTTCTGACTTTCATGGTTTCTACTGAGAAGTTATAGCTGTTGTTAATCTTATTGAGACTCTCTGATAAATGATGAGTCACTCCTTTCCTGCTGCTTTCCCTTTTTCTTTGAGTTTTAGAAGTTTGATTATGATGTATCTAGAGATGCATCTCTTTGAATTTATTCCATTTGTAGTTTGTTGAACTTCTTAAATGTAAATAGGATTTTCATCAAAATCAGGACATTTTGAGCCATTATTTATTCACATATTCTCTCTGCCCTTTCTCTTATGTCCTTCTGAGACTCCCATTCTGTGTACATTGGTACAGTTAATGGTGTCCCAGTGGTTCCTTGGTTTCTGTTCAATTTTCCTTTTATTCTTCATTTCATTCTTCAGAGTAGATAATATTATTTGATCTACCTCCAAGTTTGCTTATGTTGGGGGCTGATTCTGGTGTTATGCCTTATACTAATCATTCACCATAGCCTGTAATGTACGTGTGCTGCATGACGCAGCGGTAGCCAGTATTTTCTTTAGACACGGTTACTGCCTTGGGACATAACAAGAGGCCTGAGTTTCTGCATGTAAGCAAATGCTGCCCAGCTCCCACACGGAGGGTCCCCATGGTGGGAGTCTGGAGGTCATAAAGATAAGAAGAACATTCCCAAGGTCCGGCCCCATAAGATAGTTGGTAGTCAATGACGGATAAGATCCCTCAAGGAGGGACGACCTAAGACAGGCACAACCATGGGGGTCTGCTGCTGACTGGGAGAGAGCACAAGAAGTTCTTCTGATGGCTGCATTGTTTAATGTTGTTTATTTTGGCCTTGGTTTTTCAGTTATGTCTGGTGCTGGTGGCTTTAATAACCGTTTCGAGGTCTGAGATCATGGGAAATTGTTCCCTGTTGAAACAACTCCGGAATTGACGGTTATTGCTGCTATGCTCAGATGCTTACGTACAAGGAACTAATCTTGGGTCTGGGGGGTATAAAATAAAAGTGATCAGTGCATTTGGCGCTAGAGTCATGTATTGTCTGTGTGTGTGTCTGTGTCGCTATTTTATGTTCTGTGTCCATCCCCCATCCTGTAATTGGGCCACGTCATGCTTATTCTTCCTTTTAAATACTTAAATCTGCTGATGAGCCTCTCTAGTGGATTTTTCATTTCAGTTATTGTAGTGTTGAACTACAGCATTTATACTTGTTTTTTTTAACATTTATTCTCTTTTTAATTGATATTCTCTAGTGAGACATCATTTTCAAATTTTCTTTAGTTCTTTTTTCTTTTTTTCTTTCTTTTTTTTAAAAATTGAGACAGAGTCTTGCTCTGTCACTCTGGCTAGAGTACAGTGGCATCATTACAACTCACTGAAACCTCAAACTCCTGGGTTCAAGCAATCCTCTCACCTCAGTCTCCTGAGTAGTTGGGACTACAGGCATGTGCCACCATGCCTGGCTAATTTTTTCTATTTTTAGGAGAGATGGGGTCTCACTCTTCCTCAGGCTGGTCTTGAACTCCTGACTTCAAGCAATCCTCCTGCCTTGGCCTCCCAGAGTGCTAGGATTAGAGACATGAGGCACCACAGTCAGCCTTTTTCTTTAGTTCTTTATACATAGTTTTGTTTAGTTCTTTGAACATATTTAAAATAGATGATTTAAAGTCTGTCTACCCAATAAACATATGAAAAAATGCTCAACATCACTAATCATCAGGGAAATGCAAATTAAAACCACAGTAAGATATCACCTTACCCCTGTTAGAATGATTTTTATTAAAAAGTCCAAAAACAATAGATGCTGGCATGGATGCAGAGAAAAAAGAACACATATATACTGTTGGTGGGACTGCAAAGTAGTACAACCTCTATGGAAAACAGCATAGAGATTCCTCAAAGAACTAAAAGTAGAACTACCATCTGATCCAGCAATCCCACTACTGAGTATCTACCCCAAAGGAAAAGAAGTCTTCATCTCTGCTAAATTTGGGTCTGTTCTTTCTCTTGATTATGTGCTACATTTTCCTGCTTCTTGCCATGTCTAGTAAGTGAATACTGGACATTAAAAATTTTATGCTGTAGAATGTCTGGATTTTCTGATCTTTCTTTAAAGAATGTTGAAATTTGTTTTGGCAGTCAGCTAAGTTACTGGCAATTCTATTTGGTCCTTTCAAGTCTTGTTATGAAGCTTTGTTAGGGCAAGTCTCAGTTAGTCTTTGCTTGCTACTGGGCTGGGACTCAGGTCTGTGGTGTCAAAGGTTGAAGCTGAAGAATTCACCACACTAGACTCCTGAGTGACTCTCAACAGGGTTAGCTCTGTGTAAACACTCTGTAGAAGTGGGTGTTTTGTGGATTTCCATCCTTTGGGAGAAACGACTGGTCCAGGTACAGGAGTGAGTGTGCAAACTGTCTTCTCCATCAAATGCTGTGCCCAAGAGCCTGCATGTCCTGTGCTTTGGTCCACTGTGACAGATATTCCAGCCATGAGATGGTGAGTGGTTGGGCCTAAGCTCTACTCTGAAACTCTCTGTACTGTTCATCTGTCTTAAGTAGGTCCCGCCTCAACTGTTTGGCCTATAGCACATGCCAATGGTGCTCTCTGCTCTCTTGAAGGAAGTTCAGGCAGGGACCTAAGCCCTGTCCCTCCCCCCAAAGGGGCTCTGGTGGACTAGTTGTGGGGACGATGCCCAGGGCCCAGAAATGTGGTCCAAGAGGGGTCAAGAGGAGACCTGAGGCTCAGTGTGTATCCATCCCCACCTCCACCCCCCTACCCCACCAGCAAGCCCATTCTTCCCAGGCTGACACTTGGATCAGTGGATGATGGGGGTCACCTACCTGTGGACGTTATTGAAAAATCCAGGTGGCGCTGTCTGACTTCTTCCCAGAGAGACAGCCTTGGCCTCCCCACTGTGGTCTCTGGCCAGGCCCTGTGAGCATTTTATCATCATTCTTCTGTCTGTCTTCCTTTTGCCAGTCAGCATATCTTAAACATGTGAAGTGTATTGTAGCTCCATCCCAGGTTTTATGATTCTAAGAAGATTTCTCTCTCTTTCTCTTCTCACCCCCTTCTGTCTTTTCTTTCTTTCTTTTTGGTTTCCTTCTTTCAGTCCTCTTGTCTTTCCTTCCTTCTCTTTCTTTTCCTTCTTTTCTTCTGTTTTTCCTTCTATTTTCCTTTCTTTTCCCTTCCTGCTTTCCTTCCTTCCTAGTTCCTTCCTTCCTTCCTTCCTTCTTTCCTTCCTTCTTTCTCACTCATTCTCTTCTCTTTCTTTCCTTCTTTTTGTCTTCCTCTTCCCATCTTTTGTTTATTCCTCCTTTCTTTCCTTCCCTCCTTCCTGTTTTTCTCTTTCTTTTTCTGTCTTTTCTTATCTTCTTTCTTACTGTCCTCTTTCTTTCTAATTCTCTCTTTTTCTTTTCTTCCTTCTTTCTGTCTTTCCATCTTTTTAATAGTTTAAATTTCTTTTTTCTTTTTTTTGTAGGTTATCACCATTTTACAGATGGACTGTCCATCTTTCGTTTACTTTTATTTCTCTCTCTTCTTTTCCTTCCTTCTATTCTTTTTTCTCATTTTCTTTCTGTCTTTCCTTATTTCTTTTTTCTTTCCTTCTTTCATTCTTGCTGTGTTTCCTTCTCTCTCTCTCTCTCTCTCTCTGCTTGCTTGCTTTCTCTCTCTGTCTTTTTCATTCTTTGTTACTTTCTTTCCTTCCTTCTTTCTGTCTTTCCTTCTCTGTCTCCGCCTCTCTTCTTTCTTTCTTTCATTTTTTCCCCTTCCTTTCTTTCTTTGTCTTTCTGTGTCTGGACTATGTCGTGGTCCATGCAGAGACAGATTGTGGGGGGTGACGTCTGTGGTCACGTCCACTCATCCTCTCTTGATGGCCTCGGTGGGGGTTAGAGGGACTGTGTTGGATGCCTTAGAGCAGCGGTCCCCAAGCTTTTTGGCACCAGGGACTGGTTCATGGAAGAGAAGTTCTCCACAGGGAAAACTTGGGGGTGGCGTGTGTGCGTGCGTGGAGCTCATGCGGTGATGGCTGGTCCGGTTCCTAACAGGCCATGAAACGGTACCGGGCCGCAGCCTGGGGGCTGGGGACCGCAGCCTTAGAGGGTGCTTCTGGACTTTGATGGCCTCCACGATGGCCTCCAAAGGGTTGCCCACGCTTTCCAGGAGCCCTTTGGTCGGGCGCCATCTGGCGGCCACTTTGATAGAGGGCGCGTGTCCTCTGAGGCCCGGTGCCTCAGGCAAAGGAGGGAAGAGTCACCGAAGTGCGGGAGGCCGAGTTCCGGGAGGCAGGCGGATTTCCGCATGACCCTCCGGCTGAATCACGAGATTGGGCGCGACATCTCTGAGTCAGAGCTTGGGCTGGCAGGTTTGCGAGGGAGAGGACGTGGTAGGTTGTGGGGCTTGCCCGGGAGGGGGCGCCATTTGAGCGGCACGCCGGGCAGAGAGGCCTGACAGACCCGCCGAGTCCCGACGGAGACGGAAGGAGAGGTGACCAAGGAAAGGTGGGTTTCCGTGCTGCTGAGAAGTCGTCGCTCACCCTAGCATGTTTTTGTCCTTGGCTTAATTAACTCTGAAGTTCGTGGGTCCCGCGGAGGAAAGAATTGGTGTAAGTGAAGTGTTTTTGAAGCCAATGTGAAGACATGGACTTGGCCCTCGGCAGCACGGGTGGGTGTGGAGAGTCCTCGGGCGGGTCATGGTTCTCGCTCGGTTCCTCGGGGCCTTTGTGGTGCCTGTCTGAGCTCTCAGGAGCCCTCGGTCCTGCCCTTGTTTTTTCCAGATCACCACGTGGAGCCACAAGCCAGCCCCGAGAGTGGCGCTGTGGTGGGCCCAGGGATACAGGTACTTTGGGGCGCCCTCCTGTTGGGGGACCGTACCTTTGGGGGCCCCTCCTGTTCCTGCTTGCCCAGTAGGCTACCGGGGTCAGACGCCAGGTAGGTGTCTCTTCATCTTCCTTGCCTTGAGCTTCGGGAAGCTGTGGGAGGAAGCCATGAGCACTGTGTGTTTTCTTGTGAGGAGACGTGGCTTTAAGTGGCTCATCCCCAAGCCCTAGGCGCGGGTTTTCCGTCGTCCCACCGCGTGGATGGAGCTGCCCTCCGCCTGCTCCCGTGTCCGGCCTTGGCTGGCGAGGGCCCGTTGCCCGCCAGCCCCCCGTTGAGGCTTCCTCTGGCGGGGACCTGGGGGGACTGTGGGCAAGCGCGCTGTCGCCGAGCTCTACCGAGTGCCACGGAGGCGCAGTCGTGCCGGGGTTGGACAGCAGCAAAGGGCTGTCTGATGTTGTCCCGGGCGTGATGTGTTGCGTGTCCTCCTCGAGTCTGGGGGTGGTCCTTTGGGTCCCGCTTATGTGTTTTGTAGGTGTGTGCCTGTTTGCACCTGTCGTATCGTACTCTCAAGGCCTTGCTCCCATGTCACCCTTGCCACGTGTGTCCTTGTTCATTCCCCCGCCTCTGCTGACCACCGCCCACGAGCGCTCCGCTCGCTGTGCTTACTAGACGAGCCACAGCCTCACTATGGAGGGTGTGGCCTGACCCCACAGCCGGGCTCAGTGACACCCTCCACAGTGAGCCGGTGGTTTGCTGGTTGACCAGTTGGTGGGCCCCTGCGTGGCAGAGGAATGACGTGGGGGCGGGTAGGGGGGTGTCTAGAAGAGGCTTCTCGGGGGCTGGACTCGGGTTTGGGCCCCGAGAGGCCTGCGGGGGTGTCGCCCAAGGCCAGCCGGTCTGTCCAGGGGCCGCAGGACGGCCTTTGTGCCGGTAGGCCACCGGCAGTGGGACTCCGTGTGAGTCTTGGCCTGCGGGGTCTGTCCAGAGCTTCCCTTGGCCCTCGTGGCGTCCGGCGTCCTCTCCCTGTCGCCTTTCTCCGCCCCTCTAGTCGCTACCAGGCCGTTGCAGACCCTTCCATGCTCTGCAGCCCGACGGTGGCCCCTGTTCGTGTCCACGTGGGGCGCTGTGCCCTGCGGTGGCCCTTCGTTTGATGCATGCTTGCGCCCAAGTGCGGGCCATCATTGTCTCCCTGCCAGCAGTCCTGAACATTGGTCCTATTCTCGCACTCGCCACGGAGGGAGGGCCGTCGCCCTCTGCCTCTTCTTGTCCCCGGTGCACTGCGCAGAGGATGCTGCTCAGATGATGAATGGGAAGGAGGACCAGGCAGAAGCCAGCTCTGGGCTCAGTGCTGGCCTGGGCAGCAGCACTCAGCAGTTTTAGAAGGTGCCCACAGAGCAGGGGATGGGCACCCTGATACCCACCGAACAGAAGTGGCTGGAGGGCAGGGCCTCTCTACAGTCACATGGATGTCTCCATCTGGGTGGGTGACCCTGGCTCCTGCCCAGTCAGAAGTGGGTGACCACAAGGCAGCCCCTCCCTTCCCCCCAGGTGCTTGGTCACCCCCGCCTCATACACCTTTAGAATAAGGGGGCAGAGCTTGTAAGCTGGAATGGCAGCGTCCCCCACTGCCAAGGCGGCTCTCAAGCCCAGGGTCCTGGCCTAGCCCTGACCTGCACAGGTTGGCTGTGGGTTCTGAGATGTGTCCCATTCTGAGTTCATTACTGGTTATCTGGGTCAGATCATGCTTAGGAACCCAAAGATGGGGAAGGAATAGGAAGGTGCCAGGACTTGCCTGTCCTGGGGAAAGGTGGGTGTGTTGCCTTCATCCCCACCCTCAGCGTGGAGGGCACCAAAGAGCAGGGGCTCCAGACCCTTCTCAGGGAGGGGAACAGTACCAGGTGGCCACGTGCCTGGGCTCTGGACATTTGTTCTAGAAGCCCATTCCCATCCTGGCTAAGTTTGCTGTGTTCATTTACACATTCATTATGGAAAACCCTTTTGGAATGAGATGGGGCAAATTAGACCGATATCAAATTGTACTGATAATGAACGCTAAAAGAAGGGGCCCTTGTATTTCTATGGGAAGGAAAAAGATAGTAATGTGTGATCCTGTTTCTGTGGCTGTCTCAAAGCCAGTGAGTTTATGTAGGGACATGTCTTAGATACTGAAGTGTAGGAAACCTGTGGTAGACCACACACATCACACACCCCATATTGGGTGGCCCTGGTGCACCAGGTTGCAGAGGAAGGCATGTTAAAGCTCTGCTGCCCTTATGACATGTAGGGATGTCATCTCCACAACTCCACCAACACTGAGGTGGCACAGGATGGTGAGGAGTCACCTCATCTTATGAACTGTCTTGGGGCAAAAGAGGGAGCGGCTGGGGTTAGGGTTGGTTGTATCAGCCTTCCCACCCTGGGTGTCCTCAGACCCGCCCTGGAGCTGCTGCCTGTGAAGTCGGAGTGCTACCTGGCAGGGACCCCTGGGCAGGTGTCGGTCCCACAACACAGTCCTCAGAGCCCCACATGTGGGCTCCAAGGCAGCCCTCATCACAGAGGCCAGCACCAGGTGGTACCAAGGTCATTTGGGGACTAGGCTAGGGCTGAAGGCCAGGCCTGCCACTATTGGGCCTAGGGGACATAGGCCCAGGCTAAGCCTGATCTCTGGAAGGCCATGTGGGAAATCCTGCTCCCTAAGGCTCCTCCAGCCAAACGTCCAGAGATTGTGACCCTATTGTGATCCTCCTTGTTCAGCTCAGCATTTAACTTCCCTGGATGGAAAAGTCTCTTGGTGCTGACATGATCTTTTAAGCAGTGGAAGCCCCGGCAAAGTGCAAGCAGAGACAGTGTTTCTGCGTTTCAGAGATTCTGAAAAGATGAGTCCTGCATCTCCACTGCGATGCCCTCCACCTCCACCTCGGCGGCTTGCCTCCAATGTGCTCCCCCAGGGCCAGTGCCCTGGTGGCGGACCCCAGCCATGCTCTGCTTGGTGCTCAGGGGATCCTTACCTGGTACACCCAGGCCCCTGGGGGCAGCCTGGCCTTTGGTGGCACAGAAAATACCAGGTGGGCAGGGCAGATGGGGACTGCTGGCTGTTCATCAAGTTAGCAATTAATAAATAATTCATTAGGTGCCTAATGAACAAGTTACAAACCTGGCAAGCCATGTCCAGCCACTGACTGGGGAGAGAAATGTCTGTTAATAAGGCCTTGGAGTGGCAGCTGTGGTTCAGTGGTGAAGGCACTGGGCAGCCCACGGGAGATATGGGCTCTGGATCTTGGGCTAAATCACTTTTCTTCCCCTGGCCTCAGTTTGACTGATCATGTAGTGGGGGTGATCAAACATGAGGTGTCAGGTGTCAGAAATAGTCTCTACAAAGGCAGAGCCTTGGATTATATAAACTCTAAGAGCCTTTAGTTCTAGCTTTCCATGACTGAACCTTTTCAAGGCACTACAAGGTTTACCCAGGCCATCACTGTGCCCCCGTGATTGGGGGGTACTCACTCACTACTTCAGACATGCCTGGAACCCTGCAGAGGGTATGCAGTGTAGGGAAGATGTGTACAATGTGTCCCTGCTCTCACGGAGCTTCCAATTCTGTTGGGGATATCAGATGTTTGTACACAGTAAACTACCCAGAATATAAAGCAATTTATGCCTGGGCTGAGAGCTGTAGAATTGCACAGGAGAAAGAGAACGTGAGCTGGGATTCCGGAGAGGGCCTCAGAGGAGGGTGGGGACTTAAAGAATGGCTTCCTTGTGTTTATTATTATTATTATTATAGAAATAACGTGCTCATTCCTCCAGAACTCCAAATGGAGGAAATTGTAGGGAAAAAGATACAGATAATCTGTAATCTTGTCACCCTGAGACAGCTGCTGTTGACATTGTGTTTCTGAGGAGGAGGACCTTGACAGGCAGAGATGGTGAGAGGATATTCCAGGTGGAAGACACACCTGAGTGAGGGCTCCGGGGTGGGGAAGGCTGGGACACGTGATGGGCGCTTTGGGGATGGATGTGTGGATGAGACAGGCTGGAGCAGGGATCCCAGCATAGAATTGAGGCCGATTAGGGCAGAAAAGGCTGGAAATCACGCCAGGGGCCACACCACAGGAGTGGAAGGGGTGGGAGCTTGTGAGACCAGAAGCCCCAGCCACAGCCCAGACACTTTGCTCTTCAATGACATTCACAACGTGATGGCACTTACTGATCTAGCTGTCCCACTTACACTGCAAAAACATCTGCAGGAAAATAGACAAATCCAAGGCTGTGACAGAATTGCCAGAGTATCTGGGAGCAAAGGAGGAGACAAGAGGGGCCTACTTCCCCAGTCGGTAGGGCTGCCGCAGGTGTGTGAGGAAGACTCCTCCGGGATAGCGGATCTGTCCAGCTTTGCTCCCCATCCAGGAAGGGTGACCTCTTTTCAGACCCTTGCCCCATCTTCAGTGGATTTCTAATCCATGGCTATCCTTTTTTTGTCATGTAATAGCAGAGATATTTATAGTTGGCAACAACTCTTTTCTATAAGGTAATTAAGGGATAACAGATATTCCTATTATCTCCATTTTACAGATGAGGAGATTGAGGTTCAGAGAGATGAATGATTTACCTAAGCTTGTAAAGCTAGTGACAGAACCAGGCTGAGAATCCAGATCTTGGGCCTGCAAACTGTGTGTGTGTGTGTGTGTGTGTGTGTGTGTGTGTAATTAGTGGCCCCATCTGGCAGAGGGTTAGCAGTATAGGTTGATGGTAAAATGAATGGTTTTTGGAGACAGGGTAGTTTTCCATTCAATTCTCTGCTCTGATATTTTAATAATTGAAGAATACAAAGAACCATGGACTTGTTCTCTGTTATCTTCATATATCAAATGGGTGTCAGGTCTGCGAGCTGCTGAAGCCCATGGTGACCAACGACAGGTCTGCTCCCCTCCTCAGCTGACGGCCACGTCTGCTATGCTACCCATGTGGCCACCACCCCACCCCCACATGGAAACTATCTGTCATCACCTGCGTGTTCCTGCTTAGGGAACCGCATGCCTGCCGGGCTGCACCCACTGCAGTCTGGCCTGGATCCCGGCTGTACCTGGTGGAGGCCACACGGAGTGAGGGCTGGTCCCAGAGAGACCCTGGGGCAGAGGAACCCGCCTCATTGAGGGCAGGCACCTCTGGGCCGTGGGCCTCGGAGCCCTGGGGCACCCTGGGTCTGGAGGACAGGGAGGACATCCAGCCAGCTGTGGCTGGAAGAGGAGCCCAACTGCCCTCTACTCCCACAAATGTAGTCAATAAACAGGCTGCCCTCCCCAAAAAAGCCTTTATTCAGACTACTTTTAAATAAGTGGTTGTTTCTATTGTCAGTATTTTATTTTTCCCAAGTGTATTTTTTCTCTATTTTTCTATTTCTTTGTTTCTCTTTTTATATATATGTATAAAATTCATATATATATATAATTTCCAATCCAGGATATTGCCCTGCCACCCATGAAAACTGTTCTGGCATCAAAAGTAATAGCAAATGTTAAGTGTAATAGAAAAGTAGAGCAAACAGCCATTCAGCCTCAGTCTTTACATACCATGAATAAAACACTAAAACATCACATGGAGAAGTTTACATGGTGATTGTTCACTTGCAGTACTGTGGACTTTTAACTTTCTGTCCCCTTGTCAGTGAAACACAGTGAAAATATTCATCTACCATTACTATTGTTTGCTGATTTTATTTTATTTTGATGGTAATATTCTAACCTTATGACACTATTGCATCTGAATTGGCTTTACCATCTTGGCTTTAGTAGGTATAGAAGACAATGGATTACCATCTTCATTGCTATAATGTGTTAAGCATTGTATACTAGTAGAATCTAGTTTAATTGTTTCAGGTGGAAAGTATTCTTTGAGTTTCCATTTTGAATGTGTTTGGACTAACAAACAATAAACTACTGATGTTTGCAGCGAAAAAGGAAAAAAAGCCTGAAGATGTCGGAGGGAACATTCAGCTGGAAATTGGAGATAAAATAAACTTTGTAAGTGATAACAATAAACATACTGGAGCTGTAAGTGCTGGTGACATTATGCTGTTGATAAAGAAGCAAGCCTGCTGTCAGGGAGTAGCTTGTACCATGAAAGAGGCATTTGGCTTTATTGAAAGAGGTGATGTTGTAAAAGAGATATTCTTTCACTATAGTGAATTTAAGGGTGACATAGAAACCTTACAGCCTGGAGATGACTTGGAATTCACAATCAAGGACAGAAATGGTAAAGAAGTTGCAACAGATGTCAGACTATTGCCTTAAGGAACTGTCATTTTTTAAGATATCAGCATTGAAAATTTTGAAGGAACTGTAACCAAAGTTATCCCCAAAATACCAGTAAAAGCCAGAATAACCCATTGCCAGGATGCATCAAAATTGAAATAGTTCTATGTTTTGTGAGGAATCAGAAAAAACCCCAAATAGCTAATGCAACCTTACTTGATAAGAACAAATTGGGAGGCATCACTTTGCTAGACTTCAAGTTATACTTATAAGGCTATAGTAACCAAAACAGCATATTACTAGCACAAAAACAGAGACATATATCTATGGATTAGTACAAAGAACCTATATGTGAATCCATCCTCATATCACTATCTGGTCTTTGACAAAGCAGACAGAAACATACATTGGGGAAAAGAATCCCTAGTCAATAAATGGTGCTGGGAAAATTGGATGGCCATATGTAGAAGACTGAAACAGGATCTGCACCTCTCACCACTCACAAAAATGAATTCACAATTGATAACAGACTTAAGCTATGAAACTATGAGAATTCTAGAAGAAAATATTGGAAAACCCCTTATAGATATCGGCCTAGGCAAAGAATTTATGAGGAAGACCCCAAAAGCAATCACAGTAACAAATAAATGGGACCTGATCAAATTAAAAACTTCTGTACTGCCAAGGACACAATCAATAGAGCAAATAAACAACCTACAGAATAGGAGAGAATATTTGCAAGTTATACATCTGATAAAGGGCTGATAACCAGAATCTACAAAGAGCTCAAGCAAATCAGCAAGAAAAAACAACTCCATTAAAAAGTGGAAAAAAGACATGAAAAGAAACTTTTCAAATGAAGATAGACTAATGGCCAACAAACACCTGAAAAAATGTTCAACATCTCTACCCATCAAGGAAATGGAAATCAAAACCACAGTAAGATATCATCTAACTCCAGTGAGAATGGCCTTTATCAAAAAGTCCCCAAACAATAAATGCTGGCATGGATGTGGAGAGAAAGGTACATTTATACACTGTTGGTGGGGCTGCAAACTAGTACAATCTCTATGGAAAGTAGTATGGGGATACCTCAAAGAACTAAAAGTAGACCTACCATTTGATCCAGCAATCCCATTACTAGGTATTTACCCAAAGGGAAAAAAGACATTTTATAAAAAAGACACTTGCATTCAAATGTTTATAGCAGCACAATTCATAATTGCAAAGATGTAGAACTAACCCAAGAGCCCCTCAACACATGAATGTATTAATAAAATGTGGTATATGTATATTATGGAGCTCAGCCATAAAAAAATGGTGATCTAGTTTATTTTGTAACAACCTAGATAGAACTGGATACCATTCTTCTTAATGAAGTATCACAAGAATGGAAAACAAACACCACATGTGTTCAACACTAAATTGGAACTAGCTGATTAACATGTATGTGCACATATGAAAGTAAAACTCAAGGAAAATAAAGTAGATGGGAGGAGATGATGGGTAAATTTACACCTAATAAGTACAATGTACACTAACTGGGGGAAGGGCACACTTAAAACTTTGACTCAAACTGTACAAAAGCAAATTATGTAACCAAAATATATGTAGCCTGGTAACATTCTGAAATTAAAAAAAGAGAAGGGAGGAAGAGAAGGAAAATAAATCATGGAATCTGAATTTACCTTAAAAAACCATTTATTGGGAGGGGCGGAGCAAGATGGCAGACGAGAAACACCGCCAGACAGAGTGTCTCTGCAAAAAAGACAGTTTCTACAAGAAATTAAAAGAAAGTAGCAAGCAGACGAGCATACATTGGCCGAGGGTCGGAAGGAGGAGTACTGGAGACTACGGGAGACTCCAGGGGAGGAGGTTGCCGAGGAGAACTGGAAGCAGAGACATCCCGAGTAGCCTGGAGACCAGTGGCAAGGGTAGGTGGAGCAGTTAACTTTCCCTTCCCTTGCATATCAGACTGCTGGTGGGCTCCCCAGCGGGTGGAGAGACCTGCGGGCACCAGCCCAGAGACGGCCAACGCCATTGAGTGGTAAGCCTGTAGTGGACATGGCACCAGGCTCCCAACCCTCTCAGAGCACCTCTGTGTGCACAGACCCAAGCTGTGCAGCAGGTGCCCTATTGCTACACTTTCCCTTTCCCTGACCCTAACCGTGATTGCTGAGAGAGACAATATAGCCACCAGACAGAGGCATAGCCAGGGAACAGGACCTTCCCTTTTGGGGCCCTACAGCTGATTGAGGGGTACTCAGACTGTGAGCTTCCCTACCTGCCAGCCCTCCCAGGTATTGCTGGCCCAGTGACTGCAGGAGAGCAGGGCAGACCCTGAGGCTAAGAGACATTGACCCAGCTTGGGCTCCATGGGTGAATTGGGACTGGCACTCCTTTCCCTGGTGGGATCAGGGATTGGATTCTGGGACCCAGAGGTCAGACCTGCAGACCAGATCCCATGCACCCAGGTCTTGCATTGCCTGGGGCACAGAAGGAATATTCATGAACAGCCTACTGAGGTGTGTGTGCCTTTAAGGGCATATCAGTGTGCTTGAGGGCAACCCTCCTCCCAAGGGGGGGGCCATGTGCCAAGCCCAGGTGGCAACCCTGCGCAGGGAACCTTCCAGACCACATCACACCCAGGGGAGACCCGGTAGTGTGAGGTCTGGCCTGCTGGCAGAGGCCCAGGAGAAGCCCCGGAGTTGGGGAGGGTGGAAAGCACTGGGGCCTGCTCGACACTGCGGGTCTCAGAAAGCCCCACCCCCACACGCAGACTTTCTGACTTAGCGGGGCCATTCCAGCCCCTCCCTGTCAGCTTTTCCCAGAAGCAGAGAACAGAACTTTGACCCCTGCTGACAGCATTTGTGGTGACTTAGGGCAGGCTTAATCAACCTAGCTCTGCCCAAACTCACTCCAAGACCAGCCTTCACTCAGGTGGAGAGTAAGGAGACACCTGGAAGTCCCAGAGCCTCACCAGAGGCACTAGAGTGCCTCTCCAGAGGAACAGGACACAAAAACAACAGGGTAGCCTGCTCCTCCAAGCAAATGCCACCTACTGACAGGGAGGACATTCTGCACACCCTTTTCACAGCCCCTACTGACTCATCATACAGGGTGTGGTCAATTCTCACCCACAAACACAACCTATTGGCTCAGAGATTAAACAGGCTGTGTCATTACCCAAACAAAAACCTAAAGGAAAGAAGCAACAACTGATCCAGATGGGAAGAAATCAGCGAAGGAGCTCTGGAAATATGAAAACTCAAATGGGAAACAAACTCCCAAAGAGGAATACCAGCACCTTAGAAATGGACACCAACCAAAATCAGACCACTAAAATGACACAAGAAGAATTTTGAGCATTGATCGTGAGAAAATTCAACAAGTTGCAAGAAAAACTGGATAATCAACACAAAGAAAATGCAAAAAGACTCCAGAACCTGGAACAAAAATTCACTGAAGAAATTGAAACAATGAAGAAAAGTCTAACTGAACTGGAAATGAAGAATCAATTCAGGGAACTACAAAACACAGTGGAAAGCCTCAAGAACAGGGTAGATCAAACAGAAGAAAGAATCTCAGAGATTGAAGATAACACCTTGCAATTAAATAAATCAGTCACTGTGATAGAGCAGAGAAACAAGAGAAAAGAGCAAAACCTACAAGAGATGTGGGATTACGTAAAGAAACCTAATGTAGGGGTTATAGGGTTACCCGAAGGGGAAGAAGAAAACACTCAAGGGTTGGATAAGCTATTCAAAGATATAATAGAGGAAAATTTCCCAGGCCTTGGTAAAAAGCTCCAGATATAATTTCAAGAAGGTCAAAGGACTCCTGGGAGATTCAATGCAAACAGGAAGATGTCATGATATGCAGTCATCAGACTGACCAAAATATAAACTAAAAAGGCCTTTCTATGAGCAATAAGGTGAAAGAAGCAAGTTGCATACAAAGGAAAGCCAATCCGAATAATGCTAGACTTCTCTACTGAAGCTTAACAAGCAAGGAGAGACTGGGGCCCCATTCTCACTTTTCTGAAACAGAACAATGCCCAGCCTAGAATTTTATTCTCTGCAAAACTAAGTTTTGTATACGAAGGACAAATCAAGACATTATCAGATAAGCAAAGACTGAAGGAATTCACCAAGACAAGACCAGCCCTTCAAGAAGTACTCAAAACACTGTTACCCACAGATTACCACAATAAACACTCACAAATGTAAATGTACTCAAAGCTAAAGATCAAAGCCCAGATACCACAATGGCTCAAGAGAGAAAAAAAAGCAACAAAGTTCAACCCAACATAATGAACATAAATCTGCCCCACCTATCAGTTATCTCAATAAATGTGAATGGCTTGAACTCCCCACTCAAGAGACATAGGCTAGCCAAATGGATAAAAAAAACACAAGCCAAGTATCTGCTGCCTTCAGGAACCACATCTAACCTGAAAGGATGCAGTTAGACTAAAGGTAAAGGGATAGAGAACAATATTTCAAGGAAACGGAAGCCAAAAGAAAGCTGGCATGGCAGTGCTGATTACAGATAACTTAGTCTTTAAATCAACAAAAGTAATAAAAGACAAAGAAGGTCACTATAAAATGGTGAATGGTACAGTTCAACAAGAAGACATAACAATTCTAAATATATATACACCCAACCTAGGTGCACCCAGATTCATAAATCAAACTCTAATTGATCTAAACAAATGGATAAACAACAACATCATAATAGTCGGAGACTTTAACACTCCACTGACAGCACAGGACAGATCCTCCAAACAGAAAATCAACAAAGAAATAATTGACTTAAGGGGAACTCTAGAACAAATGTGCCTGACTGACATTTACAGGACATTCTACCCCAAAACCACTGAATATATCAGTCTTCTCATCAGCTCATGGGTCATTCTCTAAGATTGACCATAACCTAGGACACAAAGCATGTCTCAAACAATTTTAAAAAATAGAAATTATACTATGTATCTTTTCAGATCACAGTGGAATAAAAGTAGAAATCAACCCTAACAGGAACTCTCATTTCTACACAAAGTCATGGAAACTAATCAACCTTCTGCTGAATGATCACTTCATAAATGAGGAAATCAAGATGGCAATCAAAAGATTCTTTGACCTAAATGACAAAGGAGACACAAGTTATCTAAACCTGTGGGACACAGCTAGAGCATTCCTGAGAGGAAACTTTATTTCCATAAATGCCTATATCCAAAAGTCGAAAAGATCACAAATAGACAACCTAATGAATCATCTCAAAGAGCTAGAAAAAGAAGAACAGACCAACCCCAAACCCAGAAGAAGAAGTGAAATCATTAAGATCAAATCAGAACTAAATGAAATTGACAACAAGGAAACCATACAGAAGATTAACAAAACAAAAATTCGGTTTTTTGAAAAAATAAAATTGACATACCTTTGGCTAGAGTAATGGAAAGCAGAAAAGAAAAATCTCTAATAAGCTCCATGAGGAACAATAAGGGAGAAATTACAACGAATGCCACAGAGATACAAGGTATAATTCATGAATACTACAAAAACCTCTATGCAAACAAACTGGAAAATGTGGGGGAAATGGACAATTTCTTAGAAACACACAGCCTCCCTAGGCTCAATCAGGAAGAAATAGAATTCCTGAACAGACCAATATCAAGTACTGAAATTGAAACAGCAATAAAAAACCTTCCTAAAAAGAAAAGTCCTTGATCAGATGGTTTCACACGAAAATTTTACCACACCTACAAAGAAGAACTGGTTCCTATCCTGCAGAAATTATTCCACAACATTGAAAAGGATGTAAGCCTCCCCATCACATTTTATGAAGCAAACATAACCCTGATACCAAAACCAGGAAAGGATGCAACAAAAAAACAAAACTATAGACCAATATCCCTTATGAATATAGAGGCAAAAATTCTCAGCAAAATCCTAGCCAATTGAACCCAGGTGCTTGCCAAGAAAATAATCCATCACAACCAAGTGGGCTTCATCCCAGGGATGCAGGGATGGTTCAACATATGCAAATCTATAAATGTAATTCACCACATAAACAGAAGCAAAAACAAAGACCATATGATCCTCTCAATAGATGCAGAAAAAGCATTCGACTAAATTTAACACCCTTTTATGATAAGAACGCTCAACAAAATAGGCATAGATGGGGCTTACCTAAAAATGATACAAGCCATATATGACAAACCCACAGCTAATATCATACTGAATAGGGAAAAATTGAAGCATTCTCACTTACACCTGGAACAAGACAAGGTTGTCCACTAGCTCCACATCTATTCAGCATAGTGCTGGAAGTCTTTGCTACAGCAATCAGACAGAAGAGCGGAATTAAGAGCATCCAAATGGGACCACATGAGATCAAACTCTCACTCTTTGCCGATGACATAATATTATACCTAGAAAACCCCCAGGATTCAACCAAGAGACGCCTTGATCTGATAAATGAATTTGGTAAAGTCTCAGGATACAAATCAATACACAGAAATCAGATGCATTCATATACGCCAACAACAGTACAAGAGAGAACCAAATCAAAGACTCAATTCCCTTGAAAATAGCAACAACAAAAAAATAAAGTACCTTGGAATATATTTAACCATGGAGGTAAAAGACCTCTAAGGGAGAACTACGAAACACTGAAGAAGGAAATAGCAGAGAATGTAAACTGATGGAAGAATATACCATGCTCATGGGTCGGCAGAATCAACACTGTTAAAACGTGTATGCTACCCAAAGTGACCTACAGAGTCAATGCAATCCCAATCAAAATACCATCATCATTTTTCACAGATATAGAAAAAATAATTTAACCCTTCGTATGGAACCAGAGAAGACCCCATATAGCAAAATCAATCCTAGACAATGAAAACAGAATAGGAGGTATCAATCTACCAGACTTCAAACTATACATCAAGGCTATAGTCATTAAAACAGCTTTTTACTGGCACAAGAACAGGGACAATGACCAGTGGAATAGAATAGAGAACCCAGGTACAAAATCATCTTTATATAGCCAACTAATCTTTGACAAAGCAGACAAAAAGATACACTGGGGAAAAGAATCCCTTTTCAATAAATGGTGCTGGGAAAACTGGATAGCCACATGTAGAAGACTGAAGCAGGATCCACACCTTTCACCTCTCACAAAAATCAACTCATTCTGGGTAACAGACTTCAACCTAAAGTATGAAACTATTAGAATTCTAGAGGAAAACATTGGAAATACTCTTCTAGACATTGGCCTAGCCAAAGAATTTATGAAGAAGATCCCAAAGGCAATCACAACAACAACAAAAATAAATAAATGGGACCTGATCAAACTAAAAAGCCTCTGCGTAGCCAAAGAAACTGTCATGAGAGCAAACAGACAACCTACAGAAGGGGAGAAAATTTTCACATGCTACACATCTGATAAGGGTCTGATTACTAGAATCTATTTAGAACTCAGGAAAATCCGCAAGAAAAAATCAAACAACCCTATCAAAAAGTTGGCAAAGCACATGAACAGAAACTTTCCAAAAGAAGACAGAAAAATGGCCAACAAACATATGAAAAAATGCTCAACATCTTTAATCATCAGGGAAATGCAAATCAAAACTGCAATGAGATATCACTTATCTCCAGTAAGAATAGCCTTTATCAAAAAGTCCCGAAACAATAAATGTTGGTGTGGCTATGGAGAGATAGAAGCACTCTTACACTGCTGGTGGGACTGCAAACTAGTTCAACCTCTGTGGAAAGCAATATGGAGATACCTTAAAGCGATACAAGTAGATCTACCATTTGATCCAGCAATTCCACTACTGGGCGTCTACCCAAAAGATCAAAAGTCATTTTATGAGAAAGACACCTGCACTCGAATGTTTATAGCAGCACAATTCACAATTGCAAAACTGTGGAAACAACCCAAGTGCCCATCATTTCATGAGTGGATTAATAAAATGTGGTGTATGTATACCATGGAGTACTACTCAGTTTTAAGAAACAATGATGATATAGCACCTCTTGTATATTCCTGGATACAGCTGGAACCCATTCTACTAAGTGAAGTATCTCAAGAATGGAAAAACAAGCACCACATGTACTCACCAGCAAATTGGTCTTAACAGATCAACACCTAAGTGGACATATAGGAATACCATTTATTGGCTGTTCCACAGGTGGGAGGAGGGAGGAGGGGATGAGTATATACAACCACAATGAGTAAGATGTGCAAGGTTTGGGGGATGGACACTCCTGAAACTCTTACTCAAGGGGGGGGGTGGGCAATATACGTACCTTTAACATTTGTACCCCCATAATATGCTAAAATTAAAAAAAATAAAAATAAGACCAATTTATTTAAATGTATATGTGTCAGAGAGGGGTCACAAGAGGGTATTGAACAATTCAGTGATTTCAAAACAAGACCATTATCAGTTTTGCTGGTTCTGGAAAATGCCAAGTACCAGTAACTCTTAAAATAGATTTTATCACCTCACTTAGGATCTGTTTAGCAGACTGTCTTCCAAATTGGCAGATGCTTAGAGGAAATTAGAGAGCAGGTCGGTTTGGCGGAAGGTTGGGTTGGAAACTCGAGGTGTCACCTGCAATGGGAACACCAGGGGGCTGGACACGTGGAGGAGCCAATACCTGTGGGAGGGGACAGATCAGCGCTACTCTTTCCTTTGGTTAGAAGCCACCAACTCTTGATACCCCACCTCCAGTGACAATGTTTGTCTGTAGAGGACCGTGGCTCCTTATTGGGAGAGTCCTGTGCTCCTGACCCTGTTGCTCGTTCTCTGTGGGCTATGCCACTGTCACCCACTATGGGGGGTTGACCTGGGGGTGGAACCAAGGTTGCAACTCCTTCATTTCTTCAGACTAAAATATTATTGGCTTCACTGGGCTGGAGTGCAGGGCGGTGGGCGGGGATCACACTGCCAACGAGAATGAGATAGTTCAGTTCACTGTGTTGATAACAAGTCTGACTCCCAGGGTTGTGCTGAGTTGTTACAGAATTAGACTTTAAAGTCAAGAGCATAAGCCAATCTAGTTTGGATTAAAGGAATTTAAATGGTAAAAAATCCTCCAGTCAGATTTATCAATTTTTCCTACGGAGAACAGAGTGGGAGGGAAGAGAAGTGTTTAGTATATGCGACGCTTATACCCCAGTGAGTCCAGAGCAGTGGTTAAGTGGTTTGAACGTGACCAGTGATCCTGGGCTAAGGTTATATTGGGTAAGAGGCATCATTTGCTCATTTATTCATTCAACAAACATATATCTAGCACTTATTATGTGCCAGCCTCTAAGGAGATGGTGATGAAGAAGATGTAGGTCCTGTTTGAATACAGCTTTGAGTCGAGTGAGGAGTACAGGCAAGAATCGGAACGTTTTCAACAGGCTGTGAGAAGTTGCTAAGAGGGGCATTCGCAGCGGGACTTGGAGGCCTCGGCTTTCCCACCTACGAAAAAGGAATATTGCTCTTTACCATGGAGCTCCAAGTCACTAAAGTCGTAAGAGCTGTCCCAAGTAATGCGCTGGGCATGGGGAATTCATTTCAGGAACGGATGGTGAAGGGTAGTCCCCAGAACTCACTATGAGATGTGCACTGCCTAAAGAAGTTATAGCAGTTTCTTGCATCTGCAGCGTGTCCCATACATTTCAAAGCACTGTCATGTTCAGCGTCTCATTTGTTCATACTTCTCCCTTGTGAGTTGGCAGGGTAGGGGGCCCCTAAGGTCACAGAGTCAGCTGGTGGCAAAGCTGGTGGTTAGAACCCAAGTATACTTTGCTGGCTCATTCCAGGATATGAATTGGATGGAAGATGAACTTGGGGAGTTAGGATGGAGCAGAGACAAAGAGAACCGAAGTACACAAGTCCCTCCCTCCCTTCCTTTCCTTTTCTTTCTTTCAGCTAGGAAATCCTTACTGACCATCGGCCATGTGCGCTGTGCTATAGGTAGCCACGGGCACAGTGCCACCCCCAGAGAGTACTGAACTCTTTTCTGGGATGTCAGCAAGTCCAGATCAAAGCTAGCACTCAAACCCTTGTTCAGACCTCTTCCCATAGTGCCACAATTTGCTGGTTGCGGTGTCCTCTCCAGGGCCAGGTAGCAAGAGTACGAAAGGATGGACCACCCATGGCAAGGGAGGATTGCAGAATCCTAAGCTTCCATAGCTCTCAGGACTGCAGACCACCTAGTCCAGCCCACCCCTTTCCCCTCCTGGGGAGAAGGGGCTCACTCACTTTGGATTAGGGTGGCAGCAAGTGCCTGCCTCTGGGAATGCCCCATCCTGGAGCCCACTTTGTGGAGGTGATGACTTCCCTTGGTGACTTGGGCTGGGGAATAGGAGGGGGAAATTTTACCCGATCCCTGTGGCGGATAAAATGAGGGGTATAGGCCTTGGTTAGAAGAATGAAATAGTTCAGTGTTTTGCTATAGGAGTTTCCATGTATAAAAATCACATTTCAGAAGGAGTTGTTTCAACTCAGTTCTAGGAAAAAGGCACAAAGAGCTAGCAACCTAAATGTTATTTGTTCTAGAGAGGAAAGGAAAGCTTGGGTTTTACAGCAAAAGTTCCACCCAGGTTCCCAGTCAAGTCTGTCTATTCAAATGAAAACTTAAACTTACTTAGTCCTGATTGGTCAACACAGCTACTCTCTGATTGATTGGTTGAAGAGAGCCCTGAAAGTCCCCTAGATAAAAACATGTGGGCTTTCAGGGAACTCAGAGTACCTGTATAACCCCCTAGTCAGCAAATGGCCACGTGGCTCTATTTAAAATTTAGGCCCAGCTAGCCACCTGGGATCATTTTGAAAGATTGGCTCAAACCTTTTGACAGACAGCATTGCAGTCCATCAGAGTGCCAGGAACCTGCTCTGGGTCCATCTAGTCCCACACAGGAATCCTAGTAGCAGGGCAGTGGCCAGTTGAACAACCAGAGCCATTTACTTACATGAGGCACTCAAGTACCTGTTCAATTTGAATTAGAGCCTCTCAGGTTAAGTTGGTTCCAGCTTCCAGCTGGAGTGAGTTGAAAGTCTCAATGGTTGGGTCAACATGGTCTTTGTAGGGCATTAAAAACAAGCTAGGACTGCCTTAAAGGGGAGTGAAAGGCGTGGCCCCAATACGAGGGGGATCATTAATACTTGTAGGGTGCAACACAGCAGGAGTCGTATACAAAGTGAAAATCAAAATTTAACCCAGAAAGTCTAGCCAGGAGGCTTTCTGAAGATGTCCCTTTCAGAGATTTGGCTAGCTTTAAGATCTTAGAGGTTTCCAGTTTGACCTGATTGGAGCCAGATGCAACAGCAAATGTGGGCAGCAGCACAAACACCATCTTGTTCAGTGTGGTGATAGTTTAAAGCAATGTGGTTTTCTAGGACCAGGCAAACAAGGAAGTCTGGGGACCTCTATTGTGCACTGATGGCTTGTGTGGGCAAACTTAGAGCAGGCAACTCTATCAATGGTTCAGGAAAGGTTTAAGACCATATATTCATTCCAAGCAGAATCCAGTCCAAACCAAACCCCAGAAACCATTCTAATCTAGCTCCTTCACTGGAGTTGATATCTCTGGAAAATGGCATGCTTGAGAATGTCCCCAACTATAACCCCAACTAAGGGGTTACTATCAGCATGGGATTGTGCCCCAAGACTCTATGTAGCTCTTAGGAAGTAGGGTGGATAGCATTGGCAAGGCTAACTGAATAGATGGGAATTTGTGTAAAAGCTGTTTCTGTGGGAAAATCTGGTGCTGATAACTCAAGCATTATTTAGCTTTTTGGGAGAAGAAAATATAAACCTGACAGGTTTCTAAAGTCCCTTTTTAGGATGTGTGGGAGCCCACAGGTCTAGCAAAATAATGACTGCCTTTAAGGGGCCCTAGTTGAAAGGGGATAGATAAGTATTTAGGAACCATCATATGTTGATTGGCTGTCCTGACCATCTGGGAAGATTCAGAACTTCAGGCAGGTGTGTTAACAATATGGCAGGGTTAGAGAGGACTAAAGAAAGATCCTTGAGCAATGGCAGGCTAATTGCCACACCAATCTTTGTCAGTTGGGCTTTTATTATTCCATTGGTTCACTCCACAGGCACAGAAAACTGGAGGAGGTAAGCACAATGGAGAGTACCTGTACCTGATAAGTTGGCCAAATTTTGCCAACATTTTTAATAATTTGCCCTGTAAAATGAGTTGCTCAGTTCTCTGTGAAGCTCCTGAGAGATTTAATTTAGGAGAGCCTATCTATACCCAGTGAGAAACACAGACATTGAGAGATGACTCAATAAGTATCTTCTCCATGGCTTTTTACAAAGGAAGAGACAGCATCTGCTGCTTTGAGACAAAAGGGATATCCCTGAGCAATAAGATCTAACTGCTGACATAGTATCCTATAAGCCTAGTTTGTCCCCACTTCTGATATATAATTTCTCTAGTTCGTTAGATTTAAGATGGGGAAATACCCTGAATGTCCCTGGAGCATGACTAGTCTGGATCTGGGAAAGAGGGTCGGGAAACTGCATTGCGATTTAGTTATAACCAAAAATTGGAAGAAATTAGGAGAATCCAGGAACTAGTCCATTATACAGGCAGATAACAAGGACTTGAATATAATACATAGGGTCACTACCTCATAACAGGTGTACTTTTGCTTTCCTTAGAAGTATAGCTTTTCTTTCCACATTGGACATATAGAAAATCTCAGATTTAGAACCTCTTATGGCTAGGAAGCCAAACCAAGACAGGCTTTACATTTTACTAACAGTTTTAAGGTCACTGAGCCTACCAAGAAGTGACCATCTTGACTCACTGTAAATCTGGGAACTCTTGAAGCCAGGAATTTTGTGCACATTTTAAAATATGACATTTCAGTCCAAACCTTGGTAACATAACCAATGTTTTTGATTCTATCCCACATATAAATAAAGAACAGAAGAGCAGATTTTAACTGAACTTATATGAATAAATTAGAATACTGGTAGTTTCTGAATTATGGAAGAATCAAGTAGGGAGAAAAAGCAACTGCTTCCACTTTTGTTCACAAAAGCATACTGTACCAAATTATTGCAAACTATTGACAGCTTATAAGAAAATTTTTTTGAATTTGGAAAATAAAACATCTAAGTCATAAAAACATTGTCATTGTCAATTAATTAATTTTATGTAATAAATTTTGTTCTTCTCAATACTGATTAGCAATTTAGGAATATATCCAATTGCAAATACTTGCAGAGAAGGATTTAAAACAGTAACTGTGGGTAACAAAAACTCAGAATAGCCATCATCAAAGATCTGATGAGAGCATACAATTGACAAGGTATTGTCAATTAGGTTGACAATTTAGGTATTTATTGACAATTTAGGTATTTCTGTGGCATATGAGCATTTAACATACTAATCATAATCATGACAGATAATACACATCACAATACAATGTCCCAGATTTTAAAAATAAACTTACACATAGTCAAAGTTCATGTAGAGTGAAAAAGAAAAAAATAAAATAGAATAAACTTACACAAATATAACTTAAAGGAAGTTAAACACCATGCCTTATTTGGCAGTGCTTCTTGTATCATTTACCAAATAAGCCTAATCAGTTAATATCTTTACAAAATGAGAGGTATATCTTTTGAGGCTCTCCAGGGTGCCCACCTGGGAAATCTGAAAAGCAATCTTAGGCCAAAAGGCTTATTATTGGACTTTGATTTCACGAAAACCTACCAAAGATGTTAAAATATTCAAAGTATTTCCTTCAGTGAAATCATGGGTCACTGCTAAATAACACTTACTCATTCAACCAGAGTAACCATAACAATCAAAATACTTCAAAAGCAATATAGAGGCCCAGTGGGCGGCTCACACCTGTAATCCTAGCACTCTGGGAGGCCAAGGCAGGAAGATCATATAAACTCAGGAGTTCGAGACCAGCCTTAGCAAGAGCGAGACCCTGTCTCTACTAAAAATAGGAAAAAAATTAACCAGCTAACTAAAAATAGAAACAAACAAAAAATTAAGCTGGGTGTGGTGGCTCATGCCTGTAGTCCCAGCTACTCGGTAGGCTGAGGCAGGAAGATCACTTGAGCCCACGAGTTTGAGGTTGCTATGAGCTAGGCTGACGCCATGGCACTCCCTCTAACCTGGGCAACAAAGTGAGACCCTGGCTCAAAAAAAAAAAAAAAAAGAAAAGAAAAGAAATATAGAAAGTTACATAGGTGTAAAAACTTTAACCCTTCCAAAGCTCATTTTTCCTAAGCAATCATTGTTTCCTAGGCCAGTTACCTTGAGCAAGAAATTCATGGATCTTAGTAACAGCATATGACATCCTGATTAACATGAAAAAATTCAGACACATCAATAAAAGCCAAGAGTATAAAATCAAGTTATATTGGCATTAAACATTGCTCTTCTAGACTTTCAAGATAAATCTGACACCAGGGAAACTAGACAGTTCTCAGGAAGAAATATGGCAGAAATAGAAACTTGTTTATGATTCAGAGAATAGCTGTTAAACAGATTTCAGAATTAAAAGTCAAAACCTTTTGTAATCTTACTAAGAGCAAATTAATATTTTAAGAAACCTTTGTTTTAACACGGGGGGCAAATATTTATGATCTGTCAAGTACATTCTAACATCCAAGTTCATTCTTTAGAAATACCCATAAACAATTTCCTTCCATTTGCATACAACTTGATCACATATAAAATTCCTTTAATAAAATTCAAACTCTACAGACCTTCTACAACTTGTTCAAACCTTTATTTTTGCCCTATAATTTCTTTCTTAAATAACCAATCATTTTACTCTAGTACAAAGATTTACCACACAATACTCTTTCTCATACAAAATTATACATCTTCACATCCATAATTTTCTTCACATCTGTCTTTCTTACTTACTGCTTTTCTTCTGTCTTATTTCTATTTCCTTTCCAAATCCATATTTTAAATCTCCATTTAAATAACCTCCAAATTAGACATAATTATTGTTTTTCCTCAATAAAGAACACATTTTGTGCCTCTTATAATTTTTCCTTATTAAATACTCCTTATCTTTTGGCACACTTTATATATAGAATTATGTATTAATTAGAATTTTTAACTCAGTAACTTTAAATTTATTAAAAAACAGAATAAAATTGTGAATTGTCTTTCACATATAGGAATTTTATAGATAAGAAATATTTCATAATTATTTTAAAAAACACGTTTCCCTAAAAGATAATTTTATGAGTATTTATAGACCCAAATCCATTTAGTCTTTTTTTTAACATTTTTTTAAATTTTAGCTTATTATGGGAGTACAAGTGTTAAGGTTACTTATATTGCCCATGCCCCATACTTCAATGTATTGAAGTAAGAGCTTCAATACATTTAATCTTTCTATTAAATTAAAGAAGCTAAAGACAACCATATTTATTTAAGCAATTTGTTTTATTTTTCATCTGATTTTGAAAAGACCCACACATTAAGGAGTATCTATTATTTATGATTTCAAATCACATAAAAATTATTTACAGATATTTATCCCATTTACATTTTATTCATTTTAAGCACTTTATCAAGATTACTTATAAGAACTAAGGCATTAGACAATGCTAGTCACCATTCCAAATTATTTATCTGCTACTTATTTCATGCAACTGCATGTCAGGCAACTATTATAAAAGTAAGAACCTAAAAGAGAAATAACTCAGAACACACAGCCATTCCTATCAAACCAACAGTTTTAGACTAGTCTCATTCACCAAAAGATTACTAAATCATGTGAACTTGAAAAGCATTGGGGCTTGTTTGCTTGATTTATGAGTACTCATTTATTTATAAGCCAGTTTGGTACTGTAGACAAATACAACCAAATGTCAATGTACTGCAGGATACAAATAATGACCTTGTAGCTTTAATTTTTAAAGCTTTAGCCAGGGGTGAGTTAATACTTGCTAGTTAAAAGGACAGTTAGATTCATAGTGCATTTCTGTCAAACTAATAATTTTCACTGAAATGTATCTGTCCCCAAGAGCTGAAAAAACACTGGAGCAAAGTAGACATGCAGAGTGGCAGGAAGTAGGGAGAGGGAGGGCTAGTGGAGGAAGGTTAGCTGTAGTGTCAGTTAGAAAGACTGCAAGTCTCTCTCCACCACAATTATAACCCAGGGTTTCTACAATGTAGAGAGCCCCCAGGTCCCACCATTTATGTTCACTCTTAACAAGCTGTGGCATCTGGGGCACTGATTGATGGGGTGGGGATGGTGAGGACATTCCTGTTGCCAGCGGACCTCTTGCTTACAATATGCAAATTGATCCCAAGGGCAGATGACTCTTTTTGCCAGCCAGCGAGGACACCAGGGATCTTAACCATGGCCATTTGCTTCTTCTAGCACACACCTTTCTGTGTCCTGGCTGATCATGGCCAAGAGCTGTGGTGAGCAGCATAGATTATCTCAAGTCCCATTATTGTGGCCTTCCTGGATTCATCACAGCTGTTAAACACCTGGAAGGCAATCTCAATTAATAGAGATGTTGACATCTCCAATCTTCCTTCTGCTTTTTGTAGGTTTTCTTTTACATCAGGGGCAGTCCAACTGATGAGAGTCAGAGTAACCAGTCTCATGTGACGTGGGTGTTCAGTGTCCATGTCAATATAATCCCTAGAGGCTTCTAAACCCTCTTGAAAAAGGCAGAGAGATTTTCATTTGGCCTTCGTTGCACTTGTATGGCTTGTGCTGCTGGAGTCCTATTGGCATTCCTCATTTTGTGTGGAGCATTATCTGAGTTTGATAGAACAAATTCCTGTACTAGGGAGGTGTTTTGGTTCTGCAATGTGGTGCTTAGGGGGATTGCTTCCCAGAGGATCACCAATGGGCCAGATTCCCCCTAGTCACCTGGGAACATCCTAACAGGGTCAGAGAGAGCAAGGTAGTATGAGGATCCTCATTTAAATAATTTTCTGATTAGGCTGTTACGGCAAACATCAAAGTTTTTAACTTCTACTTAAGCCAAATATTGTAACATAGATAAAAACATGAACACACAGACAACCAGACCTGGACCAGAAATAGATTAAAAAAAAAACCACCTCGGGACTCTAACCCAAGATTTGGGCCTGTAGTGAGCACCTCAGCAGTTACAACCTTTTACCATTGACCTGATTTGGGACTTTAGCCCAAATTGGATTTGAGACTATAACTCAAACCTGGTTTGGGATTCTAACCTGAACTTGATCCCTCCTCTTTAAGATAGGATCTGAGTCACTATTTTAGGGAGAGGTTGGGACTCCAACCCATAATCCTAGTCCAAAGATTGGGACTCTAGGACAGTTTCAATTTGTAAGTACATGTTAACGAGGTTACTTACACATGGAGCAGTTTCTTTTGTCAAAAGAAGAAATACGACTGAAGAGCTTTGAAGTGCCTTGTTGGAGAAGCAGGGGCCTCTCATTTAAACCTCTAGATGAACTGGTTTAAGTGGCCACTGAAGGTTAGTGAGAGGGCCTGTAGGCCCCACAAGAGACAGCAGTACCTTGGGCAGGCTTGGTCCGTTCATGACAGTAGTCCCTTGGGCAGGCCTCAGTGTCACCAGAATTGTTACTGAGCAATCAATGGGCTTGCTTCCCAACTGTAAATACCACAGCACTGGCCTTTGAGAAAAGAAAAGCTGTATTGCAAGTCACCTGGCAAGGAGACAGAAGAGAATGCTCAAATCTGTCTCTCTGAGCTGGGGGCTATGTTAGTTTTTATAAGCAGAGGGTAATGAGGCATGAACTGATGTTATCTTGCAATGAGGCGATGCCAGGAGGCAGAAGCTGACTGGATTCTGCCATGGGGTGGTGCCAGGTCTTGATCTGAATGGATCCTGGATCTTGCCATGCAGTATCTGCTTCTTAATTCAATCTCTGCTCCTCAGTCTGAGCACGTCAATTCTGCCCATGGTTGCATGCTTGGTTCATCTGGGAATGCTCAGTTTATGTGACCTTCAACCTGGGGATCTGTGGCAACTGAAAAACATTTCACAAGTTTGTTGCATGAAAATTGAGTGAGAGTGGTCTGGTGTGGTTAAAATATCAACAGCAATGAAAAATGAGTATTTTTTTAATGGGCATACCTCCCAGGTTCTTAATTATTAAAAATTATTATTTGTCATGTATTCAGGACTCAAAAAGTTGAAAGATTGAAGTAGGTCAGAGATGCCTGCTCAGAGTACACATAACACCATAATATAGATTTAAGCGATTATCTTCGGAAAAAACTCCATGGCCTAACGTACCTCATATATGCTGAGAAAGATGTATGGAAATGCATCACGTGTGATAAAACACTATAAAAATGTGTTCTGACAGGAGAAAAGTGACATTTAATCTCTTAAAAATCTCTTTCATCTTCCTCTTCAGAGAACATTAATAGAAAGAGAGTCATTCCTGTGGAGCATATTACCCAAATAAACAGGATGGTCTGTCAACTCCTGGAATTAATATGAAACTTATGGTTGCTGAAGACTCAAAGTGTTTGTCAAAGACTAGAGAACTTAAGTGAAAGGGGCAGCCTTGCAAAAATAACAGGAAAATACCTAATCCCGCAATTTCCCCAGTGACAGTTAAAGACCCATCCTATGAATTCTCTCACCAACAGGCACCCTGCAGGAGTGCTGTTTTGCACAACTTCTGAAGAAAGCTGAATAGACAGAAAAGAGATGTAAATTTCTCTCTTTCAAAATGGTTTTTTGAGAATCTGCTTTTACAGAGTTCCTGACTAAACAGCAGGAGAACAAGCTATAGCCTCAGCCATATCTCAGGGACAGAGTCACATGTCCTTCGATAATCCCTTCTTCAAGGAAAAGCAGGAAACCAATCTTGGACTTTGACATCTTGCTGCCACTTTTATCAATGGACAACAATGACCATTTTTCCCCCTCTTCATCCCCCTTAAAATCAGCAAGCCACTTGGCCTCCCTGCTGGCACCACTTTATCTTTCTTGGGGATGCCATGCCAGCTCACTGTTCTCTTTCCCTCCCACCCCCTTCCCCTCTCTCTTTCTCTCATTCACTCTATCCTTCTAAGAAGATAAAATAAACTTTTTGTACTTTTACATATTTTAATTTCTGCGGAGAAATCTTATTATACCATCCACATTATGAGCACTTATTAGGCTTTCCACTTTAATATCAGGTTTCTCAATTGAAGATTAAAACAACATTAAATGATGATATAGCACTAGAATTGGAAAGAGACATAGTAAAATGTACTGTATTTTAATGGCCTTCCTGTGACTTCTCCAGAACCTACTGACATTTGTCTTAATGTCTGAGCAGCAAGCCTTCCCAATAGGCATGTCTTAAGCGATCATCATATACGTCAGGGAAACTAATGTACTATTGCTAAATTTAGGAAGGTCTTTATATAATACCCAGGATTTCTCTCTACTTATACACACTATTCTGGTTAGTGTGTATAAGTAGATAAATTATAAATTATAGATAGATAGATAGATAGATAGATAATAGATAAACATTATGTTTTCTGGGAGAGTTTTCTTATTGATTTACATTTTAAAATGCCTCCAGTAGCCGGGTGTGGTGGCTCACGCTTGTAATCCTAGCACTCTGGGAGGCCGAGGCAGGCGGATTGCTCAAGGTCAGGAGTTCAAAACCAGCCTGAGCGAGACCCTGTCTCTACTATAAAAATAGAAATTAATTGGTCAACTAATATATATATATATAAAATTAGCTGGGCATGGTGGCGCGTGCCTGTAGTCCCAGCAACTCGGGAGGCTGAGGCAGGAGGATTGCTTGAGCCCAGGAGTTTGAGGTTGCTGTGAGCTAGGCTGACGCCACGGCACTCACTAGCCTGGGCAACAAAGCGAGACTCTGTCTCAAAAAAAAAAAAAATGCCTCCAGTTGCCACACATTGTCTGAGGTAGAAAGCCAGTCATTTGGTGGCCGTGCTTGAAAGTGAGTAATGTTTGCTCTGTTCTGAGAAGCCTGATCCCTTGAGGGCCTAACAGTGCCAAAAGGCTTGTGTGGGAGAGCTTCAAACAGACTCACTGATCACAGTCATTGGTCTCACTCTCATTTGGAGGAATGGCTCCCCCACTGCCCTGTGAGCACCCTGAGGCAGCTTCTTCTTTGTATGCAACCCCAAAACTGGTTCCTGAAAGGAAATACCTGGGGAAAGAGTCCACAAGGCAGTCAGAAGAATTGACCTCTGAACAGCTGCAGGACACCAGAGTAGCATTACTTGAGTTTTGGCTTTTCTTAGCAGCAACACAACAACCCTTGCTGTATCTGAGAAAAATACTGAAAGCTGACATCCTGGTAATGCCCTGATTTGAAGATCCATTTTCGTAAACCTTCCTCCCCTAAACAGTGATTAAAACTGCAGGCAATCTATTACAGGTGTCTTTAAAAAAGAGGCATAAGGACTCCATAGAAATGTACATGAGAGCCTAGAACAACTACTAAACAGGGTTACCTTTTAGAATTTGTTAAAAATGAGAAAGCCAAATTAGGATTGTCCAAAATGTGATGCAATAGTAAAATAAACCATTTAAAATATTGAATTGTACAAGATTCTTTTCCTGTACCTATTAAAGTGATCACTGGATTCTTCTCCTTTATTCTGTTACTATGATGTGTAATAATGATGGATTTTTTGAATGCTAAAATAACCTTGCATTCATGAAATAAACTCTGTTTCATGGCTTTTATGTCCACTTGAATTTCCCCAAGTATTTTAATTTTTTTTTATTTGTAGCAATGCTAAACCTCATCCACTTTCATTCTATCCAGCTTGTTGAAATTTTTCATGGGTTGCAATCTAGAGATCAGCACTGTACATTACATCAGGGAATGCTGATACTAAAAAAAAGGGAAAACACTAAGACTGGATAAAGATCACAGCATCATCATTGGCGAGACCAGGAATCCTCCATTTCCAGAAAACCAACCATGTCTTTCACAGACATCAGTACACAATTCATAAACAAATCATACACAAAACATGGCACAGTAAACATGACAAGATTTCTGATACTAAAGTGAACTCATACATTGTTTTCAGGTCCAATAAAAATTCATATTATTTGCAGCTTATAAATGAGGAAAGGTAGTAGGGTACTTTATTATAAGGATGAAGGTTAAAAATTTCTGTTTGGTGCCATATTAATAAATGACTAATGGCTCTCTTTAGTTTTCCTTTATCTCTAACTTAGTCCCATATTCCTAAGCTAGGCATATTTTAGTGTCCAATGTCTAATTGGCATATTAGAAGACCATCATTATGATATAAGGACACACAGGCAAAAATTATGTTAAGCTGTGAGGTGTAAAGAACACAGGACTAAGAGTCAAGGGACTGTGTGCCACAACTATTTCTGCCACAAACTGGACATATGACTTGGACAATGTCATCTAGCTCTAATTCTAACTAGGCCTTACCTAAAAAAGGTATGCCTAGGTCCACAGACTTTCAAGGTACCTCTATGTTGCTTGAACTTGAAAAAGTGTATTATTCAAAATTGTTTCTGCTCTCCAGAGATTTGTCATCTAATAAAAAAAAGTCAGACACAACCACAGGCAATTATGCTACCAAGCAAATGATAATAAGTGATTTAATAGAAGTAACAAGGGGCAATGGAATGATGCATATGGGGAAATTTACTTTGTAGGGTTCTCTAAAATTCTCTTGAAGGAGGTATTTATGGAATTGGAATTGGAATCATGGTGCTATTGTCTGAATGTTTGTGTCCCTCCCAAAATATGTATGTTGAAATCCTAGCCCCCAAAGTGATGGTATTAAGAGGTGGGGCCTTTATTTGGTGATTAGGTCATAAGAATTGTCAACCCAAAATAAGTGACTCTGGCAAAGACCTCAATCAATGGAGGTTTATTAAGCCAAAGTTGAGAATGTGCCCAGAAAAAACACAAACCACAGACAGACCTGTGGCTATTTTTCCAAAGGGGAATTTGGAAGTTTCAGCATTTAAAGGAATATAGAAGGGAAAAAAAGGCAAAAAGGTTACATTCTTGTGAGACCCAGGAAAATCTACATTTTACGTAAGATAAGGTAAATGTTAGAAGAGTAAAAGGCAGTGAAGGAAGCATCAATTATGAAGATATCTCTGGGTAGGTGGAAGACTATCTGATGCTGTCCTGGCTCTGTTTTGCTGCCTGTGAAGGTGAGCTTGTAATTCATTATTAATGTGGAAGCAGACTTTAGTTTTAGGAGTGGACATAGACTGAAGACCAACCTAAAGTTACAATTTGCATGTTCTTGCTTATGAGAAGTCATCAAGGAATTTCCTTAATGAATGGTTTGTGGGGCCAGTTCTTCACAGGTACCTGCGGCCTTTAACTTCCCTTTTTCAAAAGGAGTTGGAGGGTAGCCCAAGATTTTGATTTTCTTTTTATGTTCCCATTTGTCAAAATCTTTCAAAGAAACCATTGAGAAGACATGAGTTTGTGGTTGTATGTTTCATTCAATCTCACACCACTAGGAAGGCTTATTCTTAGGAAATTATGTCCCACAGACAGGAGAAAAAAGTAAATCAAGAAGGACCAACAATCTCTGCCCAAGCATGCACCTTCAGAAGAACCAAAAGCCAGGTGAGCAATCATACTACCTGGTTTTAACATTATATCAAGGAAAGAGGCATTATATCAAGGAAGAGGGCAGAAAAGACACTCTTACATTGCCTATGCCCTATCCCCTGGCAGTGTCAAACCAGCAGGCCAAGTGGAGAGAGAATCTGTGTGCCAGGGGGAGGGAGAATGAAGTGATTATGGGGCTTTGCATTGAAACTCAGGACTCCCTGGCACAAGGGAAAACAGCACAGGGCAGAATTCTCCTGGTGCCCACGGAGGGAGCATTTTGTCAAACCCAGCCAGAGGGAAATCTTCTGCACTGAAACCAGAATTCTGGCTAGGTCCACCACCAGCTGAAATAAAGCATCCTGAGGCCTGGACTAAATTTATAAGGCAGCCAGTCCACAAAGGCTGCAGTCCTTGGGCAATTCCTGCAGCTTTACTGGCTCAAAGCCAGTGGACTTGGGGTGCACAAGACCCAGTGAGACACCAACAGCTGTGGCCAAGCCAGTGCCTATGTCACCCCTCCCCCAACTACAGGCAGCACAGCTCAGGGAGAATTTACTTCCACTTGGGAAAAGGAAAAGGAAAAGCTCAGGGCCTTTGTTTTGCAACTTGGCTACCAGCTCAGCCACAGTAAAATAAAGTACCAAGCAGACTCCTGAAGCCCCTAAGTCCAGACCTTAGTTCCTGGATGGCATTTCCAAATCCACCCTAGGCCAGAAGGACACATGCTGCCTTGAAGGAAAGGAACTAGTCCTGGTAGGATTCACCATCTGCTGACTAAAAAACCCTTGGCCTTTGAAAAAATATCAGTGGTAGCCAGGCAGCAGTCACCACTGGTATCGGGTGAGACTGGGCTGGCTTGAGGTATGAGTTGGCACTGGTGGCCACAAGAAAGTGTGCACATCCCTCCTCCCCCAACTCCAGCAGCTCAGCACAGAGAGTGAGGAAAGAGTGAAAAACTTTGCCTGGTAATCTAGGGAATTCTCCCTTATCTTACCAAAGTCCACCAAGGCAGTATCACGAGGAATCTGCAAGAGTCACATCATTACTGGGCTTGCAGCCCCCCTAGGGCTGATATGGCTGCATTGACCAAAGACTTAAATCACAGCACTCAATTCCCTTTGACTATCTGGAAAGCTTTCTCAAGAAGAACATGTTCAAATAAGTCTATACTGTGAAGATTAAAATAAATACCTAACTCTTCAGTGCCCAGACATTGATGAGCATCCACAAACATCAAGACCTTCCAGAAAGACATGACCTTACCAAACGAACTAGATAAGGTACCAGTGACCAATCTTGGAGTGAGGAAGATAGGTGACCTTTCAGAGAAAGAATTCAAAATAGCTGTTCTAAAGAAGCTCAGTCAACTTCCAAAAAAACACAAAGAAGAAATTCAGAAGCCTATCAGAGAAATTTAACAAAGACATTGAAATAAAAAAGCAGAAACTCTAGAGCTTAAGAATTCAATTAACAAACTGAGAGATGCATCAGAGTCTCTCAACAGCAGAACTGACTAAGCAGAAAAAAAGAATCAGTGATCTTGAAGACAGTTTATTTGAAAAAACACAGTCAGAAGAGAAAAATATAAAAAATAATAAATAAGAATGAAATATACCTACAAGATCTAGAAAATAGCCTCAAAAGAGCAAATCTAAAAATTATTGGCCTTAAAGAGGAGGTATAGCAAGAGTTGGGGGTAGAAATTTATTCACATAAATAATAACAGAGAATGTTCCAAGCCTAGAGAAAGATATCAATATTCAGGTATAACAAAGTCATAGAACATCAAGCAGATTTAACACCAAGAAGACTACTTCAAAGCATTTAATAATCAAGCTTCCAAAAGTCACAGATAAAGAAAAGGTACTAAGGGAAGCAACAACAAAAAACAAAAAAACAAACAAAACAACATATAAAGGAGCTCCAATATGTCTGGCAGCAGACTTTTCAGTGGCAACCTAACAGGCCAGGAGAGGGTGACCTGATATATTTAAAGTGCTGAAGGAAAAAACCTTAATCTTAGAATATTATACCCTGCAAAATTATCCTTTAAATATAAAGGAGAAATAAAGAGTTTCCCAGACAAACCCAAGCTGAAGGATTTCATCAACACCAGATCTGTCCTAGAAGAAATGTTCAAAGGAGTTCTTCTATCTGAAAGAAAAGAATGTTAATGAACAAATAAGAAATCATCTGAAGGCATACAACTCACTGATATCCATAAAGACACAAATACAGAATACTGTATTGCTGCAATTGTGGTGTATAAACCACTTATATCTTCAGTAGAAAGACTGAAAGACAAATCTATCAAAAACAGCAAGAACATTTGGACAACTAGATACTATAAAAACATATGGATAGAAACAATAAAATGTTAAACAGCAGGGAGGATGGTGTTAAATAGTAGAATCTGTTAGATTTCTGCTTGCCTGTTTATTTTTTGTAGCAGACCTGTCATATGTTTAAAATATTGGTTATAAAATGCTTTTTGCAAGTCTCATAGTAACCTCAAATCAAAACAGCTACAAAACATACACAAAAAATAAAAATAAGAAATTAAAACACACCACCAGAGAAAACCACTTTTAACAAAGAAAGATGGAAGAAAGGAAGGAAGGAAGGAAGGAAGGAAGGAAGGAAGGAAGGAAGGGAGGGAGGGAGGGAGGGAGGGAGGGAGGGAGGGAGGGAGGGAGGGAGGGAGGGAGGTCTACAAAACAACCAGTAATCAAATAACAACATGGAAGTAGTAAGTCCTTACCTATCAATAACAACACTGAAGGTAAATGGACTATATTCTCCAATAAAAATACAGAGTGGCTGAATGGATAAAAAAAAAAAAAAAGCCAACCATAAGGTGTCTATAAGAAACACACTTCACCTATGAAGACACACACAGACTGAAAATAAAAAGATGGAAGAAGTGATTTGATACAAATGCCAACCAAAAAAGGAGCAGGGGTAGCTATACTTCTATCAGATAAAATAGATTTCAAGACAAAAACTGTAAAAAGAGGCAAAGAAGGTCATTATACAGAGGTAAAGAGGTCAATTTAGTGAAAGAATATAACAATTCTAAATAAATATGCACATAACACTGGAGCACCCAGATATGTAAAGCAGATATTATCAGAGCTAAACAGAAAGATAGACCCCAGTACAATAATCATGGGATACCTTAACACTCCACTTTCAGCATTGGACAGATTATTCAGACAGAAAAACAACAATGAAACATTGGACTTACTCTGCACTAGAGCAAATTGATCTAGTAGATATTTATGGAATGTTTCATCCCACAGCCACAGAATACATGCCCTTCTCCTTGGCTCACAGATCATTCTCAAAGATAGATCATACGTTAGGCCACAAAACAAGTCTCAAAAACTTCAAAAAACTGGAATCATACCAAGTATTTTCTCTGTCCACAATGGAATAAAACTAGAAATCAATAACAGGAGGAACATTGGAAAATATACAAACAATAAATGGAAATTAAATAATATGCTTCTTAATGACCAGTAGGCCAATGAAGAGATTAAGGAGAAAATTTAAAAATTTCTTGCAAAAAATGAAAATGAAAACACAGCATATCAAAACCTACAGTGAAAGTAGTAATAAGGGGATAAATTTTGGCCGGGTGTGGTGACTTGCACCTGTAATCCTAGCACTCTGGGAGGCTGAGGTGAAAGGGTTGCTCAAGGTCAGGAGTTTGAAATCAGCCTGAGCAAGAGCGAGACCCTGTCTCTACTAAAAATAGAAAGAAATTAATTGGACAACTAAAAATATATAGAAAAAATTAGCTGGGCTTGCTGGTGCATGCCTGTAGTCCCAGCTACTCAGAAGGCTGAGGCAGAAGGATTGCTTGAGCCCAAGAGTTTGAGGGTGAGCTAGGCCAACACCATGGCATTCTAGCCTAGGCAACAGAGTGAGACTCTGTCTCAAAAAAAAAAAAAAAAAGAGGACAAAGTTTATATCAATAAATGCCTACATCAAGAAAGTAGAAAAGCTTCAAATAAGCAATCTAACAATGCATCTCAAAGAATTAGAAAAATAAGAACAAACCAAACCCAAAATTAATAGAAGAAATTATACAGAATAGAGCAAAAATATATAAAACCGAAACAAAAAATACAAAAGATCAAAGAAGCAAAGATTGGTTTTTTGAAAAGATAAACAAAATTGACTCACCTTTAGTCAGACTAACTAAGAAAAAAGAGAGAAGACACAAATAAATGAAATCAGTGATGAAAAAGGAAATATTACAACTGATACTGCAGAAATTCAAAGGATTATGAGAGACTACTATGAGCAACTATATGCAATAAATTGGAAAACCCAGAAGAAATGAATAAATTCCTAGACACATAAAACCTGCCAATATTGAACCAGGAGGAAATATAAAACTATAATAAACTAATAACAGGTAATGAGATAAAAGTAGTGATAAAATTTTTTCCATCAATGGAAAGCCCAGAACCCGGTGGTTTCACTGCTGAATTCTACCAAACATTTAAAGAAGAACTAATACCAATCCTACTTAAACTATTCCAAAAAATTGAGGAGGAAGGGATAACTCCCAAACTCATCCTATAAGGCCTGTATCACCCTAATACCCAAACCAGACAAAGACACACACAAAAAAGAAAACTATAGGCCAATATCTCTGATGAACATAGATTCAAATATCCTCAACAAAGTACTAGCAAAACAAATGCAACAACACATTAAAAAGATTATTCATCATGATCAAGTGGTATTCATCCCAGGGATGCAAGGATGGTCCAACATATAAATTAATCTATGTGATACATCACATCAACAGAAAGAAGGACAAAAATCATATGATCCTGTCAGTTGATGCTGAAAAGTATTCAATAAAATTCAGCATCTTTTCATGAGAAAAACTCTGAAAAAACTAGGTATAGAAGGAACTTACTTCAACACAATAAAAGCCATATATGACAGACCCCCAGCTAGTATCATACTGAATGGAAAAAAAAAAAACTGAAAGCCTTTCCTCTAAGACCTGGAACAAGAAAAGGGTGCCCACTTTCACCACTGTTATTCAACACAGTACTGGAAGTTTTAGCTAGAGCAATCAGACAAGACAAAGAAATAAAGGGCATCTAAATTGGAAAAGAAGAAATCAAATTATCCTTGTTTGCAGATGATATGTTCTTATATTAATATCTAGAAAAACCTAAAGACTCCACACACAAAAAAATCCACATTAGAACTGATAAACCAATTCAGTAAATTTGCAGAATACAAAATCAACATACAAAAATCAGTAGCATTTTTATATGCCAAAAGTTAGCAATCAGCAAAGAAATGAAGAAAGTAATCCCATTTATAGTAACTACAAATGAAATAAAATACCTAGGAATAAACCTAACCAATAAAATAAAATATCTTTATAGTGAAAATTATAAAATATTAATAAACAAAATTGAAGAGGACACACAAAAAAATGGAGAGATATTCCATGCTCCTGGATTGGAGAAATCAATATCATTAAAATGTCCATATTACGCAAAGCAATCTACATATTCAAAGCAATCACTATCAAAATACCAATGACATTCTTCACAGAAATGTAAAAAATAATCCTAAAATTTATATGGAGCCACAAAAGACCCAGAATAGCCAAAACCTTCCTGAGCAAAAAGAACAAAACTGGAAGAATCACATTACCTGACTTCAAATTATACTATAAAGCTGTAGTGACCAAAACAGCATAGTACTTGCATAAAAACAGACACATAGACCAATGTGTCTCAATAGAGAACCTAGAAATAAATCCACACATCTACAGTGAACTTACCTTTGACAAAGCTACCAAGAATGTACAGTGGGGAAAGGACAGTCTCTTCAATAAATGGTGCTGGGAAAACTGAAGGTCCACATGCAGAAAAATGAAACTAGACCCTAATCTCTTGCCATATAGAAAACTCAAATCAAAAGGGATTAAAGACTTAAATATAAGACTTGAAACTATGAAACCACTAAAAGAAAACATTGAGGAAATGCTTCAAGACATTGGTCTGGGCAAGGATTTCTTGAGTAATACCCCCTAAGCACAGGAAACCAAAGTAAAATTAGACAAATGGGATCACATCAAGCTAAAAAGCTTCTGTACAGTAAAGGAAACAATCAACAAAGTGAAGAGACAACCCACAGAATGTCAGAAAATATTTGCAAACTACCCTTCTGACAAGGGATTAATAACTAGAATATATAAAGAATTCCAACAACTCAATAGGAAAAAAATCAAATAATCTGATTAAAATATGGGAAAAGAATCTGAATAGACATATCTCAAAAGAAGACATACAAATGGCTAATTTGTATATGAAAAAATGCTCAACATCATTAGTCATCAGAGAAACACACAACAAAACTACAATTAGATATCATCTCACTCCAGTTAAAATGGCGTTTATCAAAAAGACAGGCAATAGCAAATACCAAAGAGGATCTGGAGAAATGGGAACCCTTGTATGCTCTTTTTGGGAATGTAAATTAATGCAACCACTATGGAGAGCAGTATGGAAAGTCCTTATAAAACTGAAAATAGAACTACCATATGACCCAGCAATCCCACTGCTGGGTAAATATCCAAAGGAGAGGAAATCAGTATATTGAAAAGATACCTGCACTCTCATGTTTATTGCAGCACTAGTCACCACAGCCAAGATTTGGAATCAACCTAAGTGTCCATCAACAGATGAATGGATAAAAAATTGTGGTACATATACACAATGGAATATTACATAGCCAAAAGAAGGAATGAAATGCTGCCATTTGTAACAACATGAATGGAACTGGAGTACACTATGTTAAGTGAAATAAGGCAACCACGGAAAGACAAATCTCCCATGTTCTCATGCATATGTGGGAGCTAAATATTAAAAACACTTGATCTTAAGGACACAGAGAGTAGAAAGACATCTCCAGAGGGTGGGAAGGGTAGCAGGGAGTGGGGAATAAAAAGTGGGTATGGTTAATGGGTGCAAAAATATAGCTAGACAATTAGATTTGATAGGACAACAAATGACTGTTAATGAAAATAAGCTAGAATATGATTTAAAATAACTAAAAGAGTAGAACTGGTAAGTTCCTAACACAAAGAAATGATAAAACATCTTCATCCTGAGGTGAAGGATACCCGAATAACCTTGATTTGATTAATTCACATTGTATGTCTGTATCAAAACATCACATGTACTGTATAAAGATATACAACTATTATGTACCCATAATAATTAAAAAGAAAAATTATATATAGTAAAAAAAAAAATTATACCAGAGTTGCTGTACCAAGACTAGTCACACAAATCCTTTTCCTTCCATTAAACAAAACCTTGCAAACACTGATTTTTGTCTTTTGTTTAACAGAGAACAAGGCCAGGAGCCTGGCTGGTAAGAAATTCTTACCCTTTTTGCCAGCTGGCCAGGTTCTTGGATTTTCTCTACTGTAGCTTTTCAGAAGAAACAGAGTGGCTTTAAACCATAGGGAGCAAAGGCCCTTTCCCACATAAGGTTCTCTGAAAAATCAGACATGAGGTAGATTGATTCACTGGGAAAAAAAATCATTTAAATTAATTTTTAACATGTATACACAGGAGCCTTTAAAATGAAACTTAATTCCTCAATGAAGTACAGAGGGGTTTTATGGTTTGTTTTTTCTTTTGTTTTGTTTTTTGTTTTTGTTTCTTTTAAGAATGGGGGTTTAGAAGTACCAAAACAGGTTTGCAAGAGAGAAAAGAGGCTAGCCAAGGTGGTCTTGTTATGCAGGTAAAGCCTCACAGTTAGTAGTCCTCACAGAGAGGAGGTAGTAAATTTTTTTTAATCCCTTTAAAGGTGTCAGTCTCCCACTTATTCTTTCCTAGATTGGGTAAATAAAGTCCTGGCTGTATTAATAGAGATCCTCTACAGATGTAAATTTTCTCCCACAGATGAGAGCTTTGTAGCATTATTTCTTTGCCAGCCACCTCAGAATATGCCAAAGAAATATATTTCAGGGTAAAATACTATAAGTTTTCTAACTGGCTGATGTACAGCCACTGTGGGGGTTTTAGTCAATTTTAGAGGCCTCATTTCCCATAATCTAGACCTCCTGTCAGTTTTGACCAAGAATTGGTCAAATCCAATGTAAGACAGAGTAAAACCAAAAACAGAAGAAATGTATTGCAGGTAATACATTGTTGAGATCTCTAAGTATAAATGGAAATTACAGCCAGCTAACAATAAATCTTACCTTCAGCTAGAAATGTCTAAAAGGAAACCTCAGATCAGCTCCTTACCTAGAGATGGGGCCCAAGCTAAACCTACTCTCTATCATCTAGCAAGCAGGGAAAATTGCTTTCCTTATTGGAAGCGAGCAAAACTCCTTGGAGGAGTTTTCCAGCAAAATAAACCTTGAATCTCAAGTCAAAAATTTGGGAAGATTGAGGAAACCCAGGAGACAGCTGCATTTTGGCCTTGACAAAACTAACAATCTGTTAGAGTAAATCTCTAGCTGCTACCTTAGCCCTGATGGGAGAAATCACTATAAGTCAAAAGGGGCTCTACTCCAGGGTGTCCACTCATGCGGTTGTCAACTCAAAATAAGTGACTGGTGCATACTCTGAAGAAAAATATATGCATTGAAGACATTAGAGATATCAGAAGAGGCCTCTTTGGACTAGACTCAAACCTGGGCTTTGGTTCCCCACTCCCACTCTTCACTGTGAGGATCAGTACTTCAGTGCATCCTGTCAATGGACAAAAAGACAAACTCTGGAAGATAACTTAAGGAGGTTTATTCTGAGCCAAATTTGAGAACCATGACCTGGAGCCACGCCCAGGAAGCCTTGAGCAAGTGGGCTCGCTGTGGCTGGGTTACAGTTTGATTTTATACATTTCGGGGAGACAGGAATTACAGGGAAAGCCACAAATCAATACATGGAAAGCCTACATTGGTTTGGCCCAAAAAGATGGGACACCTCAAAGCAGGGGCTTACAAGTCATAGGTGGGTTTAGGGATACTTTGGTTGACAACTGGCTGAAAAGAATTAGATGCTTTGTCCAAAAGATGCTTTGTCCAAAAGACCAGGAATTGGTGAAAAGAATGCTTGAGTTCAGATAAGGGTCTTCTGTCTTTCATGTGATGCTATACCAGAATCATGTTGGGAAGTAAACATCATAAAAACCTGTTTATTGAGATTTATCATTTGTAGGCATGACTCACCAGGCTCCCTTAGAAAGGATATTTTATGGAGGAACAAAGAAAAAGATCAGAGTTCAGTCCTCATAACCCATTTCTTGCTTTCATGTGTATTACAAATGTTCTGAAACCTTGACGAACAGAAACTGTGTTTTGGGCAGAGTAAGAAAAAATGGGACTAACACAATATATGAAAGATTTAGAGAAAATGCTCCATTCATAGATTTGAAAACAATGAATTAGTTTGCCACAATATGTGTATATATCTGTATGTGTGTATTATAACAAGTTCCATAGTGCTTGTGCAGCTTTTATAACTGAGAATTGTTACTAACCAAATAAATATCATTTGGAAGTCTAATGATTTATATTTTTACTATACTTATTTAGTTTTGTAAATTTTGAATAACAAATCATTATTTTGACTTTTTATGTCAGCCCATGAGTGAAGACAGCAATGGTTAACATAAACAGTAACAACTAAAATATTCAAAATTTATAAGATTGAAATAAGTTTAAAGTTAAGTTCTACTTCTGAGTTGAAGAAAGTAGAAAGCTTATTTTGTGGGAAAATTATGAAGAAAAAGGAGATTTTGAGAGTGAAAATCCCTACAAAATAACCAAAATTCCTGAGAGAATTTCAGACTTTCAAAGGCTATGAAATTGGTGGGTTCAAACCAAGATCTCCAGGAGATCCAAGGAAGCAGGTAATATCTGGGTTGCAGAGGGAAAGAAGAGGAAATTGACTGAGATCTCTCTCTGACAGGTTGAGCAGGTGGAGTCTGAAGGAGGATCCAGAAGGCCCAGGGGGTGGAGGGATCTGCAGAACAGGGTGGGTGGGGAGGGGCTGTGGTTCAGCCTCCTCCCCACATCATCAACCCCACCCTCAGGAGCCCTTTGTGATGAGGGGTCACAGCTCTGTGATGCAGGCCTGGGCCCTAGTCAACTGGCCCAAAGGCAACGTCCAGGGCTCAGCTGCTTTAGGGCAACAGGGCAATTCAAAAAAGATGGAGAATTATCCGTTTCCTCTGAGTAGCGCTAGTGATACATGGCTGAACCCCAGTTCCACCTCCTGGATGATAGATCTCATCCTGGGCATCCTGTGTGGACTGGGGCTCTTCCTGCTGTTACTCCCCTGCCTTGGGAGCAACCCATCCTCGCCACCGGCTGGGCAGAAAAGAAAAATCAGGAAGGTAAGGAACTCTCAGCCCAGACCTAACAGAGAATGAGTCTCTCTTTTCTTTCTATTATTATTTCCACTTTTCCAAATTGACTAGAGATTCCCAAGATGGGAAATTTCCTTGTCCTTCTAGGCCCGGGCGGGGCAGGAAGGGGTTAGAGTAGTATAGCATTTCTAGACTAAGCTCTCAGACACCTGTGTGGGTGAAGAGGCGGCATCAGGGAAAAGTCAAATGCCAGGACTAAGGAGCCAGGAGGAGGCTATGAAAGGCTTGAGATCTGTGTGCGAGGACAGCCCTCAGCCCTGGTTCATCAGTCATCAGTTGCCTTCCCATGGCCAGTACCTCTAGCCCAGCCCATCTGTGTCTGGTGATCTGAGGCCTGTGCTGAGCCTCCCATCAGAGGCTGCTCAACTCTGACCTCTTTGAGAAGCAGAATCCTGCCTGACAGCTCAGAGGCACCTGTAGATTTGAGTCTTGAGTGCCTCAAACAGAGGAACAGTGACTGAAGACACCCATGGTGGATCTCATGTCAAAAATCCCTCTTGGCATTTTTTCAAAGAAGGAAAACAAACAATATTTTTATCCACTTTAAAAATGAGTAAAAGGAAAGAAAAGAAGACAGAGCTCCATTAACTAGCTGTAGAAGGTCATGTCCTCCATAAGGACTAAATGCCTGCAGCGTGTCTAGGGGGAGGTGAGTGAGGACTGGTCCCAGCCCCTCAATCTTTCCTCTCTCTCAGGATCCAGTGGAGAAGAGGAGGCGGCCCAGGAGCAGGAAGAAGGGCTGCCCTCTAAAAGGTAGGGTTCTGCTTCTGCCTCTCCACCCAGAGCCCCTGGGGGGGATTTAGCTTCATTGTCCTGAGGAATGAGTCTCCCAGGAGGTACATTGCAGGCCTGAGGTGGGTGGGGGTGGCATCCAGGGAAGGAAATCAGAACCCAGGATTCTCCTCAGATCCCAGGATGGGCATGAAGCCAGGTGGGCCAAGAATGGGTCCTGCCCAGTAGGGGCCTGGATGTGGAGGTGGGCCCTGGAGGCCCAACTGTGGACAGCTACTCAGCCTGGCTAAGGCTGGTTCCTCTTTGAGCAACCCCTGTCTGCTCCCCCACAGGGTGGGTGTGAGGACCCTGTGGGATGGATATGGGAGCACTGTGTACATGATAAAGTGCTGCACACCAAGCTTCCTGCTGTCCCTCTCAGGGTCACCTGGCCTTGAGCCCTGATGCATGGGCTCTAGGGTCTAATCCCCCATGGTCTGCCCTAGAGGGACACTCAGCCTCTGGTAAGATCCTCAGGCCCCTCCCTTCCCCATCCTAACCCTGCTCCTAATTTCCAGTTTGCAGAGACTGCCTGAGGGAACTGGAGGGGGCTCGGGACCTGATTTTGCTTCTGCAGAGGTGAGGAACTCTCCCCTTCTCTCTCCTTCTCCTCCTTCCTATCAGGACCTGGGACCGACTCTGAGGCCTGAGGCTGACCTGGGAGGGGGAGATCATGGGATGGGAACAGGATGTGGCTAGAGCCCTGGGACCAGGGAGAGACAGAGCTTTGTGAAGTCAGCATGGGGGCAGTGGAGGGCCCTGGGCCACACCCTGGCCCCACCCACCCCTGCTGCAGCTTGTGCCTCCTGTCTTCTGCAGCCACCTTGAAAAGCTCTGTGAAAAAAGGAGCTTTTACCAGCTCTCATGTGCAGATCCCCCAGGGAAAGTGTGCAAACCAGCACCTGCCAGAGCCCACCGGCCACCTGGGGAATGTGCGGAAGATGCTTCTCCTGCCACCTTGTCCCCATTGGCATCCCTGGCTCCCCTGGCCCAGCGGCCTTCACCTCTGGCCTCCACCCTGCCAGTACAGCCTCAAGAAGACCAGTCTGACTTGATGAGAATCCCCCCAGGCACCATCCCAGAGAGCTCACCTCCAGGTTACTCTTGTTCGGTGCCTCCTGTCTTGGCCACCTTAGGCCTTGAACGCACCATTTTGTTCCTTTCCTGGTGGTGGGCAGCCGCCAAGGCCCTTTTCTTTCCCACCTCACCACACAGCAAATCCCAGAAAGAGCCTCTTTTCCACCATCCACCAGAGGCTTGGTTCTGGGGAGACCCCACACACAGGCAGATAGAGGACGGTGGCTCTGTTTTCCTCAAGCCTGGTGTCCGGAAGCTCCTGGAAATACTCATTACCAAGAGAGCAGGACTGAAGCTGTGGAAAGACAAAGAAAAGGAGAGGTCATTTCTGAAACAAGTGAGCCCCGATTACTCCCAGGGTTCTCTGGGGAATGTGGTAAATTCACCAAGCTGGGAGTGGGACACCACAACTCCACACCCCTTTGGGGACATGAAAGACAAACCAGAGCAGCTTCCAGCTCCTCAGCAGCTCTCCCATCCAGCCATGGGAGACCACTTACAGCAGAAATGCAGGCAGCTCTTCTGGGGCCTCCCCTCTCTGCACAGTGAGTCCTTGGTAGCTGCTGCCTGGGTCTCTAGGAGGCCTTCTACAAAACCACCACGTCGCTCTGTTTCATTCAACATAGTCCCTGACTATTTTCCAGTTGAAGATTGGAGTGAAGAACCTTCACAGCCTCCCCAGGACCAGCCTGATTATGAGCCCCTGGATTACGAGCCCCAGCCTTTGCCTCAAACCTGGCCCAAGCCCCAGCCCCAGCCTTTGCCTCAAACCTGGCCCAAGCCCCAGCCCCAGCCTTTGCCTCAAACCTGGCCCGAGCCCCAGCCTTTGCCTCAAACCTGGCCCGAGCCCCAGCCCCAGCCCCAGCCTTTGCCTCAAACCTGGCCCGAGCCCCAGCCCCAGCCCCCACCTTTGGATGAGATCCACACCGAAGTCCCTCCCTCTCCTGCTCCCCCAGACGTACCATATTGTTCCCCACCCGAGAGTAAAGGGGACCCTACAGGAAGCTGTAGAACAACTTGCCCTGTGTCCCAGGAGAAGGCACAATTCATCCCAACTGAAAGTGACCATCTGGAATGGCCCTTACAGAAGCGACTGAGATGGAAGAAGATGTTATCCTCTCTGCTCAAAAACTCTCGGGCAGCCTGTAGCCAGCCAGACCTTCCCCAGGACGGCCAGGACACTCAGAGCCACAAGTCTGCCTCCGTTCTTCCCGGAGATTCGATCCACCCTGAGCACCAGGAGCCACCCAAGCAACATATTCAAAGGAGTTTTATCCCCAGTAAAGACCAGTTAGGCCCTCCCAGCAAATCCCAAGTACCTGGGGAACCGATGCAGCCTCAGGGTGAATTCCCAGGGAGGGGTCAGACTGGGGCAGAAGATAAGTATGGGGCATTTGCAGGTGAAAGCAGCAAGGGTGAACAGAAGATGGGGTCTAGACATTCTGACAGATTCTCTCAGGCGAGTTCCTTAAGTGTCAAAGAAGACAAGGACCCATACAGGAACCTATGGCAAGATCTGAAGGGTTTCCCGGAAGAGCCATATATAGATTTAAGAAATACCTTGGTGAAAGTTCTGGAGGATAAGAAGGAGGAGGAGGAGTCAGATATTGACTGGATTAGGCTCCAGAG